>NC_086449.1:623024498-623342415 GCF_028390025.1 Pseudophryne corroboree | reverse complement strand
ACCAGTGCAATGCCTCACCTACTGGTGTGATCTCCACCTCCTTTGACACGATCCTCCTGTTGGTGCTGTGACGGCCTACCAGTACAATGCCTCAGCTACTGGTGTGATCTCCACCTCCTGTGACACAATCCTCCTGCAGGTGATGTGACTGCCTACCAGTGCAAAGCTTCACTCACCGGTGTGATCTCCACCTCCTGTGACACGATCCTACTGCTGGTGCTGTGATTGCCTACCATGCTGCATTAGCCTTGCTTACTACCACTGTGGGTAATACTAACAATTTGCTTAAGCCCAATTTGTGTTGGGCGCCGCATATAGCTGACTTACTCCAACCTACATGAGGCCACTTTTTATATATTTCCACGGCCACTTTACGTTCCCAATCCGCCCCTGGGTGGCATACACCTGCATCATATGGTCCTGCACTTTTTAGTTGCACATTTGTCTCAATTTCCCAGCAGTAAATTTTAGGAGATATGTATATGCTATTCCTGATTGCATCAATAAGAAGGTGTAGTCCTAGGAAATGTGGTGAGATACAAAACATTATGTTATCCTACTCATGTGGTATGAGGGCTATATGTATAGCATCCACCACCGGTATCAGTGGCGTATCTATAATGGGTGCAGTGTGTGCGGTGCATATGGGTCCCTGGGTCCAGAGGGGCCACACTGCACCCATTTCTCCTATACTTACCTTTCTGGCGTTCATCTGTGTTCGTGTGTGTCCATCCTCCTCTCCCGAGTCCCGTAACCGGCAGCGCTGTGAGCTGTTCGCACAGGTGTTGACAGGAAGAAGGTGTTTGTGGGTGGCAACTGAACGTTTTCTGGGAGTGTTTGGAAAAACGCAGGCATGTCCATGCATTTGCAGGGAGGGTTCCAGACGTCAGTTACAGTCCCGGACAGGCTGAAGTGATCGCAGCGGCTGAGTAAGTCCTGGGCTGTGCAGAGACTGCATAAGATCTGTTTGCACAGCTCTGCTACACATGCGTTCGCACACTTGCACAGCTAAAATACACTCCCCCTGTAGGTGGCGACTATCTGATTACAGCAGTGCAAAAATCGCCTGGTAGCGATCAGGTCTGAATTAGGCCCTGAGAGAGCACTAGAGACTCTGGCACAGTGCCAGAGTCTACAGCACATGTGCAGGTTTTTAAAAAATGGCCGCTGCACCATTTTTTCGGAGACCTGCGCATGCGCTATAGACTCTGGCACTGTGCCAGTCTCTAGTGATAACTCAGAGCGCTAACAGCGTCGCCACTGTCGGCTATGGGACGGGGCCCACACACAAAGACTCCTCTGTAGATACGCCCGTGAGCGGTATGTTATGCGGAAGATGTGCACTGTTGAAAAATTGCTCCTCTTTCAATGGAAGTTGTATACGTTGGTGATGTTTGGGGGCATGGCTTAGGTATGTGCTTGTGTGGACACACTACAGGAGCTCCAGTCATCGAAGTCTGTGTACTCTGCTATCCTCGGCCAGACCGGCTGTGCTGCCTGTATAGGAACTATCAGAGCCCCTGAGGTGTGGAGGTTTTTCTCCCGCACTGACAGTGATATCATCTCTGCTTCACCTCACACAAAGCCAGCATTCCAGAAACAGGAGAACTTCCCCAATTCCAGCAATAACAGTGAAGTCACTGTCGCGAGGCGCGCCCTCCATCTTGCCTGGCCCTCTTCCACCTACCTACATCTGTTTCTGGATATACAATACAGGTATATATAGTGAAGAAGTCTATTTGGACAGACGAAATGCGTTGGGCACCCTATGCACCCTGGACCCTTTGCCATGGACAGATAAGCTTTCTTATACTTATCTCTTATGCATTTGCGACCTGCATTTTATGTTGTGGATATTGCCAAATAAAATTGTGTTTTTATTTTTTTAAAATTATTCTTGGAGTGGTATATTTATAATTGGAACTGGCTGTAGCTCCTAACTTCAATTAACAGATATGCAGTGTTAAAACGTTACACACAATGTCTTGCCTATTTTTTCATTCCATGTACTCTGAGCCATTATTGGTCAGCTGAACAGAGACAACATAAATAAGTTGTTATCCCTTCTGCCTACCACTAATGTTCTTCTTTAATAACTCAGGAGTTTGCGGCGTGGGGGAAAAAAATCACAAAGCTAACCAGAAATAAATACAAATAAGACAGTTTCTCATACAATTGTTTTAAAACATTGCATTTCTTAAAGCATATTCACACTATCTTAATTTCTATATCATTGGTTCCCAAACTTGGTCCTCAGAACTCCAAACAGATAATTTTTTCCAGGTCTACTCACAAAAAGTGAAATAATTAGCTGTGGATGTTATAAAATATGTCAGTGTTGGGTAACTCTTTTCCTATCGACATACAATAGGATAAAAAGAAGAGACTCTGGTAGGGGACACTCTATTCAACAGATATATAAGAGCCCATTTATCAAAGTATATTTTTTGGGTGTTATAAGGCATCTCCTGAATGTATGTAGGAGGGACCGCAGAAGGTATCGATGATACCTACTGCGATCCCTCCATTGCCGCCCGCAGCCGCATCCTCCTCAGGTTTCTATGGGAGATGCAATGCTGTCAAATTTACCAATTTCCGGAAAGTGAAGCATTCCCGATATTGCTCCCACGGGGTACCGCAACCTGAAATTGTCGGCAGCCCATTGTAACCTATGGGCTGCTCACCGCACTTGTTGTCGGGCAGGGAACCCTCCTTGGAAGTGGCCGCTGTGCATGTGTGGTCGTGCTGATCGTGCATGCGCAGACCTCTCCCCCCCCCCCCCCCCCCCCCGGCAGCCGCCACAGCACATGCAGGGACAGGCTCCTTTCGGAGCTCCTGTTCCTGCATGTGCTGGATGATACATCCAGACGATAGGATCGTATATTGCAATGCGATCCTGGACGGTAAGATGCCACCCAGATCCCATTCAATATGTGATCCATAGTAACTATGGGGGTCATTCCGAGTTGTTCGCTCGCAAGCTGCTTTTAGCAGCTTTGCACACGCTAAGCCGCCGCCTACTGGGAGTGAATCTTAGCATATTAAAATTGCGAACGAAAGAGAAAGATTAGCAGAATTGCGAATAGACACTTCTTAGCAGTTTCTGAGTAGCTCCAGACTTACTCGGCATCTGCGATCAGTTCAGTGCTTGTCGTTCCTGGTTTGACGTCACAAACACACCCAGCGTTCGCCCAGACACTCCTCCGTTTCTCCAGCCACTCCCGCGTTTTTCCCAGAAACGGTTGCGTTTTTTCACACACTCCCATAAAACGGCCTGTTTCCGCCCAGAAACACCCACTTCCTGTCAATCACATTACGATCACCAGAACGAAGAAAAAACCTTGTAATGCCGTGAGTAAAATTCCTAACTGCATAGCAAATTTACTTGGCGCAGTCGCACTGCGGACATTGCGCATGCGCATTAGCGACTATTCGCTCCGTTGCGACAAAAAAATAACGAGCGAACAACTCGGAATGACCCCCTATGCCCCATAGGCTCTAATGCAGTGAGCTGTCTAAAACATACAGTAATATTTATTGGATATGCTCTAAAAACAATGGGAGTCCATACAATCTCATTTAAAAATAATAAATAAGCTCTGCGAAAAAATATTGACCAGTGTGTTAGTGTCAGTTAGCAAAATTGCTATGATATATCAGAGACTGGGTAGACTATATAAAGCTGGTCAGCAGGGAACAGGTTACACTCAATAGTACCTGTAGTTATACTGCAGACAGGAATAAGTGTGCACAAAAAAACCTCAGAGATATAATGTCTGGCTCCTCCCTTAAACAACCTGCTGCATAACAGCCTACCTAATCCTCACTCCTGTAAAATAATGATGATGACCATCATCTCTCCTACATGTGTACAAAATGGATAAAGTACATGTGTTGGATCTAGATCATAGGTCATAAAGCAATAAACTATGCACCAATTACGCTCATGTAGACATATTTTCCAAGATAATCATTGACTAGTATTTCGTACTCCAAATACGCTGCCACACAAATGGAGGTAATTATATCTCACCAGTATTGATAATATAAATTGGTCAAATATCATGTATCACAGGGGTGTCAAAGACAAGGCCCGCGGGCCGAATCCGGCCCGCCAGACCTCGTCTGATGGCCCGCGGTGCCGCCGCCATGAAACCCCCTTCTCCCGAGTGCCCAGCTCGGGGGGGGGGGGCGGGTTTCGCGGAATGACGCGATTGCGTCGTGACGTCACGGCGCAAACGCGTCATTCAACGAAACCCCGTCGGAGGAGGGAGAAGAAGGGAGCCGCGCAGACGAGGAGGGAGAGGCGGCTGAAGAGCGGCGAGAACCGCTTCAAATGTAAGTCAGCCCCTCTCCCTTCCTCTCTTTCTCTCTCTCTCCCTCCTTCCACCACCTGCCGCTATGTGTAAAATGGGGACCTGTGCCTGCACAATGTGTAAAATGGGGACCTGTGCCAATGTGTAAAATGGGGACCTGTGCCTGCCACAATGTGTAAAATGGGGACCTGTGCCAATGTGTAAAATGGGGACCTGTGCCTGCCACAATGTGTAAAATGGGGACCTGTGCCTGCCACAATGTGTAAAATGGGGACCTGTGCCAATGTGTAAAATGGGGACCTGTGCCAATGTGTAAAATGGGGACCTGTGCCTGCCACAATGTGTAAAATGGGGACCTGTGCCTGCCACAATGTGTAAAATGGGGACCTGTGCCAATGTGTAAAATGGGGACCTGTGCCAATGTGTAAAATGGGGACCTGTGCCTGCCACAATGTGTAAAATGGGGACCTGTGCCAATGTGTAAAATGGGGACCTGTGCCTGCCACAATGTGTAAAATGGGGACCTGTGCCTGCCACAATGTGTAAAATGGGGACCTGTGCCAATGTGTAAAATGGGGACCTGTGCCAATGTGTAAAATGGGGACCTGTGCCTGCCACAATGTGTAAAATGGGTACCTGTGCCAATGTGTAAAATGGGGACCTGTGCCTGCCACAATGTGTAAAATGGGGACCTGTGCCTGCCACAATGTGTAAAATGGGGACCTGTGCCAATGTGTAAAATGGGGACCTGTGCCAATGTGTAAAATGGGGACCTGTGCCAATGTGTAAAATGGGGACCTGTGCCTGCCACAATGTGTAAAATGGGGACCTGTGCCAATGTGTAAAATGGGGACCTGTGCCTGCCACAATGTGTAAAATGGGGACCTGTGCCTGCCACAATGTGTAAAATGGGGACCTGTACCTGCCGCTATGTGTAAAATGGGGACCTGTGCCTGCCACAATGTGTAAAATGGGGACCTGTGCACTATAAAAGGGGGCACATGGCTGGGCACTATAAAAGGGGGCACATGGCTGGGCACTTTAAAAGGGGGCAGATGGCTGGGCACATATAAGGCAGGTGGAGCGGTAAATTTTGGATATACTGACCACTTCCATGTCACTTTACAGTGGTATAGGGACCATAAACTACAATCAAATACCACAAAAATGTCCAAGAAAAGAAAAGTTGATGCAGAGGGAAGGCAATTTCAGGAGAGATGGGAAAGTGAATACATGTTTGTGATTAATGGAGACAAGCCGGTATGTCTTATTTGCTATGAGGCAGTGGCAGTGATGAAGGAATACAATTTACGCCGGCACTTTGAGACCAAACATGGAGCCAAATTTGCTAACTTTAGCCCCCAGGAAAAGCAACAAAAGGTCAAAGAATTAAAAGGTAGCCTGCATTCTCAACGGAATATTTTTTCAAAAATGACAGCAAAAAATGATGCAGCAGTGAAAGCCAGCTATCTTGTGGCTGAAGAAATTGCGCGAGCTTCAAAGTGCTTTTCAGAAGGTGCATTTGTAAAGAAGTGTATGCTGAAGGTATGTGAACAGGTGTGCCCTGAGCAGAGACAGGCTTTTAACAATGTCAGCTTGTCAAGAAACACAATCACAGACCGAGTCAGGGACCTAGCCTGTAATCTTAAAACAAAGTTGGCTGAAGAGACATGCAGTTATGTGGCATTTTCATTAGCTGTTGATGAAAGCACTGACAATACTGATACAGCTCATCTAGCTATTTTTGTAAGAGGTGTGAAGGAAGACTTGTCTGTCAGTGAGGAGCTCTTGGATGTGGTCGCCATGTATGGGACAACAACTGGGAGGGACATCTTCAATGCAGTGGAGGAATCCGTAAATAAAATGAAATTACCTTGGGAAAAGTTGGTGGGACTTACTACTGATGGCGCTCCAGCAATGCGTGGAGTGAGAAATGGCTTGGTTGGACTGTTAAAAGAGAAAATGGAAAAAAGTAATTGCCACACGCCGCTGATAACTTATCACTGCATTATCCACCAAGAAGCTCTGTGTGGCAAGGTTCTGCAACTGGATAACATAATGTCCACAGTCACGAAAACAGTGAATTTTCTGCGTGCACGGGGTCTGAATCATCGTCAGTTCCAACAATTTTTGAAGGAGGTGAGCATGGAACATACAGATGTGCCATACCATACAGAAGTAAGGTGGCTGAGTAGGAGCACCGTTCTCAAGAGATTTTTTGAGCTTTTGGAAGACATTAATCTTTTTATGCAAAGTAAAGGGAAGCCCTTGTCAGAACTGTCAGATCCAAACTGGCTGTGCGATTTTGCCATGTTGTGTGACATAACAGAGCATCTCGCCCAACTGAATCTGAGGCTGCAAGGCCGCAAACAAGTCATAACCTCAATGTATGACGCAATAACAGCTTTCCAGGAGAAACTGCGCCTATGGAAGTCACAGCTTGAAAAAGACAGTCTTGCCCACTTTCCTATCTGCCAGAGCATTTCAAACTCATTCCCAGGTACTTTTTCATGTGCTCGATTGGGTACCAAAGTGAATCGGCTGATTGATGAATTCAATCAACGCTTTTCTGATTTTAAAGAACAAAACTTAACCTTTACCAGCTTTGCCAATCCCTTCAACATCGATGTTGACAGTGCACCACATCACCTTCAAATGGAATTAATAGAACTTCAGTCCAACAGCAGCCTGAAAGCGAAGTTCCAGGATGCGACAGTCGACGACTTTTACCGTCTCCTCCCCCCTGCTTTGATGCCACAGCTCCGACTTCAAGCTGCACGTGTTCTGTCCATGTTTGGGAGCACTTATCTATGTGAACAGATGTTTTCAGTCATGAGTCTGAACAAGACCAAGCTCAGATCACGCATCACTGATGATAACCTCCATGCTGTTTTGCGGATTGCTACAGCACAAGACCTAACGCCAAACATCGATGGACTGACCTTAGGAAAACGATGTCAGCCATCTAGTCAGAAAAGTTAAAAAAAAGGTAATGCCTTGTGTTTTCCATATGTTTAATAAACAGTGTTTGGCAATATTTGTATGTTTAAAAAAAAATTAATGTTTGTTACCAAAAAACATTTTTCAATACATTGTACAATAATTGTACATTTGAATATCTACTTGTCATTATTCTGACTATGTTTCTGCTTTCAGAGCTAGTTATTACTTACATTATTACAAAAAACAGTAATAATTTATGATAATAAAGAGTGGACACATAGACCTACAGATACAACCGGCCCTTTGATGGGGACCAAACTGCTGATGCGGCCCCCGATGAATTTGAGTTTGACACCCCTGATGTATCAGTTTAATCATGGTCCAGAGGGGATTAATAGATGCAAAACAATATCACCGGATCACCTGAGCCGTGTAGTCCCTAAAACAAATGGCAATCCGATATTGTTTGAGGCGTCACAAAAGTGTGTATACCTCCTATGTTCATATGCACGTATATGATAGCATATGCTACATTGGTGCCTACAGTAATGTTTTTAGAAACATGAGTTTTGGTCTCTACTTAGTGTAGCTTACTTATCTGCCATTTAGTAGGGACACATAGGACATATGGATAAAACATGTGTATATATAGAGCCTGTGGGCCTAATTCAGACCTGATCGCAACAGCAAAATTTGTTCTCTAATGGGCAAAACCATGTGCACTGCAGGGGGGGGGGGGGGCAGATATAACGTGTGTAGAGAGAGTTAGATTTGGGTGGGGTGTGTTCAAACTGAAATCTAAATTGCAGTGTAAAAATAAAGCAGCCAGTATCTACCCTGCACAGAAACAATATAACCAGCCCAAATCTAACTCTCTCTGCACATGTTACATCTGCCCCACCTGCTGTGCACATGGTTTTGCCCATTAGAGAAAGATTTTGCGATCAGGTCTTAAGACCCTGTGGTGGTCATTCCGAGTTGGTCGCTCGCTAGGAGTTTTTAGCAGCCGTGCAAATGCTATGCCGCCTCCCACTGGGAGTGTATTTTAGCTTAGCAGAAGTGCGAACGAAAGGATCGCAGATCGGCTACAAAGTTATTTTGTGCAGTTTCAGAGTAGCTCAAAACCTACTCAGCGCTTGCGATCACTTCAGCCCATTCAGTTCCTGATTTGAAGTCACAAACACGCCCTGCGTTCGCCCAGCCACACCTGCGTTTTTTTCTGGCAAGTCTGCGTTTTTGCGATCACTCCCTGAATACGGTCAGTTGACACCCAGAAACGCCCTCTTCCTGTCAATCACTCTGCGGCAGCCAGTGCGACTGAAAAGCATTGCTAGACCCTGTGTGAAACTACATCGATCAATAGCACGTCGCGCGTGCGCATTGCGCCGCATACGCATGCGCATTGCGCCGCATACGCATGCGCAGAAGTGCCATTTTTTTGCCTCATTGGTGCACGGCGAACGAATGCAGCTAGCGATCAACTCGGAATGACCCCCTGTGTCTCAATGACCTTTCACGTCTGCTGTTTATCTGTCTTGCCAGTAGAGATGAGAGGCCATCACTATTGAATAGTAACAATGTAAATGTTTATTTACTTACAGGCCTAAAAGCTATACTTTAAACCAGGGGTGTCAAACTCAAATTCATCGGGGGCCGCATCAGCAGTTTGGTCCCCATCAAAGGGCCGGTTGTATCTGTAGGTCTATGTGTCCACTCTTTATTATCATAAATTATTACTGTTTTTTGTAATAATGTAAGTAATAACTAGCTCTGAAAGCAGAAACATAGTCAGAATAATGACAAGTAGATATTCAAATGTACAATTATTGTACAATGTATTGAAAAATGTTTTTTGGTAACAAACATTAATTTTTTTTTAAACATACAAATATTGCCAAACACTGTTTATTAAACATATGGAAAACACAAGGCATTACCTTTTTTTTAACTTTTCTGACTAGATGGCTGACATCGTTTTCCTAAGGTCAGTCCATCGATGTTTGGCGTTAGGTCTTGTGCTGTAGCAATCCGCAAAACAGCATGGAGGTTATCATCAGTGATGCGTGATCTGAGCTTGGTCTTGTTCAGACTCATGACTGAAAACATCTGTTCACATAGATAAGTGCTCCCAAACATGGACAGAACACGTGCAGCTTGAAGTCGGAGCTGTGGCATCAAAGCAGGGGGGAGGAGACGGTAAAAGTCGTCGACTGTCGCATCCTGGAACTTCGCTTTCAGGCTGCTGTTGGACTGAAGTTCTATTAATTCCATTTGAAGGTGATGTGGTGCACTGTCAACATCGATGTTGAAGGGATTGGCAAAGCTGGTAAAGGTTAAGTTTTGTTCTTTAAAATCAGAAAAGCGTTGATTGAATTCATCAATCAGCCGATTCACTTTGGTACCCAATCGAGCACATGAAAAAGTACCTGGGAATGAGTTTGAAATGCTCTGGCAGATAGGAAAGTGGGCAAGACTGTCTTTTTCAAGCTGTGACTTCCATAGGCGCAGTTTCTCCTGGAAAGCTGTTATTGCGTCATACATTGAGGTTATGACTTGTTTGCGGCCTTGCAGCCTCAGATTCAGTTGGGCGAGATGCTCTGTTATGTCACACAACATGGCAAAATCGCACAGCCAGTTTGGATCTGACAGTTCTGACAAGGGCTTCCCTTTACTTTGCATAAAAAGATTAATGTCTTCCAAAAGCTCAAAAAATCTCTTGAGAACGGTGCTCCTACTCAGCCACCTTACTTCTGTATGGTATGGCACATCTGTATGTTCCATGCTCACCTCCTTCAAAAATTGTTGGAACTGACGATGATTCAGACCCCGTGCACGCAGAAAATTCACTGTTTTCGTGACTGTGGACATTATGTTA
Organism: Pseudophryne corroboree; assembly: GCF_028390025.1. Taxonomy (NCBI): domain Eukaryota; kingdom Metazoa; phylum Chordata; class Amphibia; order Anura; family Myobatrachidae; genus Pseudophryne; species Pseudophryne corroboree. The sequence continues at coordinate 623,332,281 of NC_086449.1, read as the reverse complement.
TCCAGTTGCAGAACCTTGCCACACAGAGCTTCTTGGTGGATAATGCAGTGATAAGTTATCAGCGGCGTGTGGCAATTACTTTTTTCCATTTTCTCTTTTAACAGTCCAACCAAGCCATTTCTCACTCCACGCATTGCTGGAGCGCCATCAGTAGTAAGTCCCACCAACTTTTCCCAAGGTAATTTCATTTTATTTACGGATTCCTCCACTGCATTGAAGATGTCCCTCCCAGTTGTTGTCCCATACATGGCGACCACATCCAAGAGCTCCTCACTGACAGACAAGTCTTCCTTCACACCTCTTACAAAAATAGCTAGATGAGCTGTATCAGTATTGTCAGTGCTTTCATCAACAGCTAATGAAAATGCCACATAACTGCATGTCTCTTCAGCCAACTTTGTTTTAAGATTACAGGCTAGGTCCCTGACTCGGTCTGTGATTGTGTTTCTTGACAAGCTGACATTGTTAAAAGCCTGTCTCTGCTCAGGGCACACCTGTTCACATACCTTCAGCATACACTTCTTTACAAATGCACCTTCTGAAAAGCACTTTGAAGCTCGCGCAATTTCTTCAGCCACAAGATAGCTGGCTTTCACTGCTGCATCATTTTTTGCTGTCATTTTTGAAAAAATATTCCGTTGAGAATGCAGGCTACCTTTTAATTCTTTGACCTTTTGTTGCTTTTCCTGGGGGCTAAAGTTAGCAAATTTGGCTCCATGTTTGGTCTCAAAGTGCCGGCGTAAATTGTATTCCTTCATCACTGCCACTGCCTCATAGCAAATAAGACATACCGGCTTGTCTCCATTAATCACAAACATGTATTCACTTTCCCATCTCTCCTGAAATTGCCTTCCCTCTGCATCAACTTTTCTTTTCTTGGACATTTTTGTGGTATTTGATTGTAGTTTATGGTCCCTATACCACTGTAAAGTGACATGGAAGTGGTCAGTATATCCAAAATTTACCGCTCCACCTGCCTTATATGTGCCCAGCCATCTGCCCCCTTTTAAAGTGCCCAGCCATGTGCCCCCTTTTATAGTGCCCAGCCATGTGCCCCCTTTTATAGTGCACAGGTCCCCATTTTACACATTGTGGCAGGCACAGGTCCCCATTTTACACATAGCGGCAGGTACAGGTCCCCATTTTACACATTGTGGCAGGCACAGGTCCCCATTTTACACATTGTGGCAGGCACAGGTCCCCATTTTACACATTGGCACAGGTCCCCATTTTACACATTGTGGCAGGCACAGGTCCCCATTTTACACATTGGCACAGGTCCCCATTTTACACATTGGCACAGGTCCCCATTTTACACATTGGCACAGGTCCCCATTTTACACATTGTGGCAGGCACAGGTCCCCATTTTACACATTGTGGCAGGCACAGGTCCCCATTTTACACATTGGCACAGGTACCCATTTTACACATTGTGGCAGGCACAGGTCCCCATTTTACACATTGGCACAGGTCCCCATTTTACACATTGGCACAGGTCCCCATTTTACACATTGTGGCAGGCACAGGTCCCCATTTTACACATTGTGGCAGGCACAGGTCCCCATTTTACACATTGGCACAGGTCCCCATTTTACACATTGTGGCAGGCACAGGTCCCCATTTTACACATTGGCACAGGTCCCCATTTTACACATTGGCACAGGTCCCCATTTTACACATTGTGGCAGGCACAGGTCCCCATTTTACACATTGTGGCAGGCACAGGTCCCCATTTTACACATTGGCACAGGTCCCCATTTTACACATTGGCACAGGTCCCCATTTTACACATTGTGGCAGGCACAGGTCCCCATTTTACACATTGTGGCAGGCACAGGTCCCCATTTTACACATTGGCACAGGTCCCCATTTTACACATTGTGGCAGGCACAGGTCCCCATTTTACACATTGGCACAGGTCCCCATTTTACACATTGTGCAGGCACAGGTCCCCATTTTACACATAGCGGCAGGTGGTGGAAGGAGGGAGAGAGAGAGAAAGAGAGGAAGGGAGAGGGGCTGACTTACATTTGAAGCGGTTCTCGCCGCTCTTCAGCCGCCTCTCCCTCCTCGTCTGCGCGGCTCCCTTCTTCTCCCTCCTCCGACGGGGTTTCGTTGAATGACGCGTTTGCGCCGTGACGTCACGACGCAATCGCGTCATTCCGCGAAACCCGCCCCCCCCCCCCGAGCTGGGCACTCGGGAGAAGGGGGTTTCATGGCGGCGGCACCGCGGGCCATCAGACGAGGTCTGGCGGGCCGGATTCGGCCCGCGGGCCTTGTCTTTGACACCCCTGCTTTAAACACACTTAATACACTTTAAAATCGAGCCGCTGCGGCCGCTGTATTTAACCTTTTACCCTTATATTGGTTACACACCTTACGTACACATATTCGTACCGTGTACGCACTCTGCGTACGTACGCCAAAAGGGCGTAGTGAATACACAGTTTGCGTACACAGGCCTACACGCTGTTAGCACAATGCAGCAGCCCGAGTGGCTGTAAATACACTTTAAACCTTAGCAAGGAAATGGGACACAACACCAATTGTAATTCAAAAACTATGTTGAGGTCCAACCCACAATGGTTATCTTTACTAGCAGGGGGTTACAACAATATTACAATACAATTAGAGAAAAAGGCTACAGTCAATGGTACATACATTTTAGTTTCGCCTGCGCTTCCCGGTCCGGTCCTCAATCATCAAGGTAGATTATCTTCAGAGTCTGTGAGAGTGACCTGGCCTGCAGCTGGCTATTTATACATTTGTCCAAAACTTAACACAATGGAAACTGTAATCTCTTTGTCCATTGGACACAGGGATGGTCATTTACAGTACAGGAGAGGACATAGGTCAGTTTGAATAGGTGGGCGATGTCTGTTCCAGGTGCAGTTGCAGATGTTCTCCTCTGGGTTCCCGCTGCATATCAAGTGTAAAGTAAATACAGTTAATATTTATATTCTGTTCCTGCGCATAACTATTATCAGGAGCGTGCGATCTTCTGCAAACTAACACCGGAATATTGCTCTTAAAATACCCTACAGCTGGATACCAAACACCACCTTAGAACCTAGTTCTGTCCCCTCCTGTCCTGTAAAGGTGAATCCCTTTGTTCTTATACCATTTAAACATGTGTAACTCGCTGGTGTGGTGCAGAGAGACTATGTGTACATTGTGCACTATTTAGATTAAATATGTAATGTGTTTTGATGGCTTTTCCATGCGATTACAAACACTACCGTAATTACTCATACCACGCGCTAATACGCAGGGCCGCGGGAGTGACCATATGCAAATTGCGAATATGTGCACGCACGGCAAAGCATGAACGCGCACGGAGGCCATCTGTGTGTAGTTTGTAAGTGATGTGTGTACTGCAATATTTTTCGACTTCGACAGTCCACCCTTTGGCAGTCATCAGTAACTGCCACTAACTAATCAATAAACAGAAAAATATTACCTATACAATATATACAGAAGCTTGGATGATCGGGGGAGAGTTGTAGGTGGGAAAAGTATAACCTAGTGGGATAGTAAAAAGCATGTATGTATGAATCCATGTCTGAGGGGCATGTATCATCGTGCCGTATATGTTCTAAATAAGCTTCGAGGTATTGCGAAGTATACATTAAATCCTTCTCATCCCGTATTAAGGGTCTGTAAATGGGCAAACAAACACTACCGAGCTCTTTTCGGCTTCTTATTCCAACAAATGGGGAGCACATTTAGTTGATGATACATGGAGGGGGAACATATGTGAGTGCTAGTATATGTGTATAACAACTGTCGACTATGTGTGCCATTAACTGGAGGTTGCAGAGATGAATAGAAGACACATATATAAAAAATACATTCACATAAACATTTTGGGTAGGGTTGACATACTTTCCGGTTGGATGTATCTGGGCAGAGGGGGAGATAGAGAAAAACGGGTGAAAGAAACAGGCCATGAAATTTATTTTTACAATCCTTATCATATCAGTTTCTATTGAGGGGTCATAAATTAAATCTGCTGCTGTAACAGCGCTCTCGCTCCTAAGACTCATCAAATTTGTTCTGTGCTTGCACCGCGTTAGAATTCGAACACACAAATATCAGACCAATAATTATGATGACTCCCAGGATACCAAGGAGAAACTTCCCCACACCCATAATGACATTTTGAGCCCACTCTCCTAACCCTGAGAACCATTTGCGTGAGTTCAACCATGAGACCCAGCTGGTCAGTTCATTACCTACAGTTGCTAAGGTAAGGTTGTGCTTCCTCCTGAACTCCCACTTTAACTGTAAGATCTCGTCCATCTTCTGATCGATGATCTCCGTGGGGTCGTAAGTGCTGTTCGTAATATACGTACAGCACTTCACACCATATTGAGTTGCCAGGGTAACACAGTACCCACCTGTCACAGATGTGACGTAATTAAGGACCATCCTGTGCTGGATCAGTTCCTTCTTGTAAGCTTGTAACTCCCTTCCCGTATACCTGAAGGTGTCATCACACATCTCGGTGATATTGTCTATCAAGTTTGCTTGCGCATGGATGTACCTATAATTTATAGTTCCTCTGGCAGTATGGGTGATATCTAATGCGAGAAGGAACTGAATCCCGGTGGATTCATGGATCAAATCAGAGGCTGCGTGCTCTGCCCTATCTATGAGGTGTCTCTTGATGATGTGTTCATAGTGGGTATGAGTATAAGGAGTCTGAGCGCTGCAGTGAACGTCTTTCATTTTATCGTGGGTTATGGCCAATATAACACAATCCCTCAGAGCTCGGAGTTAACCACTTGTACGCTTTCCTCCCACATATGAAATAGGCATCATCTGGGAGAACATAGGGGACAAAATGTAACATCACCATATTGCAAACTTTCCATGTAAAGAAACCAATCCCTAGTTCTCTCATTTGCTCAGTACAAGTATCAGGCTGGATGATATAGGCACAATACCCTGACGATACTTTTCCAACCCACATGGTCCTGCTTCCACGTGTATACCGGTACCGAAAATACTTTCCACTGTTGGCTATCTTGCGTATAAGTTCAGAGTTGATAGGAATCCTATCAGCTCTGTGTGAAAAGGTCATTGTCTGGTTATTCCAAGTCACTTCCCAATTTCCTGGTTTTCGGAAATTGGAAATATTAAAACACAACAGGGACCTATCTACGTTGTACTGGTGGAGCTTCAAGCTAGGGGGCCTAGAGATATTGAATTTCTTGTCCACCGGTCTCTCACCCCATGATTCGAGTACCTCATCTATTGCTAAAGGTATGGTACTAATCCTGACTTACTCTGTCCTTGAGGTACCTGTGAGCACACCCAACATTCTGTCTGGTTTAAGACCTTACCCACTAGTGAGTGGTAATCACTCAACGGATGTCGGTCCATGTCGATATTAATGTTGGACTGACATCTCTGGATGCACCCATCTTCAACTATGTTCTCACAATTCCTACAAATACAATATTCATCAGACAATAACCCTTCACATTGCCTCCGAGCTCCATGACTACACGAGCGCTTACTGATACCAGCCTTTACTCGAGGGATGTGCTGCTCCTGAGATCCTACAAATTCATACTCGCCATCAGAACCCATTCCAGATCCTTGCTCGACCTCTCTGGGACCCTCACCAAAACAAATTGTCCTGATCAAAAACAGAATTACTAGCAGAACCCGAAACGCAGTCTCTTGTGATAGATCCATTTCGTTAGGGGAAAGAAGGAAAATAAGGAGGAGAAAAGAAAGGAAAATGCAGGGGGGGTGAAAAAAGAAAATGGTGCGACAACCGCCCTTGGTCTTGTTGCTCTCCGTGCTCAGGTGCCTTTCAACAGTCCTGCCTCTCAACTTTCCCGGAACAAACACTCTAGTGATATGAGGTTCTCTTCACCTTGCTCTTTGTCACGAGTTCTCTCCGGGTCAGCGACCTTCTTGCAGTGGGACGAGTGGACCCAAGTCTCTCTTTCAGCGACCTTTAGTGCTGTCGTGCTGGTTAACAAGACTTGGTATGGTCCTTCCCACCTGTCTATGAGGCAACCTGAGCGTAAGAAATTTCGAATCATCACATAATCCCCAGGCTCAATGTCATGACAATTACTGTTCGGTAGGTCAGGAATCACCAGCTTTAGGTTTCTTTGTTGATTTCTCTGCTGCCAGCTCCTCCTAACCAAATATTTCACAGTCATTTCATTATTGCATTTCAAATCATCCTGGGGGTCTATCATTACATGAGGTTGTCGACCAAAAAGAATTTCAAAGGGTGATAAGTTAAGCGGAGACCTGGGAGTGGTTCTGATGCTGTACAACACTAGTGGCAAAGCTTCTGGCCACAGCAATCCAGTTTCAGCCATCACTTTGCTCAGCTTGTTCTTAATAGTGCTGTTCACTCTCTCTACCTTCGCACTCGCCTGTGGTCGGTACGAAGTATGTAGCTTGCTATTAATTCCCATCAGTTCACACATGACCTGAAAGACTTCACCTGTAAAATGGGTACCCCTATCACTTTCAATCACTCCAGGGATACCATATCTACACACAAATTACTGCACAATTTTCTTTGCAGTGAACGTAGCAGTATTTGTGGCAGCAGGGAACGCTTCTACACAGTTGGAAAACACATCGATACATACTAACACATATTTAAAATTCCTACAGGGTGCTAACTGTATGAAGTCGATTTGTATTACCTGAAAAGGTCCGTCTGTAGGAGGGATATGGGATGGCTCTGTTGATATTATCTTACCAATATTCTTCCTCAAGCAAGTAAAACATGTCATTGCTTTCTTACCTGCATGAGAAGAGAATCCTGGCGCACACCAGTAGGCTCTTACCAGCTTGCACATACCTTCTTTACCTAGATGAGTTAGACCGTGTGCTGCCTCAGCTAGGCTTGTGAGACATGTTCTGGGGGCCACTGGCTTCCCGTGTCCACCTGTCCAAAGTCCTGAGGACTCCTGACCATACCCCTTCGACTTCCAGACTGCCTTTTCCTGTAGGGAACACAAATTTTGCATTTCAATTTACTATCGTGTGTTATCAGTTGTGTGGAGTAAACCGTCTCTGGATGAGAGAAGAGAGGAGAATAATAGTAAAAAAAAAGAAAATGTCAGGTTTGGCATTCACCAACAGGCTGTCACACCATCATGCATATCGGTGTCTGTACACAGTCTCCCTTCACCAGTATTCTCATTCTCCACCCTTTGTGCATGACCAGGCACATTGCAGTAATACTGGTGTCATCGTGCTGGTGAGATATACTGGATTTGGGCAGAACTCTGACGGACCGAGTAGGCATATGGCGTTTGAACTGTAATCGGGTCCATGTATTGTACCATTTTGTCGGTGAACGTAAGAGATGAGAAGGAAACTTTGAAGAAAAATCACATAGAGGTTAGTAACAGATAAGTTTGTAGAGGCAAAGAGGATTTTATAAAATTTGACAACTGGATTGGGTACTATGGGGACTGACTTTTCTACTAGGTCTATACCCCTAAAAAAAATTCTATGTGTCGTATCTCTACTGGGACTATCCCAGCCATCAATCCAGTGTCCTGTCCATCCTAAGTTCATAGGGAACCCGGTATCTGTGAGATAATTTCCTCTACCTGTGATGGATATGAATCTAGAACAGTGAAATGCAACATTAGTCTTTGTGGGTGACTAACATACTTTGTACTTCCTGAGCGGGAGCACATTATATGTATTCCATATCTAACAAAGCTCCTGTTAAGTTAATCAGGGGCCATTTCTGCTAGAGAAAGAAGCAAAAGTTTAGAGGCCCCGTCTTAACCCCAGCAAGTTTTGTCAAAGGGTAAAGTTGCATTTATTCCGTTCTTCCCATTAACCGAATCTGTGTTTTCTATATGGCTCGTGATTCCTTACTATATGTCCCTTGATCCCGTCTATGTGTTTAATAATGTGGCTTGTTTTCTCTGTCTAGGGGTCTATATTAACTATGTGTCCTACTATTCCTACAGTCCCTTGCAAAATGTCCTTCTTTTTCACAGTAGAAACATACTATTACACGTGGCTTACCATCAGGGGTCTGGGGTTTGGGCTGATGGGGTTTTCTTGTATGTGCTTGTATACTTACCGTCCTCATCCTCTCCTCCTGTTGTTCTTTGCGCCTAACAATGTTCTTGTGCTGCTCAATGACGCACTCTCTAAGATAAGCTACATTGACCCCTCTCCAATTAGGCAAAGATGTTTGCACCCTGTCCCTTAATGCCTTATTGAGCCCGTCCATTAGCACAGAGACAGCCACCTCCCTGTAATTCGTATCGTTCCCTATATCCGATACCCCAATGTATCTATCCATTATTTGCAGAGCCCGATGGAAATATTCAGATGCCATTTCATTTTCTCTCTGTTTTATGGAGAACATTTTTCTCCACTTAACAGTAGTGGGGAAATACAACTCTAGTTGCATGTTAATTCGTTCCACGTTCTCCTGATTGTGTTCGTCAGTCATAGGACCATCCGACTCTAATTTACAATCAGTAATACATTTTTGGGTGTCAATATTAGGGGGTAGGCAGGCTTTCAAAAGTATCCGCCAATCTTTGTTTGCCGGTTCATATGCATTACTCAAATCCTTTACATACTTCTGATATCTGGCTAAATGCTTCTAGGGATCGGGGAATTCTGAAATGATTGACCGAAGTTCTGATCTGGACCACGGGCAATACATTGCATTATTCCTGGTGAGGATTTCTCCTTGACTATCGGTTCCCCCATTAGGAGTTACTATTTCCAAGACATTATGTAATCCTACCATTCTATTCCTAAACTGCTCACTGTGAGGTGTTAATGTCTCTGTGTAATGAACAGTCTCACACTTACCGATGTCTGTGATCTCACCAGTCCTTTCAGTGGAGGATAATGCTACTGCTCTTACTGGTTGTACAGGGCCCACCTGAATTTTCTGTAAGGCAATTGCCTGGAGGAGGGCTGAGAGTTGGATGGATGCATCATTTTCCTTTGACCTATGACCTTGGAGAGAGTTCAAAACAGAATATAACTTGCAAGGGTTAAGGTTAACACATTGATTCTGCATTTTTCTATCATTTACAGATATACCATTGACTGTAGCCATCTTTTCCCCTTCGACCTGTGTCGGTAATGGTGTGTTCGTGCCCTCATTTCTGCTAGGTTTGGAACTTGCTTTGTGAGTTTGTTCCCTTTGCACCTCCCCCTCTTGTTACCACAAGTTTAAACAATCTGTATGTCTAATCCTTTGTTTTCTGGATCTTATCAGACATATCCTAATCCTTGTGTTCTGTAATACCTCTGGTTCAAAGCTGCCCACCCTAAGGAATGATACCCTATCTTTGTCAGTCATATGTACCCATTCGTCACAATAAACTTCAGCGTGTGGACCATATTTCCCACACATTATAAACCTTGCTGACCCCTTGGGCCGTGGTTCTCCAGCCTGAACCCTGGCTACCATACGTCTCTCACTTGAGCAATTGGCTCCCATAATTGTGGGCCTCTTCCCACAAACACCAAAATACTCAATGCAAGCAGACAGTGAAAGTTCTCCGAGCGCTCTCCACCCGCTATCGCCCATGTTGGCCAGTACTACGATACACTGTCGATAGTGGATCGCGATGTACCCAACCTAGGGCCCCTAACTGGCTTCTATTTACTGGAAGGTTTCTTAGGAGTGACTTACCTTTTCCAGTAAATATCTACCGTTGGAGATTTTCCTGAGAGAGACTAGCGAAAACTTCCTATGCACTTGTACACAAATCACGCTTGCGTATGCTCTACACAGCGCTGATGATACCGCGATTTTACGCAAAAGTTCATAATAAGAATTTACTTACCGATAATTCTATTTCTCATAGTCCGTAGTGGATGCTGGGACTCCGTCAGGACCATGGGGAATAGCGGGCTCCGCAGGAGACAGGGCACATCTAAATAAAGCTTTTAGGATCACATGGTGCGTACTGGCTCCTCCCCCTATGACCCTCCTCCAAGCCTCAGTTAGGTACTGTGCCCGGACGAGCGTACACAATAAGGAAGGATCTTGAATCCCGGGTAAGACTCATACCAGCCACACCAATCACACCGTACAACTTGTGATCTGAACCCAGTTAACAGTATGATAACAAAAAACGAAGTAGCCTCTGAAAAGATGGCTCACAACAATAGTAATAACCCGATCTTTGTAACAATAACTATGTACAAGTATTGCAGACAATCCGCACTTGGGATGGGCGCCCAGCATCCACTACGGACTATGAGAAATAGAATTATCGGTAAGTAAATTCTTATTTTCTCTAACGTCCTAGTGGATGCTGGGACTCCGTCAGGACCATGGGGATTATACCAAAGCTCCCAAACGGGCGGGAGAGTGCGGATGACTCTGCAGCACCGAATGAGAGAACTCCAGGTCCTCCTTAGCCAGAGTATCAAATTTGTAAAATTTTACAAACGTGTTCTCCCCTGACCACGTAGCTGCTCGGCAAAGTTGTAATGCCGAGACCCCTCGGGCAGCCGCCCAAGATGAGCCCACTTTCCTTGTGGAGTGGGCCTTTACAGATTTAGGCTGTGGCAGGCCTGTCACAGAATGTGCAAGTTGGATTGTGCTACAGATCCAACGTGCAATCGTCTGTTTAGACGCAGGAGCACCCATCTTGTTGGGTGCATACAATATAAACAACGAGTCAGATTTTCTGACTCCAGCTGTCCTTGAAATATATATTTTTAATGCTCTGACAACGTCCAGTAACTTGGAGTCCTCCAAGTCGCTAGTAGCCGCAGGCACCACAATAGGCTGGTTCAAGCGAAAAGCCGAAACCACCTTAGGGAGAAAATGAGGACGTGTCCGCAGTTCTGCCCTGTCCGAATGGAAAATCAGATATGGGCTTTTGTATGATAAAGCCGCCAACTCTGAAACTCTCCTGGCTGAAGCCAGGGCCAATAGCATGGTTACCTTCCATGTAAGGTATTTTAAATCTACCGATTTTAGAGGCTCAAACCAATGAGATTTGAGAAAATTCAAAACTATGTTCAAATCCCACGGTGCCACTGGAGGCACTATTGGGGGTTGTATATGTAGTACACCTTTGACAAAAGTTTGTACTTCAGGCACTGATGCCAATTCCTTCTGGAAGAAGATTGATAAGGCCGAAATTTGAACTTTAATGGACCCCAATTTTAGGCCCATAGACAATCCTGCTTGCAGGAAATGTAAGAATCGACCCAATTGAAATTCTTCCGTTGGAGCCTTCTTGGCCTCACACCACGCAACATATTTCCGCCAAATGCGGTGATAATGTTGTACAGTCACTTCCTTCCTAGCCTTAATCAAGGTAGGAATAACTTCCTCTGGAATGCCCTTTTCTTTTAGAATCCGGCGTTCAACCGCCATGCCGTCAAACGCAGACGCGGTAAGTCTTGGAACATACAAGGTCCCTGCTGAAGCAGATCCCTTCTTAGAGGTAGAAGCCACGGATCCTCCGTGAACATCTCTTGAAGTTCCGGATACCAAGTTCTTCTTGGCCAGTCCGGAGCCACCAGTATTGTTCTTACTCCTCTTTTCCGTATAATTCTCAGTACCTTTGGTATGAGAGGCAGAGGAGGGAACACATACACTGACTGGTACACCCACGGTGTTACCAGAGCGTCCACAGCTATTGCCTGAGGGTCTCTTGACCTGGCGCAATATCTGTCCAATTTTTTGTTGAGGCGAGACGCCATCATGTCCACCTTTGGTTTTTCCCAACGGTTCACAATCATGTGGAAGACTTCTGGATGAAGTCCCCACTCTCCCGGGTGAAGGTCGTGTCTGCTGAGGAAGTCTGCTTCCCAGTTGTCCACTCCCGGGATGAACACTGCTGACAGTGCTATGACATGATTCTCCGCCCAGCGCAGAATCCTTGCAGCTTCTGTCATTGCTCTTCTGCTTCTCGTGCCGCCTTGTCGGTTTACGTGGGCGACTGCCGTGATGTTGTCCGACTGGATCAACACCGGCTGACCCTGAAGCAGCGATTTTGCCAGGCTTAGAGCATTGTAGATCGCTCTTAGCTCCAGTATATTTATGTGAAGGGACGTCTCCAGGTTTGACCACACGCCCTGGAAGTTTCTTCCCTGTGTGACTGCTCCCCAGCCTCGTAGGCTGGCATCCGTAGTCACCAGGACCCAGTCCTGTATGCCGAATCTGCGGCCCTCTAACAGATGGGCACTCTGCAACCACCACAGGAGAGACAACCTTGTTCTTGGTGACAGTGTTATCCGCTGATGCATGTGCAGATGCGATCCGGACCATTTGTCCAGCAGATCCCACTGAAATGTCCGTGCATGGAATCTGCCGAATGGAATCGCTTCGTAAGAAGCCACCATCTTTCCCAGGACTCTTGTGCATTGATGTACTGACACAGTTCCTGGTTTTAGGAGGTTCCTGACAAGTTCGGATAACTCCCTTGCTTTCTCCTCCGGGAGAAACACCTTTTTCTGAACCGTGTCCAGAATCATTCCCAGGAACAGCAGACGAGTTGTCGGGGTCAATTGAGATTTTGGAAGATTCAGAATCCACCCGTGTTGCTGAAGCACTACCTGGGTTAGTGCTACACCGACTTCCAGCTGTTCTCTGGACTTTGCCCTTATCAGGAGATCGTCCAAGTAAGGGATAATTAATACGCCTTTTCTTCGTAGAAGAACCATCATTTCGGTCATTACCTTGGTAAAGACCCGAGGGGCCGTGGACAAACCAAACGGCAGCGTTTGAAACTGATAATGACAGTCTTGTATCACGAACCTGAGATACCCTTGGTGTGAGGGGTAAATTGGGACATGCAGATAAGCATCTTTTATGTCCAGGGACACCATGAAGTCCCCTTCTTCCAGATTCGCTATCACTGCTCTGAGTGACTCCATCTTGAACTTGAATTTCTGTATGTACAGGTTCAAGGATTTCAGGTTTAGAATAGGTCTTACCGAACCGTCCGGCTTCGGTACCACAAATAGTGTGGAATAATACCCCTTTCCCTGTTGTAGGAGGGGTACCTTGACTATCACCTGCTGAGAATACAGCTTGTGAATGGCTTCCAAAACCGACGTCCTTTCTGAGGGAGACGTTGGTAAAGCAGACTTTAGGAACCGGCGAGGGGGAGACCTTTCGAACTCCAACATGTAACCCTGAGATATTATCTGCAGGATCCACGGGTCCACTTGTGAGCGAGCCCACTGATTGCTGAAAATCTTGAGTCGACCCCCCACCGCTCCTGAGTCCGCTTGTAAAGCCCCAGCGTCATGCTGATGGCTTTGTAGAACCCGGGGCGGGCTTCTGGTCCTGGGCAGGGGCTGCTTGCTGCCCTCTCTTACCCTTTCCTCTGCCTCGCGGCAGATAAGACTGTCCTTTTGGTCGCTTGTTTTTATAGGAGCGAAAGGACTGCGGCTGAAAAGACGGTGTCTTTTTCTGTTGGGAGGGGGTCTGAGGTAAAAAAGTGGATTTGCCGGCAGTTGCCGTGGCCACCAGGTCCGAAAGACCGACCCCAAATAATTCCTCTCCTTTATATGGCAATACTTCCATATGCCTTTTGGAATCCGCATCACCTGACCACTGTCGCGTCCATAAACTTCTTCTGGCAGATATGGACATCGCGCTTACTCTTGATGCTAGACTACAAATATCCCTCTGAGCATCTCGCATATAAAGAAAAGCATCCTTTAATTGCTCTAGAGTCAATAAAATACTGTCCCTATCCAGGGTATCAATATTTTCAGTCAGAGAATCCAACCACACTACCCCAGCACTGCACATCCAGGCTGAGGCTATTGCCGGTCGCAGTATAACACCAGTATGTGTGTATATACTCTTCAGTGTAGTTTCCAGCCTCCTATCTGCTGGATCCTTGAGGGCGGCCGTATCAGGAGACGGCAACGCCACTTGCTTTGATAAACGTGTGAGCGCCTTATCCACCCTAGGGGGTGTTTCCCAGCGCGCCCTAACCTCTGGTGGGAAAGGGTATAATGCCAATAACTTCTTGGAAATTAGCAGTTTTCTATCTGGGTTAACCCACGCTTCGTCACACACGTCATTCAATTCCTCTGATTCTGGAAAAGCTACAGGTAGTTTTTTCACCCCCCACATAATACCCCTTTTTGAGGTACCAGCAGTATCAGAGATCTGCAAAGCCTCCTTCATTGCCGTGATCATATAACGTGTGGCCCTATTGGAAAATACGTTTGTTTCTTCACCGTCGACACTAGATTCATCTGTGTCGGTACCCGTGTCGACTGACTGAGGTAAGGGACGTTTTACAGCCCCTGACGGTGTCTGAGACGCCTGAGCCGGTACTAACTGGTTTTCCGGCCGTCTCATTTCGTCAACTGACTTTTGTAATGTGCTAACATTATCACGTAATTCCATAACTAAAGCCATCCATTCCGGTGTCGACTCCCTAGGGGGTGACATCACCATTACCGGCAATTGCTCTGCCTCCACACCAACATCGTCCTCATACATGTCGACACACACGTACCGACACACAGCAGCCACACAGGGAATGCTCTAATCGAAGACAGGACCCTCTTAGCCCTTTGGGGAGACAGAGGGAGAGTTTGCCAGCACACACCAAAAACGCTATAAATGTATATAAACAACCCTAGAAGGTGTTGTTTTTGATATAAGCGCTTTTAATATATCAATATTGCCAAATTATGCCCCCCTTCTCTTTGTTACCCTGTTTCTGTAGTGCAGTGCAGGGTAGAGTCCTGGGAGCCTTCCTCACCAGCGGAGCTGAGCAGGAAAATGGCGCTGAGTGCTGAGGAGAATAAGCTCCGCCCCTTTTTCGGCGGGCTTTTCTCCCGGGTTTTAAGAAAACTGGCCTGGGTTAAATACATACATATAGCCTTAATGGCTATATGTGATGTATTTATTTTGCCACTAAAGGTATTTAATATTGCTGCCCAGGGCGCCCCCAGCAGCGCCCTGCACCCTCCGTGACTGAATCAGTGAGACGTGTAGCAACAATGGCGCACAGCTGCAGTGCTGTGCGCTACCTTCATGAAGACTGAGGAGTCTTCTGCCGCCTGCTTTCCGGACCTCCGTCTTCAGCGTCTGTAAGGGGGATCGGCGGCGCGGCTCCGGGACGAACCCCAGGAGGACCTGTGTTCCGACTCCCTCTGGAGCTAAGTGTCCAGTAGCCTAAGACTCCAATCCATCCTGCACGCAGGTGAGTTGGAAATCTCTCCCCTAAGTCCCTCGATGCAGTGATCCTGTTGCCAGCAGGACTCACTGAGATTTAAACCTAAAAAAACTTTGTCTAAGCAGCTCTTTAGGAGAGCCACCTAGATTGCACCCTTCTCGGACGGGCACAAAAACCTAACTGAGGCTTGGAGGAGGGTCATAGGGGGAGGAGCCAGTACGCACCATGTGATCCTAAAAGCTTTATTTAGATGTGCCCTGTCTCCTGCGGAGCCCGCTATTCCCCATGGTCCTGACGGAGTCCCAGCATCCACTAGGACGTTAGAGAAAAAGGGGTATCAAGTTGCGCTATGTATCGCACCCACAAGCATGCGGTCCAATCGCACAGCGTATAGGTACTTGTTACCTATCCGCTCTACGACCACTGGAATCGAATCACAAGCTGCAAAACCTCAGCCGGAGCGTATAAAAAAAACTACATGGGTCACAATTCACAATTCCCTACCACGCTCCTGTGCAAGTCTCCTCATGACTTGCATACTTTACTATCTATACTAACGTGAGTCAGCCACCTCACGCCGCCAAGCCTCCACTCACTTGGTGTACCAACGACGGAATCCCGAATTCCCGGGTTCAAATCCTCTCACTCCACTTTCAGCTCACACAAATACACAGCGTTTTTCTGTACAGAAAATTTCCACTCTTTCTGATGGCAGCTTTTACCCCAGAGGCAGTACAGGTTAAACAAAAGTCTTATACTAATCTGCTTTTGAAACCGGATAGTTATGTGCTATTGTATTTAAAGTATACTACCCCACCTTTTAATTGCACGAACTATTGTGTAATTTGTACTTAGCGTCCGCACTCTTACGCACTTTGCGTAAACACGCGACCGTGCGTGCCTTTTTACGCTGCGTGCGTGGTCCTTTACTTTGTCCGGGCCACGTGTACAAAACGTGCATCCGCAATAAAACAAATCACACAGTGTCTATAAATGTGAGCAATACTAACTATAATTGCTCACTTAACACAAATAATCTATAATTTAAATGATATGATTCAGATTGGATAGCTATCTTGCAGAACATACACTGATATGAATATACACATAATTATAATAATATTATATATATGTACCATTCACTGGGCTTCTAATGAGAAACCTTACCTCTTCACTGCCTCTAATTTGCATATGAAAGATATTTGCTGTTCACTACTAAAAAAAAAAAAGGTAGTTACACAGGTTAATTTGCATTTCAGTGGCTATACTCCCTAGTAAGCAGACTCTACAAGTCTTGGAAGAAAAGAAAGAAAAAAACAAACAAACCCAAAACAAGAAGACATTTTTTTTTCACTTATCTCACCATTTACTCTCACTAGGCCCAATTGAAACTATTTGTAATTGACTATAGCACGGGTTAAATAAATTCATTGGTAACTCATAAATGGTGCTGGATGTGACAAAGGAAACTGATTGTTTTGAGCACACTGAAAATCAGCTATTTAGAAAGTGACCTTCCTAAAATGGCCACTGCTCCTCCCCCTTCCACATCCATGAGGTTTACACAAGATGGTGGACAGGCCATGTGGTTAGTCCAAAATGGAGGACAGACCATGCGGCTTCCTTGTCACAAAGAAATCACACTCCACACTGGTACCAATGTTACTTTAGGCCTGAGTTTAAAAAAGTATACAAAATGTCTCAGCATGCTAACACAGCCATATCATGGATATGTAGCAACTTGTACTTTTAAATCTACTTAACAGATAAACAATCCAATCTGAATCAAACACAATATGACTTATTTGAACTTTGTTTTGCAACAATATGTGAGAGGGTATGCAAAGTATAGGTACACCCTGTGTACGTTTTTTTTTCGCCAAGAAAAATGACACAGATTTTTTTTTAAATTGCTTTTTTCCTGTTTACCTACGGGTTCTATCAGCACCTCTGCAGACCAGACAGAGCAGACGCAATCTAACAGCACACAAATAATAAGAATTTACTTACCGATAATTCTATTTCTCGGAGTCCGTAGTGGATGCTGGGGTTCCTGAAAGGACCATGGGGAATAGCGGCTCCGCAGGAGACAGGGCACAAAAGTAAAGCTTTTACAGGTCAGGTGGTGTGTACTGGCTCCTCCCCCTATGACCCTCCTCCAGACTCCAGTTAGGTACTGTGCCCGGACGAGCGTACACAATAAGGGAGGATTTTGAATCCCGGGTAAGACTCATACCAGCCACACCAATCACACCGTACAACTTGTGATCTAAACCCAGTTAACAGTATGATAACAGAGGAGCCTCTGAAAGATGGCTTCCTAAACAATAACCCGAATTAGTTAACAATAACTATGTACAAGTATTGCAGATAATCCGCACTTGGGATGGGCGCCCAGCATCCACTACGGACTCCGAGAAATAGAATTATCGGTAAGTAAATTCTTATTTTCTCTATCGTCCTAAGTGGATGCTGGGGTTCCTGAAAGGACCATGGGGATTATACCAAAGCTCCCAAACGGGCGGGAGAGTGCGGATGACTCTGCAGCACCGAATGAGAGAACTCCAGGTCCTCCTTTGCCAGGGTATCAAATTTGTAAAAATTTACAAACGTGTTCTCCCCTGACCACGTAGCTGCTCGGCAGAGTTGTAATGCCGAGACCCCTCGGGCAGCCGCCCAAGATGAGCCCACCTTCCTTGCGGAATGGGCCTTAACAGATTTAGGCTGTGGCAGGCCTGCCACAGAATGTACAAGTTGAATTTTGTTACAAATCCAACGAGCATTCGACTGCTTAGAAGCAGGTGCACCCAACTTGTTGGGTGCATACAGTATAAACAGCGAGTCAGATTTTCTGACTCCAGCCGTCCTTTAAATGTATATTTTTAAGGCTCTGACAACGTCCAACAACTTGGAGTCCTTCAAGTCGTCTGTAGCCGCAGGCACTACAATAGGCTGGTTCAGGTGAAACGCTGATACCACCTTAGGGAGAAAATGCGGACGCGTCCGCAGCTCTGCCCTATGTCGAATGGAAAATTAAATAAGGGCTTTTATAAAACAAAGCCGCCAGTTCAGATACTCTCCCGGCCGAAGCCAGGGCCAGTAACATAGTCACTTTCCATGTGAGATATTTCAAATCCACATTCTTTAGTGGTTCAAACCAATTGGATTTGAGGAAATCTAAAACTACATTTAGATCCCACGGTGCCACCTTAGGCACCACAGGAGGCTGTATATGCAGTACTCCTTTGATAAAAATCTGGACCTCAGGGACTGAGGCCAATTCTTTTTGGAAGAATATTGATAGGGCCGAAATTTGAACCTTAATAGATCCCAATTTGAGACCCATAGACAATCCTGATTGCAGGAAATGTAGGAAAACGACCCAGTTGAAATTCCTCCATCGGAGCACTCCGCTGCTCGCACCACGCAACATATTTTCGCCAAATACGGCGATAATGCTTCGCGGTGACTTCCTTCCTTGCCTTTATCAAGGTAGGAATGACTTCTTCTGGAATGCCTTTTCCTTTTAGGATCTGGCATTCAAACGCCATGCCGTCAAACGCAGCCGCGGTAATTCTCGAAAAAGACAAGTACCCTGCTGAAGCAGGTCCCTTCTCAGAAGTAGAGGCCACGGATCGTCCGTGACCATCTCTTGAAGTTCCGGGTACCAAGTCCTTCTTGGCCAATCCGGAGCCACTAGTCTTACTCCTCTTTGCCGTATAATCCTCAATACCTTTGGTATGAGAGGCAGAGGAGGAAACACATATACCGACTGGTACACCCAAGGTGTTACCAGCGCGTCCACAGCTATTGCCTGCGGATCTCTTGACCTGGCGCAATACCTGTCCAGTGTTTTGTTGAGGCGAGACGCCATCATGTCCACCATTGGTTTTACCCAACGGTTTAATAGCATGTGGAAAACTTCTGGATGAAGTCCCCACTCTCCCGGGTGAAGGTCGTGTCTGCTGAGGAAGTCTGCTTCCCAGTTGTCCACGCCCGGGATGAATACTGCTGACAGTGCTATCACGTGATTCTCCGCCCAGCGAAGGATCCTGGCAGCTTCTGCCATTTCCCTCCTGCTTCTTGTGCCGCCCTGTCTGTTTACATGGGCGACTGCCGTGATGTTGTCCGACTGGATCAACACCGGTCTTCCTTGAAGCAGAGGTTCCGCCTGGCTTAGAGCATTGTAGATTGCTCTTAGTTCCAGAATGCTTATGTGAAGAGACTTTTTCAGGCTCGACCACACTCCCTGGAAATTTCTTCCCTGTGTGACTGCTCCCCAGCCTCTCAGGCTGGCCTCCGTGGTCACCAGGATCCAATCCTGCATGCCGAATCTGCGGCCCTCCAATAGATGAGCCTCCTGCAACCACCACAGAAGGGATACCCTTGTCCTCGGCGACAGGGTTATCCGCAGGTGCATCTGAAGATGCGACCCTGACCATTTGTCCAACAGATCCCTTTGCATGGAATCTGCCGAAAGGGATTGCTTCGTAAGAAGCTACCATTTTTTCCCAGGACTCTTGTGCATTGATGTACAGACACCTTTCCTGGTTTTAGGAGGTTCCTGACCAGGTCAGATAACTCCTTGGCTTTTTCTTCGGGAAGAAAAACCTTTTTCTGAACTGTGTCCAGAATCATCCCCAGGAACAGCAGACGAGTTGTCGGCATTAATTGGGATTTTGGAATATTCAGAATCCATCCGTGCTGCTTTAGCACCTCTTGAGATAGTGCTAAACCCATCTCTAGCTGTTCTCTGGACCTTGCCCTTATTAGGAGATCGTCCAAGTATGGGATAATTAATACGCCTTTTCTTCGAAGAAGAAATATTATCTCGGCCATTACCTTTGTAAAGACCCGAGGTGCCGTGGACAAACCAAACGGCAGCGTCTGAAACTGATAGTGACAGTTTTGTACAACGAACCTGAGGTACCCCTGGTGTGAGGGGTAATTGGAACGTGGAGATACGCATCCTTGATGTCCAAGGATACCATAAAGTCCCCTTCTTCCAGGTTCGCTATCACTGCTCTGAGTGACTCCATCTTGAACTTGGACTTCTTTATGTACAGGTTCAAGGACTTCAGATTTAGAATAGGCCTTACCGAGCCATCCGGCTTCGGTACCACAAAAAGAGTGGAATAATACCCCTTCCCTTGTTGTAGAAGAGGTACCTTGACTATCACCTGCTGAGAATACAGCTTGTGAATGGCTTCCAAAACCGTCTCCCTTTCTGAGGGGGACGTTGGTAAAGCAGACTTCAGGAAACGGCGAGGTGGCTCTGTCTCTAATTTCAACCTGCACCCCTGAGATATTATCTGCAGGATCCAGGGATTTACCTGCGAGTGAGCCCACTGCGCGCTGTAATTCTTGAGACGACCGCCTACCGCCCCCGAGTCCGCTTGCGAAGCCCCAGCGTCATGCTGAGGCTTTTGTAGAAGCCGGGGAGGGCTTCTGTTCCTGGGAAGGAGCTGCCTGTTGCTGTCTCTTCCCTCGTCCTCTGCCTCGTGGCAGATATGAATAGCCCTTTGCTCTCTTATTTTTAAAGGAACGAAAGGGCTGCGTTGAAAGGTCGGTGCCTTTTTCAGTTGGGGAGTGA
Source organism: Pseudophryne corroboree (assembly GCF_028390025.1). Classification (NCBI taxonomy): domain Eukaryota; kingdom Metazoa; phylum Chordata; class Amphibia; order Anura; family Myobatrachidae; genus Pseudophryne; species Pseudophryne corroboree. The sequence continues at coordinate 623,311,529 of NC_086449.1, read as the reverse complement.
CTTGAGGTAGAAAGGTGGATTTCCCGGCCGTAGCCGTGGCCACCAAATCCGATAGACCGACCCCAAATAACTCCTCTACGCATCGCCTGTCCACTGTCGTGTCCATAAAGCTCTTCTGGCCGAAATGGACATAGCACTTACCCGTGATGCCAGTGTGCAGATATCTCTCTGTGCATCACGCATATAAAGAAATGCATCCTTTATTTGTTCTAACGACAGTAAAATATTGCCCTGTCCAGGGTATCAATATTTTCGATCAGGGACTCTGACCAAAACTACCCCAGCACTGCACATCCAGGCAGTCGCAATAGCTGGTCGTAGTATAACACCTGCATGTGTGTATATACCTTTTTGGATATTTTCCATCCTCCTATCTGATGGATCTTTAAGTGCGGCCGTCTCAGGAGAGGGTAACGCCACTTGTTTTGATGAGCGTGTTAGCGCTTTGTCCACCCTAGGAGGTGTTTCCCAGCGCTCCCTAACCTCTGGCGGGAAAGGGTATAAAGCCAATAACTTCTTTGAAATTAGCAGTTTTTTATCGGGGCACCCCACGCTTCATCACACACGTCATTTAATTCTTCTGATTCGGTAAAAACTACTGGTAGTTTTTTCACACCCCACATAATACCCTGTTTAGTGGTACCTGTAGTATCAGCTAAATGTAACATCTCCTTTATTGCCAAAATCATATAACGTGTGGCCCTACTGGAAAATACGGTTGATTCGTCACCTTCACCACCGGAATCAGTGCCTGTGTCTGGGTCTGTGTCGACCGACTGAGGCAAGGGGCGTTTTACAGCCCCTGACGGTGTTTGAGGCGCCTGGACAGGCACTAATTGAGTGTCCGGCCGCCTCATGTCGGCAAACGACTGCTTAAGCGAGTTGACGCTATCCCGTAATTCCACAAATAAAGGCATCCATTCTGGTGTCGACCCCCTAGAAGGTGACATCCTCATATTTGGCAATTGCTCCGCCTCCACACCAATAACGTCCTCATACATGTCGACACACACGTACCGACACACAGCAGACACACAGGGAATGCTCTATACGAAGACAGGACCCACTAGCCCTTTGGGGAGACAGAGGGAGAGTCTGCCAGCACACACCAAAAAGCGCTATATATGACAGGGATAGCCTTATGATTAAGTGCTCCCTTATAGCTGCTTTTATATTAATATATTGCCATTTATTTTGCCCCCCCTCTCTGTTATACCCTGTTTCTGTAGTGCAGTGCAGGGGAGAGACCTGGGAGCCTTCCTGACCAGCGGAGCTGTGACAGAAAATGGCGCCGTGTGCTGAGGAGATAGGCCCCGCCCCTTTTCCGGCGGGCTCGTCTCCCGCTATTTAGTACATTTAGGCAGGGGTAAATATCTCCATATAGCCTCTGGGGCTATATGTGAGGTATTTTTAGCCTTTTTAAAGGTTTTCATTTGCCTCCCAGGGCGCCCCCCCCCCCAGCGCCCTGCACCCTCAGTGACTGCCGTGTGAAGTGTGCTGAGAGGAAAATGGCACACAGCTGCAGTGCTGTGCGCTACCTTAAGAAGACTGCAGGAGTCTTCAGCTGCCGATTCTGGACCTCTTCTTGCTTCAGCATCTGTGAGGGGGCCGGCGGCGTGGCTCCGGTGACCATCCAGGCTGTACCTGTGATCGTCCCTCTGGAGCTTCATGTCCAGTAGCCAAGAAGCCAATCCATCCTGCACGCAGGTGAGTTCACTTCTTCTCCCCTCTGTCCCTCGTTGCAGTGATCCTGTTGCCAGCAGGAATCACTGTAAAATAAAAAACCTAAGCTAAACTCTCTAAGCAGCTCTTTATGAGAGCCACCTAGAATTGCACCCTTCTCGGCCGGGCACAAAAATCTAACTGGAGTCTGGAGGAGGGTCATAGGGGGAGGAGCCAGTACACACCACCTGACCTGTAAAAGCTTTACTTTTGTGCCCTGTCTCCTGCGGAGCCGCTATTCCCCATGGTCCTTTCAGGAACCCCAGCATCCACTTAGGACGATAGAGAAAGGGTTTTTAGAACATCCACCAACCAGGAAAAGGTTTAACATAGATATCTTTCCACCCTTTGCTGATAGATTAAAGTCTGCTATGACCTGCTAGCCTGTGAGCATGTGAAAACCGGATGAGCTCCCAATTGTAAATGTTGATTTACTTACAGGCCTAAAAGCTATACTTTAAACACACTTAATACACTTTAAAATCGAGCCGCTGCGGCCGCTGTATTTAACCTTTTACCCTTATATTGGTTACACACCTTACGTACACATATTCGTACCGTGTACGCACTCTGCGTATGCACATCGAAAGGGCGTAGTGACTATACAGTTTGCGTACACAGGCCTACACGCTGTTAGCACAATGCAGCAGCCCGAGTGGCTGTAAATACACTTTAAGCCTTAGCAAGGAAATGGGACACGACACCAAGTGTAATTCAAAAACTATGTTGAGGTCCAACCCACAACGGTTATCTTTACTAGCAGGGGGTTACAATAATATTACAATACAATTAGAGAAAAAGGCTACAGTCAATGGTACATACGTTTTAGTTTCGCCTGCGCTTCCTGGTCTGGTCCTCAATCATCAAGGTAGATGATCTTCAGAGTCTGTGAGAGTGACCTGGCCTGCAGCTGGCTATTTATACAAAAGTCCAAAACCTAACACAATGGAAACTGTAATCTCTTTGTCCATTGGACACAGGGATGGTCATTTACAGTACAGGAGAGGTCATAGGTCAGTTTGAATAGGTGGGCGATGTCTGTTCCAGGTGCAGTTGCAGATGTTCTCCTCTGGGTTCCCGCCGCATATCAAGTGTACAGTAAATACAGTTAATATTTATATTCTGTTCCTGCGCATAACTATTCTCACGAGTGTGCGATCTTCTGCAAACTAACACCGAAATATTGCTCTTAAGATACCCTACAGCTGGATACCAAACACCACCTTATAACCTAGTTCTGTCCCCTCCTGTCCTGTAAAGGTGAATCCCTTTGTTCTTATACCATTTAAACATGTGTAACTCGCTGGTGTGGTGCAGGGAGACTATGTGTACATTGTGCACTATTTGGATTAAATATGTAATGTGTTTTGATGGCTTTTCCATGCGATTACAAACACTACCGTAATTACTCATACCACGCGCTAATACGCAGGACCGCGGGAGCGACCATACGCAAATTGCGAATATGCGCACGCACGGCAAAGCAAGTACGCGCACGGAGGCCATCTGTGTGTAGTTTGTACGTGATGTGTGTACTGCAATATATTTCGACTTCGACAACAGATAAGGCAAGCAGGGCTGGCATAAACTCTTGGTACTCGTGTACAGCAGTATTGTTGGGGCCCACGCCTTGACCCATCCCCTTTTAAAGCAGATGGAGCCTTTAAAAAAAGTGTGTGTGTGATATATATCATATTTTATGAGTATACATGTATATTATATAGCAGCACGTTGAAACGATAGGATTAGAAAAGGCTTTTACTGGTAATTGAGCACAGATATTGGGAGTGATGTAATAAGAGTATGCCAGACGTGCGGGTTGCCGGACGAACTTGGACGTTTCTTTGAAGGGGCCGTCATTTACAATGCAAAACCATGCCTTGTAAATGATTGCCCCTGTAAAAAAAAAAAAAAGTCCACGTTCGGCCAGCATCCCGCATGTCTATGCCTTGTAATTTATTGCCCCTTTAAAAAAATGTCCAATTTTGTCCAGAGTCCCAAACGTCCGACGAACTCGGACTCTGGGGGTCATTCAGACCTGATCGCAATGCGCAGGCACAACGTATGGGTGCAAAGCGGATCGTTGCTGTGCGGTGGGCTTTACGAAGAATCCATTCGCACAGCCGATCGGTAGGAGATTGACAGGAAGAGGGGGTTGTGGGTGGCAACTGACCGTTTTCTGGTAGTGGTTGGAAAAACTCAGGCACGTCCAAGGTTTGCAGGGCGGGTATCTGACATCAAGAAGTTGAGTAAGTTCTGGGCAACTCAGAAACTGCACAAAACTTTTTTGTAGCGCTCGGCTGCACATGCGATCGTGCGCTAGCAAAGCGAAAATACTATCCTCTATGGGCGGCGACTATCTGCTCGCAGCAGTGCAAAAAAATAGCTAGCTTGCGATCAGGTCTGAATTAGGTCCTCTATTACATCCCGCCTATTGCTCTCTCTTTATAGTAGTTGCTGGTTTGTGTCAGCTTCTTTTGATTAAGGGGGTCATTCTGAGATGATCGCTAGCTGCCATTGTTCGCAGCGCAGCAATCAGGCAAAAAATCGGCACTTCTGCGCATGCGTATGTACCGCAATGCGCAACGTACGGGTACAAAGACCTTTGTGGTTTTGCACAGGATTGACAGCAAGGGGGCGTTTCTGGGTGGCAACTGACGTTTTCAGGGAGTGTTTGGAAGAACGCAGACGTGCCGGGGAAAACGCAGGCATGGCTGGGCGATCGCTGGGCGGGTGTGTGACGTCAAAAGCCAACCCTCCAACGTTAGAATCAACGCACACGAAGAGTAACTACAGGGCTGGTCTTGTTTTGCACAAAATGTGTTTGCAGGCGCTCTGCTGCACAGACATTCGCACTTCTGCAAAGCAAAAATACACTCCCTCGTGGGCGGCGACTATGCGTTTGCACGGCTGCTAAAAACTGCTTGCGAGCGATCAACTCGGAATGACCCCCTAAAAAACAATATGTTTTGTTATTAATAAGAACTTTCACATAATGTATTTTTATAGTGAGCAGGTTAACAAATATGTTTCAATCCACCCACATTGCATGACATAGATGTTTAATTTTCCTTCTTATTTTATAAACAGTAATTTAATTTAAAAGTATGCTCGACAGACCACTCATAAATTGTTGTTTAGGTGCTAATTGCAATTATAATCACAAGATATATTGGGCTTGTAGCATTTCCACACATTACCTGCACCCGCCTATTGAAGAAGCTTCCCTTTGTGACAGGAAAATGCGTTTAATCATGGATGGGAGATCCGTAAGTGCGGCAATACAAGCTTTTCATTTGAGGAATACTGTTTAAGCCGTAGCTGGTTGCATTATCAGCAATTAGGAATATTCCCAGCAGACTCTGGGGTATATTCATGAAGCAGTGAAAAGTGTGGAGAAGTGAACCAGTGGAGAAGTTGCCTGTAGCAACCCCTTTCACACATACATCTAAAACCTGTGTTTTTACACGTGAATGTGCATCGACCCGGGTTTGTGGTATGTGTGAAAGGAAACTAACCGACCCTGCTCTTTACCACGGTTGGGCAGAGATCTAGGAATTTGCCGGGTTGCATATATGTAAGGGTTGCATATATGTAAGGGGTATTATAGGCACGGATGTTCGAGGGGACTCCCTCTTCCGGCACAAACTTCTCACCAGCCAGCGGCTGTACACCAGTATTTTGTGATTATTATCCATACCTATTCCTGCTGCCGACCAGGGCCCTCATTCCGAGTTGTTCGCTCGCAAGCTGCTTTTAGCAGCATTGCACACGCTAAGCCGCCGCCTACTGGGAGTGAATCTTAGCTTAGCAGAATTGCGAACTAAAGATTCTCAAAATTGTGAATAGAAATTTCTTAGCAGTTTCTGAGTAGCTCCAGACTTACTCTGCCACTGCGATCAGTTCAGTCAGTTTCGTTCCTGGTTTGACATCACAAACACACCCAGCGTTCGCCCAGACACTCCCCCGTTTCTCCAGCCACTCCCACGTTTTTCCCAGAAACGGCAGCGTTTTTTCACACATACCCATAAAACGGTCAGTTTCCGCCCAGAAACACCCACTTCCTGTCAATCACACTCCGATCACCAGAACGAAGAAAATTCCTCGTAATGCCGTGAGTAAAATACCTAACTGTTGAGTAAAACAACTAAGCACATGCGCTCTGCGAACATTGCGCATGCACAGTAAGCGACTAATCGCAAAATAGAGAAAATCGGCAACGAGCGAACAACTCGGAATGAGGGCCCATGATCTAAGACAGCGGTTTTGACATTCACAGAGAGAGGTCAGGCTCCAATAGACTGAACCCTCATTGCTTTATACAAGATTCCCATGGGGGGTCATTCTGACCTGATCGCACGCTGCTATTTTTGGCAGCGGTGCGATCAGGTCTGTAGTGCGCCTGTGCATGGGTTACAACGCGCAGGCGCGTCGCTCCCTGGCGACCGCCGTCACCAGGGAGCGACAGAACTAACGATAAAAGCGATCGCACCCGCGGACGCAAGAAAATTGACAGGAAGAGGCCGGCCGGAGGCGTCAACCGACCGTTTCCAGGGAGTGTCCGTCAGAACGCAGGCGTACCCAGTCGTTTCCAGAGAGGGATCCTGACGTCAGCTCCGTCCTGGATGATCGCAGCGGGTGAGTAAGTCCTGAGCTGTTCAGAAACTACACAAACTTTAGTTTGTTCAGCTTTCTGCACAAGCAAGCACAGCCCTGCACATCGATTCCCCCTCCCCTGTAGGCGGCGACTACCTGTAAGTAGCCTGCTAGCGATCAGGTCGGAATGAGGGCCATGGTCCACCCTCAGTGGTGAGTGCATATACCATGCAGGATTACATAATGTATGCTGCTGAGTTCTAGGAGTATACTGGATCCTACTATTAATGACAATACATTTTGGAATACGCTCCTTTTGACTTTTATAGTCAATATAATTAACATTTTTATTACATTTACTTTATCTTGCAACATTGGGGCTAACTCAGACCTGATCGCTGCTGTGCGTGTTCGCACAGCAGCGATTAGGTCTGAAGTGGAGCCAGCGCAGGAGCTGCGCTGGCCGGGAGTTGCACTGACTAGGAGCTACTCCTACAGCACAAAAGCATTGCCGCTTTGCAATGCTTTTGTACTTATGCGACGGGGTAGGAGCTGACATGCGGGGCGGACTAGCCCTGTGCTGGGCGTCCCCGCATGTCAGGGAAGCTGATCGTAGATGTGCTAAATTTAGCACATCTATGATCAGGTCTGAATCACTCCCTAGTTTTTAGAAGGGCTGGACGAAGGACTTTATATATGTCTTAGTATTATTAGACTCCCGGGAGATTTTGTGATATTGTTGTTTTAATACTTGATAAATTGTGGTCTGAAACTTTCCTAAGCCACACCAGCAGCAGGATATTTGTTTACTGTGCATCTGTCTTACAGGGGCTGCCATCCCCATTTGGCCATACAGCAGCATGTGTTTGGCCAACAGGTTTAGGGCCTAATTCAGACCTGATCGCTCACTAGGGTCTTTTTGCACTGCTGCGAGCAGATAGTCGCCGCCCATATGGGAGTGTATTTTTGCTTTGCAAGTGTGCGATCGCATGTGCAGCCGAGCGGTACAAAAAAGTTTTGTGCAGTTTCTGAGTTGCCCAGAACTTACTCAGCCACTGCGATCACTTCAGCCTGTCCGGTCCCGGAATTGACATCAGACACCCGCACTGCAAACGCTTGGACACGCCTATGTTTTTCCACACACTCCCAGAAAATGGTCAGTTGACATCCACAAATGCCTTCTTCCTGTCAATCTCCTTACGATCGACTCTGCTTTGTACCCGTCCAACGCACCTGCGCATTGTGGTGCGCATGCACAGTTATGACCTGATCGCAGTGCAGCGAAGAAACCTAGCGTGCGATCAGGTCTGAATGACCCCCTTAGACTTATTGCTAGTGTCCTCTAGCGCCTGGTTTTCCCTTTTTTTTCCCTATCTTCATCGAGTACAGAGGAGTCTGGGCATGTACAAAATAGAGCCACTAAGGACTGACTTGGGGTTGGACAAATCTTAAATGAGACAAAGCCAAATTTAAAGGATGAAAAATAAAACAACACAAACAAGAAATTAAGTTATGGGGCCGGATGTAATGCAGTGTGAGACGGCCAGAGCTCCAAGATTCCAGCCGAACTCGTATGTTTTTTTAGAGCGTCAATCATTTACAAGGTAAAACCACCTGGTCGTCTCGCACTGTAATACATCCGGCACATGATGTCTAAAACAGTGCAGATTTATTTTTTATTTGATGCTTCTTTAAGCGTGACCATACACACAAAGGATTTAGGGGGCTATTTACCATTTTGTGGCAGTGGGCCAGTAGTAACTATCATTATGTAACAGTGCATATAGCAGCTATACATAATATACTAGAGGTTGAGTATCCCATATCCAAATATTCCGAAATACGGAATATTCCGAAATACGGACTTTTTGGAGTGAGAGTGAGATAGTGAAACCTTTGTTTTTTGATGTTTAATACACAAAGTTATTAAAAATATTGTATTAAATGACCTTCAGGCTGTGTGTATAAGGTGTATATGAAACTTAAATGAATTGTGTGAATGTAGACACACTTTGCTTAATGCACAAAATTATAAAAAATATTGGCTAAAATGACCTTCAGGCTGTGTGTATAAGGTGTATATGTAACATAAATGCATCTTGTGCTTAGACTTGGGTCCCATCACCATGATATCTCATTATGGTATGCAATTATTCCAAAATACGGAAAAATCCCATATCCAAAATACCTCTGGTCCCAAGCATTTTGGATAAGGGATACTCAACATGTATTACTATTTATTATGTAGTGAATTTTCTGCAGATGAACGCATTAAGTGACGTGCATGCACAGTAGTGATTTCACCAGGACTTCTCCAGCCCCCCTTGATGGGTACAGCTAACATCATTCTGACATGGAGCTATAGTCACATAATCACAGGCTGAGCTGACAATTGAGGAGCTCAGTGGAAAAGAAGCCCATGCCACATCTACATGGAGTTAAAATTTTTGCTGCCATCAAGTAGCTTCTGCCATCTAGCGTCTGGGTCAGCTCTGAAGAGAAGCTCCGCCCCCTCAATGGCGCTGTCTTCCCGCTCACCGAAAGATTATACTGGCTAGAGGAGTTGCGCTGGCCTGGATCCGCAGACCCCGACAGACTTCAGTGGACAGTGTAGAGTCCGGCACTGGCCCAGGGCGCCCCTCCCAGCGCCGCACCCCCCCCCCCCCCCCTCAGTCTCTCGCTGCAGGGAGGCTGTCGCCAGCAGCCTCCCTGTAAAACAAAAAAACTCTGAAAAGAAAGAAAATAAACTTTTTCAAAAGAAGCTCTGTAGAGCTCCCCTAGCTTTGACCGGCTCCTACGGGCACATTTTCTAAACTGAGTCTGGTAGGAGGGGCATAGAGGGAGGAGCCAGTCCACACTATTAAACTCTTAAAGTGCCAATGACTCCTGGTGGACCCGTCTATACCCCATGGTACTAATATGGACCCCAGCATCCTCTAGGACGTTAGAGAAAATAGGATTTTAATTACCTACCGGTAAATCCTTTTCTTGTAGTCCATAGGAGCCATGGGCACTTTAAGAATTTGATAGTGTTTGATGGTTCCTCCCTCTATGCCCCGCCTACCAGACTCAGTCTAGGAAACTGTGCCCGAGGAGACGGACATACTTCGAGAGAAGGTTAGATAAGGATAGTGGTGAGATTCCAAACCAGCACACACAATGGGGTATATTTACTAAGCTCCCGATTTTGACCGAGATGGCGTTTTTTCATCAAAGTGTCATCTCGGTAATTTACTAAGCACTAATCACGGCAGTGATGAGGGCATTCGTAATTTTTTGCAAGTTCAGGTAAAAAATTACGAATGAATACACCATCGGTCAAAACGCGGCTGTTTAAGTATGAATCTCGGTCATTTACTAAGAAGTGCAAAGCAAAAAAAGAACAAACACTGCCGTGAAAAATTACAACTCGTAAAAAAGTGCTAAAAAAAACCAGACCTGCTTTTTTTATTCGTGATTGGATAGGCATGCACGGATCCATGAGATCCGTGCATGTATATCAGTGGGAAGGGGTGGGAAAGTGATTATTTTTTCAAAAAAAATTGCGTGGGGTCCCCCCTCCTAAGCATAACCAGCCTCGGGCTCTTTGAGCCGATCCTGGTTGCAGAAATATGGGGGAAAAAATGACAGGGGTTCCCCCATATTTAAGCAACCAGCATCGGGCTCTGCGCCTGGTCCTGGTCCCAAAAATACGGGGGACAAAAAGAGTAGGGGTCCCCCGTATTTTTAAAACCAGCACCGGGCTCCACTAGCTGGACAGATAATGCCACAGCCGGGGGTCACTTTTATATAGTGCCCTGCGGCCGTGGCATAAAAAATCCAACTAGTCACCCCTGGCCGGGGTACCCTGGGGGAGTGGGGACCCCTTCAATCAAGGGGTCCCCCCCCCCAGCCACCCAAGGGCCAGGGGTGAAGCCCGAGGCTGTCCCCCCCCATCCAATGGGCTGCGGATGGGGAGGCTGATAGCCTTTGTTGTAAAAGAAAAGATATTGTTTTTAGTAGCAGTACTACAAGGCCCAGCAAGCCTCCCCCGCATGCTGGTACTTGGAGAACCACAAGTACCAGCATGCGACGGAAAAACGGGCCCGCTGGTACCTGTAGTACTATTACTAAAAAAATACCCAAAAAAAGACAAGACACACACACCGTGAAAGTATAATTTTATTACATACATACACACATACATACATACTTACCTTAAGTTCCCACGCAGGTCGGTCCTCTTCTCCAGTAGAATCCAAGGGGTACCTGTTGAAGAAATTATACTCACGAGATCCAGGGGTCCAGGCTCCTCGGGAAATCCAGGGGTAATCCACGTACTTGACAAAAAAAACAAAACGGTGTCCCGACCACGAACTGAAAGGGGACCCATGTTTGCACATGGGTCACGTTTCCACGAATGCCAGAAAGCCACTTTGACTTCTGTCTAAGTGGGTTTCTTCAGCCAATCAGGGAGTGCCACGTTGTAGCACTCTCCTGATCAGCTGTGTGCTCCTGTCCTCACTGACAGGCGGCACACGGCAGTGTTACAATGTAGCGCCTATGCGCTACATTGTAACCAATGATGGGAACTTTCTGCCCTGCGGTTGACCTAAAGTGACGTCACCGCTGAGCTGAAAGTTCCCATCATTGGTTACAATGTAGCGCATAGGCGCTACATTGTAACACTGCCGTGTGCTGCCTGTCAGTGAGGACAGGACCACACAGCTGATCAGGAGAGTGCTACAACGTGGCACTCCCTGATTGGCTGAAGAAACCCACTTAGACAGAAGTCAAAGTGGCTTTCTGGCATTCGTGGAAAGGTGACCCATGTGCAAACATGGGTCCCCTTTCAGTTCGTGGTCGGGACACCGTTTTGTTTTTTTTGTCAAGTACGTGGATTACCCCTGGATTTCCCGAGGAGCCTGGACCCCTGGATCTCGTGAGTATAATTTCTTCAACAGGTACCCCTTGGATTCTACTGGAGAAGAGGACCGACCTGCGTGGGAACTTAAGGTAAGTATGTATGTATGTGTGTATGTATGTAATAAAATTATACTTTCACGGTGTGTGTGTCTTGTCTTTTTTTGGGTATTTTTTTAGTAGTAGTACTACAGGTACCAGCGGGCCCGTTTTTCCGTCGCATGCTGGTACTTGTGGTTCTCCAAGTACCAGCATGCGGGGGAGGCTTGCTGGGCCTTGTAGTACTGCTACTAAAAACAATATCTTTTCTTTTACAACAAAGGCTATCAGCCTCCCCATCCGCAGCCCATTGGATGGGGGGGGACAGCCTCGGGCTTCACCCCTGGCCCTTGGGTGGCTGGGGGGGGGGACCCCTTGATTGAAGGGGTCCCCACTCCCCCAGGGTACCCCGGCCAGGGGTGACTAGTTGGATTTTTGATGCCACGGCCGCAGGGCACTATATAAAAGTGACCCCCGGCTGTGGCATTATCTGTCCAGCTAGTGGAGCCCGGTGCTGGTTTTAAAAATACGGGGGACCCCTACTCTTTTTGTCCCCCGTATTTTTGGGACCAGGACCAGGCGCAGAGCCCGATGCTGGTTGCTTAAATATGGGGGAACCCCTGTCATTTTTTCCCCCATATTTCTGCAACCAGGATCGGCTCAAAGAGCCCGAGGCTGGTTATGCTTAGGAGGGGGGACCCCACGCATTTTTTTTGGGGATTTTACATTGTTTAATTAAAAAAAAAAAAAAATAAGAACCCCAGCACGGATCACACAGATCCGGCCGAGATTGATTGTAAAAAAAGTCGGCAGTGTTTTGCTAATCACTGCCGTAAAAATAGGTAAAAAACCACGAATGACATCGACATCGGAAGAAAAGAAAAACCCGAATACGACAGCTTAGTAAATCCATCGTAATCAATTCAAAAAGTTGCAGTTTTACACTGTCGATGTCATTCGTGATTGAACTTTGACCTTTTTTCGGAAATTACGAATCTTAGTAAATTTACCCCAATGAGAGGAAAGCCAAGCTAACCAAACTTGAAACAGGAACAGCAACGGCTGAACCAACATTACTTAACCAAGTAACAGTGCAGGAAGAATGAAGCACTGGGCGGGCGACCACTATCCTCTACGGCAGAGGTTCTCAAACTCGGTCCTCGGGGGCCCACACAGTGCATGTTTTGCAGGTAGCCCAGCAGGTGCACAGGTGTATTAATTACTCACTGACACATTTTAAAAGGTCCACAGGTGGAGCTAATTATTTCACTTGCGATTCTGTGAGGAGACCTGCAAAACATGCACTGTGTGGGCCCCCGAGGACCGAGTTTGAGAACCTCTGCTCTACGGACTACGAGAAAACAATTTACCAGTAGGCAATTAAAATCCTATTTTCTCTTACGTCCTAGAGGATACTGGGGTCCATTTAGTACCATGGGGATGTACCAAAGCTCCCAAACCGGGTGGGAGAGTGCTGAGGTTCTTGCAGAACTGATTGACCAAAGTAAAGGTCCTCAGAGGCCAAAGTATAGAACTTGTAGAACTTAGCAAATGTGTTCGAACCTGACCAAGTAGCTGCTCGGCAGAGCTGTAAAGCCAAGACACCCCGGGCAGCCACCCAGGAAGAACCCACCGACCTAGTAGAGTGGGCCTATACAGATTTTGGACACAGCAAACTTGCCGAGGAATAAGCATGCTGGATAGTAAGTCTGATCCAGCGTGCAATTGTCTTCTTTGAAGCATGACACCCAATCTTATTGGGATCATAAAGAACAAACAGCGAGTCCGTCTTTCTGTGACGAGCTGTTCTGTTCACATACCCCTTCAAAGCCCTCACAACATCCAGGGACTTTGAAGTAGCAGAGGAGTCGGTGACAACCGGAACCACAATAGGTTGGTTGATGTGAAATGCGAACACCACTTTAGTTCAGCTTTGTCCTCATGGAAAATTAAATAGGGACTTTTTTGAGACAAAACCCCCAGCTCCGACACACGTCTTGCTGAAGCCTAGACCAACTGTGTGCCGGTCTTCCACGCAAGATATTTTACGTCCACCTCCTGTACAGGCTTAAACCAGTCCGATTGGAGGTACTACAGAACCACATTGAGATCCCAAGGTGCCATGGGAGGCACAAAGGGAGGTTGGATGTGCAGAACACCTTTCAAGAATGTCTGGACCTCAGGGAGAGAAGCCAATTGTTTCTGAAAGAAAATGAACAAGGCCAAAATCTGGACTTTTATGGAGCCCAGATGCAGGCCCACATCTATGCCTGCCTGCAGAAAAAATCCCAGATTAAATTCCACCGCAGAATAATTTCTGCTCTCACACCAAGAGACGTATTTCTTCCAAATATGATGTTAATGCTTAGACGTTACCCCCTTCCCGGCTTGGATCATAGTCGGGATAACCTTGTTAGGGATCCCTCTCCTGGCTAGAATCAGCCATTCCCTTTTTATTCATTTTAGAATTCTTGGGATCAGAGGAAGTGGAGGAAACACGTACACCATCGGATAGAACCATGGAGTTGTATGGGCGTCTATCACCACCGCCTGTGGGTCTCTCGACCTGGAACAATACCGCCTGAGCTTCTTGTTGAGATGAGAGGTCATCATGTCGATCTGTGGTTATCCCCATCGACTTGTCAAGCACCTGAATACTTCCGGGTGAAGGCCCCACTCGCCCGGGTGCAAGTCGTGTCTACTGAGGAAGTCTGCTTCCCAGTTGTCTATTCCCGGAATGAAGAACCCTGACAACACCACAGCATTTCTTTCTGCCCAGAGGAGAATTCTTGACACCTCTGACATTGCTGCTCTGCTTTTCGTTCCGCCCTATCGGTTTATGTACGTTACTGCCGTCACATTGTCCGACTGGACCTGAATTGCCCAATCTTGAAGAAGAAATGAGGCCTGCAGAAGGGCGTTGTATATGGCCCTGAGTTCCAGAATGTTGATTGCAAGGATGACTTCCTGACTTGACCATCTTCCCTGAAACTGCACCCCCTGAGTGACTGCTCCCCAACCTCTGAGACTTGCGTCTGTGGTTAACAGAATCCAGTTCTGAATTCCGAACCTCCGTCCTGCGACAAGGTAAGAAGACTGTAGCCACCACAGAAGGGAGATCCTGGCCTTTGGCGACAGACGGATCCTCTGGTGCATGTGAAGATGCGATCCGGACCATTTGTCCAACAGATCGAGCTGGAAGATGCTTGCGTCAAACCTTCCGTATTGAAGTGCCTCGTCAGAGGCCACCATTTTCCCCAGAAGGCGAATGCACAGATGCACCGACACCCGGGTTGGCTTCAGGACATCCCGAACCATCGACTGGATTACCAATGCCTTTTCCAATGGGAGGAACACCTTTTGTGACTCCGTGTGCAGTATCATTCCCAGGAATGGGAGCCTCCGTGTTGGCTCTAGGTGAGATTTCGGAAGGTTCAGAATCTACCCGTGACCCTGGAGAAGTTTGGTTGAGAGAGCAATGCTGTCCAGCAACCTTTCCCTGGACGGCGCTTTTATCAGGAGATCGTCCAGGTACGGAATTATGTTCACTCCCTGCTTGCTGAGAAGAAACATCATCTCTGCCATCACCTTGGTGAACACCCTCGGTGCCGTGGAGAGACCAAATGGCAGGGCCTGGAACTGGTAATGACAGTCCTGCAGTGCAAACCTGAGATAAGCCTGATGAGGCGGCCAGATCGGAATATGAAGGTACGCATCCTTGATATCCAGAGACACTAGGAATTCCCCCTCCACCAGACCTGAGATCAGCGCTCTCAGAGACGCCATCTTGAATTTGAACACTCGTACGTATGGGTTCAAAGACTTGAGGGTCAGAATTGGTCTTACCGAACCGTCCGGCTTCGGTACTACGAACAAGTACCCCTTGTTTAGTAGATGAGGTGGAACTGGAACAATGACCTGAGTCTGTACCAGTTTTTGGATGGCATGCTGTAAAGTTATACTTGCCTCTTGTGAAACTGGCAAGCCTGATTTGAAGAATCTGTGAGGGGGGAGCTTTTGGAACTCCAGTCTGTAGCCCGGGGAAATAAGATCTAGGACCCGGGGATCCTGGCACGAATTTGACCAGATCTGAGTGAAGAATTGTAGTCGGGCTCCCATCTGACAGCCTTCCAGGCATTGCGGACCACCGTCATGCTGAAGTCTTTGAGGAACCCGAGCCTGAGCTCTGTTCCTGAGCACCTGCTGTTGCTGGTTTGCGTGGTTTACCTCTTGCGCCGCTGGAGGACGTAGAAGCACCCCTGGATTTGCCTTTGAACTTGGCCATCCGAAAGGACTGTAATTTAGAAGCTGAATAAGTCTTCTTGGTAGGGGGGGCTGCGGTAGGAAGATACGTAGACTTACCCGCAGTAGCTGTGGAGATCCATTTGTCTAATTCATCTCTAAACAAGGCCTTTCCTGTGAAGGGTAGGTCTTCCACGCCTTTCCTGGAGTCCACGTCAGCAGTCCACTGGCGTAGCCACAAGCCCCTGCGTGCCGACACTGCCACCACAAAGTTCGCAGAGTCCTGTATATGCTGCAGGAGTAAGACAACATCCCTCCTAGATAAGGAATCTAACCCCTCAATTAGGTTACCTGAGCATTTAGCAATGGCTTTAGTGATCCACGCACATGCTATAGTGGGTCTTGAGTACAATGATTTGAGTATAGTCTCAATTTTATGATCAGCCGTGTCTTTCAGGGAGGCTGCACCAGGAACAGGCAATACAATTTTACAAGAGAGCCTAGAGACTGATGCGTCCACTATCAGTGGATTTTCCCATTTTTTCCTATCCTCCAGAGGAAAAGATGAAAGTAACCTTTTAGGAATCTGAAACTTCTTATCAGGATTAACCCATGGTTCTTCAAACAGGGTATTCAATTCCGTTGACACAGGAAAAGTAACTGAGGACTTCTTCTTTACATTAAAATAAGATTCCTCAAACTCCTCTGACACCTTATCAGGAATATGCAGAACATCTCTGATAGCCTCTATAAGAGCCTATATTCCCTGTGACAGAGCTGTACCCCCCCTCCCCCTACTCCATGTCTGACCTGTCAGCATCAGACTGCAGGATATGGGCCAGAGATCGCTTTTGCGGACAAATTGGAGGGGATTGAGACGCTGTTTTGGGGATTGAGTCTCTTTTCATAAACTCCACAGTCTGTTTTAAGTATTGCGTCTCTTTCTGATTGCGGGACAATTTTGTAGGAAGAGTTGAGATCATTCCATTAAGAGAATTAACCCATTCTGGTTCAGCCCCGCTCGTCTGTGAACCCTGAGTACCCAGTAGTAAGCCCCCAGGTGAAGAGGAACACTCTGCGGTACAAGAGACACACTCTTTGCCTGACATAATGTCAATGTGACAGCACACACACACAGGAAAGGTTAAGCACAATTAACCCACAAAGAGCCCTTCAGGGAGACACAGAGTTGTTTGGAGCCAGCCCCCACCACGCCCTTATCGCTAATGCCAAGCTTACCCGGGTCGCAGACTAAGTACCCTGATAGAGGACTTAGGTGGTCATTCCGAGTTGTTCGCTCGCTAGCAGTTTTTAGCAGCCGTGAAAACGCTATGCCGCCTCCCACTGGGAGTGTATTTTAGCTTAGCAGAAGTGCGTACGAAAGGATCGCACAGCGGCGGCAAAGATTTTTTGTGCAGTTTTAGAGTAGCTTAATACCTACTCCGCGTTTGCGATGACTTCAGACTATTCAGTTCCTGTTTTGACATCACAAAGACGCCCTGCGTTCGGCCAGCCATGCCTGCGTTTTTCCTGGCACGCCTGCGCTTTTTCGAACACTCCCTGAAAACGGTCAGTTGACACCCAGAAACGCCCACTTCATGTCAATCACTCTGCGGTCTGCAGTGCGACTGAAAAGCTTCGCTAGACAGTGTGAAACTACATCGGCCGTTGTAAAAGTACGTCGCGCGTGCCCATTGCGCCACACATGCATGCGCATAATTGCCTTTTTTTCTCATCACTGCACAGCGACCGAATGCAGCTAGTGATCAACTCGGAATGACCATCTTAGTACACTAATAGTCGTTCCCCCCCCTGCTATGACCCCCTGGTACCGCTGAGGTAATCTGGAGTCACACTGGAGGAGCTGCGCGTCCCTGTCCTGTCAGCGTCTGTGTCCACTGCAGAAGGAAAATGGCACTGGTGAGCTGCTGGATCATCTTATAGTGAAGCCCCGCCCCTTCAATGGCGCCCGATCTTCACGATTTTTTTTATACTGGCTGAGGAATCTGGTGCTTAAAATGGAGAAAAACATTTTAAGGCTATTGTGCCAGTATGGGTACTGTATACAGTGTACGGGGACGCAGTTGTGTACTGTGTCCGGAGACGCATTCCGCCCCTTGTAGAAGCCGTGCATCTCCGTACCCTCATGCCACCATAATGGCCGGCGCCCCGACAGGTGGGACGCCGGCTCAGTACTCACCACTCTTCTGGCTCTGTTAGGGGTGGCGGCGTGCTGCGGGAATGTACGCTCGCCGTGGTGGGGCTTGCAAATAGTTCCTTCAGGAGCTCAGTTTCCTGTCAGCGGGGAACAGGACCATTAACCCTTCAAGAGGTTGGGCTGTTCTCCCCCATAAGTCCCACGAAGCAGGCAGGCTGGTGCCAACCAGCCCTGCTTGAAAATAACAAACACAGAAAATAAATGCAGAAAACTCTTCAGGAGCTTCCTTCAGCGTGACCGGCTCCTCCGGGCACATTTTCTAAACTGAGTCTGGTAGGAGGGGCATAGAGGGAGGAGCCAGCCCACACTATCAAATTCTTAAAGTGCCCATGGCTTCTAGTAGACCCGTCTATACCCCATGGTACTGAATGGACCCCAGTATCCTCTGGAACGTAAGAGAAAAATGCAATCAGATTAGAAGCAGATTTTAGAACCTGTGGCGAGCGCAGCAAGCCACTGAGCCAGCAAGGAGTTTTGTTGTGCTCGTCCCCCTGCCGGAATCCTGGTGTCGGTATGCTGACTGCCGGGATTCCGGCGGCCAGCATACCATACCCAACGCAACTGTCTTATGGAAGTATTACGGGAATCAGTGAAAATGGTTACATATACAACGTTCAATCGCTAACATAAGAAGCCATAGACGGACGGAAAAATGCACCTGCCATAGGGTTGTGCAAGTTTTGATGGTGCAGCTAAAGACACTGACAAGGAAGGGCTTTGCTGCGGCATTTATTTATTACCAGTTATTAATATAGCAATATATATATTTCTCAGCGCTTTACAGAGAATATTTGGCCATTCACATCAGTCCCTGCCCCAGTGGAGCTTACAATCTATATTCCCTACCACATGTACACGCACACACATTCACACCAGGGTTATTTTGTTGGGAGTCAAGTAACCCACCAGTATATTTTTGGATTGTGGGAGGAAACCCATGCAAGCACAGGGAGAATATACAAACTCCACACAAACCCATGACCTCAGTGCTGTGAATTAGTAATGTTAACCATTACACCATCCGTGCTGCCCATGGATAGTGCATTTGCATAGTCGCAGATGGGCGACCACCAATACATGCAGTTGCATCTCCATCCACCTCTCAATCAAGCCCTTAAGCTGGGCACACTCCTAACCTATGCATTGGTGGACCCGCCGTCCAAGCGGCCGATCAAGGTAAGTATACACACTTACCGATTGGTCTCTCGAAGTGTTGGACACCAAGGTTGGTGGGTATTTTAATTTATTTGCCAGACCAGTTGTGACATCAGCTGCTGCAGCAAGTGTAAGCAACATCAGTCACAGACATATCGGGTTTATGATATATTGGTCATTTGATTGAACGGACGATGGGGGTCATTCCGAGTTGTTCGCTCGTTATTTTTTTCTCGCAACGGAGCGATTAGTCGCTAATGCGAATGCGCAATGTCCGCAGTGCGACTGCGCCAAGTAAATTTGCTAAGCAGTTAGGTATTTTACTCACGGCATTACGAGGTTTTTTCTTCGTTCTGGTGATCGTAATGTGATTGACAGGAAGTGGGTGTTTCTGGGTGGAAACAGGCCGTTTTATGGGTGTGTGCGAAAAAACGCTACTGTTTCTGGGAAAAACGCGGGAGTGGCTGGAGAAACGGAGGAGTGTCTGGCCGAACGCTGGGTGTGTTTGTGACGTCAAACCAGGAACGACAAGCACTGAACTGATCGCAGATGCCGAGTAAGTGTGGAGCTACTCAGAAACTGCTAAGAAGTGTCTATTCGCTATTTTGCTAATCTTTCGTTCGCAATTTTGATAAGCTAAAATTCACTCCCAGTAGGCGGCGGCTTAGCGTGTGCAAAGCTGCTAAAAGCAGCTTGCGAGCGAACAACTCGGAATGACCCCCGATATATCAGCCAGTGTGTACCCAGCTTAAGACACACAAAAGTGGGTTGATTTAATTAGGAGCAATACTAACAATGTAGTGAACACATAGGGGGTAATTAAGGTCGCATCACAATTACCCCGTGTTGGCATCAGTGCACACGTGCAAGTTCCATTCTGCACGTGGCCGCCGAATGCGATCGGTCCGCAGTGGGTGTGAACGCTTTTGCCTGATTGACAGTTGGTTGCTTTTGCGGGGCAGGTGTGGGGTGGTGACGGACCGTTGTGGGGTAACGGGCGGCTGCGTTTTTGGGGTGGCTGCGTAACGTCACTCTCCAATGGGAAAAATGGCGGCTGACCAGCTGCCTTCGCAGCCTAGCTGTAGCTGCAGGGGGTCATCCACATTTGCTGCGGTTGCAACTGGTGGCCGCCAGTTATCATACTGGGCGGCCTTGCCCTGCAATGGGCGGCCCCCCCAGTATGCTACAGAAGAGATTGCAGATTCTGCTTTTTAACAGAATTTGTAATCCTTACTAAATAACCCAATAAGCCGCACTCCCGGTATCCCCAATTACAGACCCACCAAAATAGATCAACTCCCCTATGCAAGAAATACAGAAAACATGATATGCTGGTGTACTTTAGGACTAGGGTCACCCATCAACCATTAATAATATGATGGCAATGGTGTTTTCACCATTAATAGGTCACAACAAATTGTAGATACTGGTGGTGGTGGCTAACCCCTGAACGCATGCCAATGAGCAGGCCCATAGGAACCAGCAATGGTTTCTTACTGATTGTGGAAAATCAGCAACAAGCATCTCATCCCCCAGTGAGGGCTGGCCTGAGACACAGGAACACCGGCTCTGCCTCTAGTCTAAGGTGTTTATTCATGAACACTGCTCACATTGCACTGCGCACTACAGCACACAGCACAGCGCGCTTACTCCATGAATACAGGAACACACGCTTGTCAGTCACTGACTGAGGTGACAGCGACACCCCGGCCTGCAGCACGGGGAGCCAGCAACAATTCCAACGTGTACATTTCTAATACAATTCAAACTCAAAGACACAGCAGAAACAGAAGCGACAGCTTCGCGCATGCGTCCTGCAGGCGCCACTAGGAGTCGCTGGAGTCTCTCCCCACTCCCTGCCTTGCTGGTCCCGCCTATCCAGGAAACAGTCACCGCACTACCCGGAACCTGGCCTGACTGACGTGTCCATCAGCCAATAGCGCTGGAGATATGTCAGTCAGGTGGTCTGTGTGTGGGTGGAGCAGGCGTGAGGCTGTCGGTTGTTCCTGTAATGGCGGAACGCGGGGACCCCGATGTGGAGAGATACAATAGTGAGATCAGGTGGGTGCTGCCGGTTGCGGGTGTACGTGTGAGGGTGTACGACTGGCGGGCCCTGGTCACAGCACAGGCTGGGTGATGGTGCGGTGTTCGGCGTGCAACGCCCCCAGTGGGGCACATGTCTCGTTACTGGGGCCACTTTGTGTTAATACATATATGTACCATACTATTCCTTTAAACCGAGAGACTCATGGATTATACAGGTTCTGTGACCAGGAAAAGTGCAGGCTTGAAGTCAGCCAGCCATAGAACCTGTGCAATTCAGTAGTGTCCTGGTTCCAGGGGATAGTATGGTAAGTGTTCAAGACTCCCCCCAGCCCCCCCCCCCCCCCCCCTACAGGGGGAACGTGTCAGTGTGGTGATGGTAATGTACCATTGGGTTTACCTTCTGCCCAGCATCTATATACGTGCAGGCTTTGTGTCTGTACGTATGCGGGTTGTCCCACAGTGCCCTCCCACCTCCTGTTATAGTAAATAGAGTCAGGAGGAGGGGAGGGCCACACACAGCAGTAGTGTTGGGTTATGACTTTGTATTAGAATTAAACAAATATAAGTGCCGCGCAGAAGCACATGTGTAACGCAGCAATGTCTTCAATTGGGAATTGATCAATGTGTGCTGCACTACAGTGTGCTGCTTCTGCTTCTTAAGCTTTTGCTGATCTGTGTAATAGAAGTGGTTTGATCTTAGGTCTTTGTTTAAATAAAGGCTTTAATCATTGCTGAAGCTAGAACTTCTTTATTAATTAGTGCCATAGGAATCATCTGTAAGCATAGTTTGAAATGGTGCAACCTGACAATTGAGGACCTGGCAGACTATCGACTCCCAACTTCCCATCACTTTAGATGGGAAATCGGGCACGATACAACAGTTGTATTCCGCAAATGTAAACTTTTTTTCTTTTTTTTCTTCATGTATTGAAAATACTGTGAGCAGTAACACAAATACTGGACAGGTGCAATATCTCAACTGCAATTTAGAGTTGTGCGGGCACACGCACCCTTTGCAGCTTTAATCTTTTGGCATATCTTTTCTACCTGCAGCATTTTGCCTAAAACCAAATTGCACTTTTAACCTGGAAACTCTCAACTACAAGTGAGATCCAGGGTTAAAATGTAATAGCCTGTGAGTTGCAGGCTGTGCGGGACTTTGCGCTGGTCTACCATAATGTTTAAAGTGACAGTAGTTTACACAGCAAAACCATGTTGGCTTTGCCATGTAACTGATTGTACAAGTCTACCCGTATTTTTAAAGAGGCAGTCATTTACATGGCAAAGCCAACCTGGTTTTGCTGTGTAAATTACTGCCGCTTTAAACATTATGGTAGACTAGCGCAACTCACAGGCTATAACATTTCATTCCAGAATTTGTTTCCCGGACATGGCATTTAAGCCTATTAGCGGCAAGCTGGTTCGTCGGCTGTATTCTACACTTGTGGTATCTCCGGACTCACTGATTTCTGTTTGCATCCCACATGGTTTTGTACAAATACCCGAGAGTCTGGAGTGAGTTGTAGTGCCGACTCCCTCGTACCGAATAGGGTTTGACCCCTTCAGTCTCTTGTGGGGAGTTCAAAATTAATGTCAGTGACTGCAATTGAATAGACTTTAAAAATATTGCAGTATGTAGTAGTTGTTCAATAACCTATTTTACATTTTGAGGATAGCTAGTTTATCTCCCCCTTGGTATAGTATTTTTTATTAGTATTTTTTAGGCTATGGGGGATATCCATAGCAGTTGAACCTGTGTGTTTTCGGATGGAAAAAAAAATGTCTCCAATGTCTTAGTGGATACTGGGGAATAGCAGATTACCATGGGGTATCAGTGATCGCGCTGAGCCGAAAAAAAAGTGGGTCCCAGGGACCCCTCACTTTTAAAAATTGGGGTCCTACCTGTCCTTTTCTGGGTCCCATCGGAATGAAGGCTCTTATTAATCATATTAATTAAAATATAAAAACACACAGACTTGATTTGGACACTAAAAAG
Organism: Pseudophryne corroboree; assembly: GCF_028390025.1. NCBI lineage: Eukaryota > Metazoa > Chordata > Amphibia > Anura > Myobatrachidae > Pseudophryne > Pseudophryne corroboree. Next base: position 623,288,613 of record NC_086449.1, on the reverse strand, counting down.
TGTTGCAAGGGGGAGGAGGGGGGTGACAATGCTGCTGCGCTGTGTAGCATACAGGACACCCTGCACCACAGCTGTAACTAGACTTTTTGGTGCCCACCAGCAGAAAGTGAATAGGTGCTCCTCCTCCCATACGCCAAAGCATGGAAGCAAGGACTGCGTGCCGAAGGCGTGCTGCTAAAAATTAGGGGCGTGGCTTCATGGAAAGGGTCGTGACCACATAATAGTGGCAATTCACATTGCGCCAGGCAGAGCACGTCATACACATTGCGCCAGGCAGAGCACGTCATACACATTGCGCCAGGCAGAGCACGTCATACACATTGCGCCAGGCAGAGCACGTCATACACATTGCGCCAGGCAGAGCACGTCATACACATTGCGCCAGGCAGAGCACGTCATACACATTGCGCCAGGCAGAGCACGTCATACACATTGCGCCAGGCAGAGCACGTCATACACTTTGTGCCAGGTAAAGCACTGGTCTGGATGGGCAGGGGGCAGCGAGATGGTGGTGGGGATGCAGGATCACTAAGAGGCCCTACACACTGGTCGATCTGACTGAAAGATACAAACGATCTCGTTCATTAATGAATGAGATACCGTTCATATCTTTCAGTGTGGAGGCACAAGCGATGAACGATGCGCGGCCCCGTGCTCGTTCATCGCTGGTGCCCCTTCGCTTGTGCATGCAGGCCAATATGGACGATCTCGTCCATATTTGCCTGCACTTCTATGGAGCCGGGTTACGGAGGGAGTGAAGGAACTTCATTCCCCCGTCACTGCCCCCCCGCCGTCGGGTCGGCTGTATCTGAAGTCGGGTGGCTCGGCGCGGATTGATAAATGTGTAGGGCCCTTAAGCAGTAGAAGGGAGTACACTGAAATGAATTAGGGGGCACTGTAATGGGACTGGCTGGTGGGTTTCTTGCTGAGGGGGCAGTGGGATGGGGGCAGGGGGCTAGTTGGGGGAGGGGAGACTGGGATGAGGGAGTCCATGAGATGGTGGTGGACACTATGAATGGGAAGGCACTGAGCAGGGTGGGAAGGTGGCAGTGATATAGGGGTGTGACACTGGGTTGGGGGGGGGGGGGGGGGAACAGTGTGTCTGGACTGATTGGGGGTTCTAGATGGGAGAGCAGTGAGATGGCACAGTGGACTGGTTGGGGAGAGAAGGGGGAAACGCTCTGCTGGCAGGGTCAGTAATGCTGGGGGACACTGGGCTGGAGAAGGGGCAGACACTGTGAAGGGAGCATTGGCATGCTGCTGTTTCTGCCTGGCCCTGCACACTGGCTCCAGCACCGCACACTCCTTCCCCAGTGTCCCAGCTCCCTACCTGCATCCTCAATTTCTGCACTGCAGGGATCTCCCCTGGTGGCGGGTCCGGCAAACTTCATCACTGCTGGGTAATGTCACCCGGCGGAGGCTCCGGCTCTGACACAGACTCCGGCTCTCTCGAACCCCCTCCCTCCCCGGAGAGACGCGCTGCGGCATCCCGTGGTCGGTGGCATGATTGTGTAGTCCCTCACTCCTCTCAGCAGGAGCGTGGTACTCTCTCTGTCCTCCCGCCCAGCAGAAGCAGCCGCCTGACGCGCACGTCTGACCAGTAACGTCCGAGCAAGCGCCAGAGTGCATCCCAGCGGAGCGTGTCGCCAGGGACCCTCCCATTATTAAACAGTGAGTCCCCATCCTCCATTTTGGAGTAAAATACGTGCTATAGCGCGTTTTTGCGAACACTGGGGTATAGATCAGGTCCGCTGGAGCCTGGCACTTTAAGAAATAAATAGTGTGTGCTGGCTCCTCTCCTCTATGCTCCTAGCAGATTTAGTTTAGAAAATGTGCCAGGTGCATTCTGTTGCTCTTCAGAGAGTTTTCTTCAGAAATTTATTTTAGTTTATTTTCAGGCACACTGGTTGGCAACCAGTCTGCCTGCGTCGTGGGTCTGCCTGCCTACTCCGCTGACAGGACACTGAGCTCCTGAGGTGATGTTTCTCACACTCCCAGAGTGTGAGCCCACGCCGGCAGCATGCCGCCACCCCTAACAGATGCCGAAGGTGCGTTGAGTACAGACATCGGGGTCCCGGATAGTGGGTCCCCGGTGAACATGGCATCATGAAAGGACAACAGTCACCCAGCTACGGGCTGCGGTGACCGCTGCATACCCTACACTGGCTATATATAGAAAAGGGGTTACACCTTTTTTTTCTTTCTACACAGAATGGAGTAAAAGCCAGTATAAAAAAAACCACAGGAACTGCTCGCCATTGAGGTGGCGTGGCTTCCCGGAGAGCGGGACCAGAGGCTGAAAGGTGCCGTATCATGCTGCTGAGTACAGACAGCATGCAGAGACTGCTCCTCCACAGAGCCACTAAATCACAATTGTACTTGTACAAAGGGCTTATAGTGATGAGGGGGAACCTATAGACGGGTTACACTACTGTGTGGTAAAAAAATAAATAAATAAATATATATAAATATAATTATACACCACCCCCCCTCTCCCCCCAGCGGAGCTTTGATCTGAGGTATTGTGTGCTGGTCCCAATCCTCTCTATGGGGCAGATGTATTAACCTGGAGAAGGCATAAGGTAGTGATAAACCAGTGATGAGTGTAAGGGGATAAATATACCAGCCAATCAGCTCCAATATGTAAATTAACAGGAGCACATTGGCTGGTGCGTTTATCACCTTGCTCTTTTCACTGGTTTATCACTTCCTTATGCCTTCTCCAGGTTAATACATTTGCCCATATGTCTCTCCATTCAGGGTTGTTTGGAATAATACCCCTTTTCCACTACCTAGCATGGGTCGCAGCCGGGAGCCTGACACAGCTGCGACCCCTGCTAGAGCCCCCTTCTACACTGCGCTCACCAACCCGGAATATTGCCGGGTTGTTGACGCAGCAGATCTCCCAGTGCCGACCTTCCATACACTGTGAACGGGAGTCGCGTCGGCACAGCTTCCGTTCACACTACACAGCTTACCGGGTTGAACACGTGTTCAACCTGGTAAGCTACCCGGGTAGGATTCCCGGATCACTTGATCCGGGAATTTGCAGGGGGGGCCGTTTCCACTAGAAAAAAACACGGGTAAATGCATGCCCCGCGCATTTATCCGTGTTTTTAGAGCTAGTGGAAAAAGGGTACTAGTGTGCTGTCTCTGTGTTTTCTGCTAAAAGCATGTCTGCAAATAAGTCTGTGTACTTCATGCAAGGAAGGCTAGGTTTACACTTTCCTCACAGGGGTCCCTAATGTGTACCCAAGGTCCACTACCTTCACAGGGTAGTGATATGCAGGAACCTGAGTGGATGGAATCATTTAGAACTATGATTACAAGTATAATTCAGAGTTGGCTATGGCTAAGCAAGAAAGGCAAACCCCTGTTGGTCTCTGAAATGCACTCTTCCACAGATGTTGCAGTCTGACTCAGATGCAGAGATGGACGAGGAAAATTCCCTGTCCCCAGGAGGTGAGGCCCTCATTTATGCTATTAGAGAGGTACTCCATATCCCACATAAGGAAGGAGAACCAGCAGAGGAATTGTTTTTAATATGAAACCAAAGTCCTCTGCAACCTTCCTGGTTTCTAAGGAATTAGACTCCCTGGCTAAGGCAGTGTGGATAAATCCTGACAAAATATTTATTACTCCTAAAAGGGTACCAAATTCATTTCCTTTCCCTGCAGAGGATAGGAAAATCTGGGGAAAAACCCGCCGACAGTGTACACCTCTGTATCCAGGCTGTCACATAAAATTGTACTACCTGTACCTGGGGCCTTTTCTCTCAAAGACCCAGCTGATCGCAAAATTGAAACCACTCTAAAATCAATTTATACTGCAACAGGTGTAGGCCAACGCCCTACCATAGTATGCTGCTGGATTTCTAGAGCCATGGTAAAATGGTCTGATGATATTCTGAAAGGGTTGCTTACACTACCTCAGGATGTGATATTTACATTACTACAACATTTCCAAGATGCTGCAAACTTTGAGTGAGGCTGTTAGGGAACTTAGTATCATTACTGGCCGTGCCACTGCTATGGCATGGCAATATCGGCTCGTAGAGCCCTGTGGCTGCGACAATGGTGAGCAGATGCTGATTCTAAAAAAGGGGTTGAGAACCTTCCTTTTACAGGTGATGCCTTGTTTGGTGAAGAGCTGAACAAGTGGATATCTCAGGCGACTGCAGGTGAATCTACATATCTGCCGTCTGCTACGCTACCTGCTAGACGTCCCTATCTCGGGCCCTCTCTGCAGTCCTTTCGGGTGGCCAGATTCAGAGGGAAAGCCAAAGGTGCCTCCAATGCTGCTAGAGGAACTTGTGGTAAGTCCCGTAAACCAGCTGCTGCTGGAACTTCGGACCAGGCCTCTGGATCCTGTTCCAGAAAGCCCTCTGCGTGACGGTGGGCCCCTACAGCAAGGTGACTTTCAGGTAGGTGCTCGCCTTCAACTCTCCGCCCGCATTTGGGCAGAGTCCTGCTGGGATCTTTGGGTGAGGGACCCAAGGATACCGGCTGGAATTCCAGGAACTCCCTCCTCTCAGATTCTTTAGGTCAGGCTTACCAGCTTCACCTGTAGCACTGGTTTCCTTGCAGGAGGCAGTGCAAGAATTGCTTTCTAAAGGAGTTACTGTTCCAGTACCTCCCCCGCTGCACACAAAGGGGTTTTACTCAAGTCTCTTTGTAGTCCCAAAGCCGGACGGCTCTGTATTGCTGATCTTGAACCTCAAATCCCTGAACCCTTATCTTCGAGTGTTCAAATTTGTGATGGAATCACTAAGAGCAGGTCTGGAGGAGGGGGAGTTTCTAGCGTCCCAATATGGCCCCTCACCAAGCGTTCCTCCGGTTCGCTGTACTGGACCAACATTTCCAGTTTCAGGCCTTACCCTTTGGTCTCTCCTCAGCCCCAAGGGTATTCACGAAAGTCATGGCAGAGATGATGCTACAATTGTGCATGGTGGGTATCAACTAGAGATGTGCGGGTTTGGTTTTACTAGGATTTACTCAGGGCTCGAAACGGCATCTTATTGGATCACAAATGTCACCCGTTTTGGATAGCCAATAAGCAGAACCCGAAATACCCGAGTAAAACCGAACCCGCACATCTCTAGTATCAACATAATCCTGTACCTGGACGATCTCCTGATGAAGGCGGTGTCCCGGGAACAGCTGCTGCACAGCATCGACTTAATTACTCGTCTGCTTACGGACCACAGATGGATCCTCAATTTCGAGAAATCTCGCCTGGAACCATCTCAGAAAATTCAGTTCCTGGGAATAATACTGGATACAGTGTCTCAGAAGGTTTACCCTCCAAAGGACAAGGCTTTGACTATTCAGTCTATGGTCCGCTCGGTACTGAAACCACGCGAGATCTCAATTCATCTTTGCATTCGCTTGCTGGGTATGATGTTGGCCGCCTAAGAGGCAATACGGTACGGCAGTTTCCATGCACGGCCATTTCAACTGGATCTGTTGGACAAATGTTTGGAATCTCACCTGCACATGCACCAGCATATAACCCTGTCGCCAAAAGCAAGGATATCCTTTCTGTGGTGGCTACAAGTCTCCCATCTTGTGGAAGGTCGGCGTTTCAATACCCAGTCCTGGACTCCGTTAACAATGCATGTCAGCCTCCGTGGTTGGGGGCTGTGATCCAAGGGGTGCAGTTCCAGGGGACATAGTCGTTTCAGGAATCTGCTCTTCCAATCACCGTCCTGGAACTCAGAGGACTTTACAATGCTCTCCTACAGGCCTCATGTCTCCTTCGGTGTCAGGCCATCCAGGTGCAGTCGGACAACGCCATGGCAGTAGCGTAAATCAACCGACACAGAGGATTTAGAAACCAGGCCGCAATGCAAGAGGTGTCAAGAATACTCCTCTGGGCAGAAGCCAACGCAAGGGCCATCTCAGCCATTTACATTCCAGGAGTGGACAACTGGGAAGCGGACTTCCTACGCATGCACGACCTCCATCCGTGGGAATGGGTCCTACACCCTCGGGTGTTTCAAAATCTTAATCACTGGTGGGGTTGTCCAGAAATAGACCTGATGGCTTCTCGTCTCAACAAGAAGCTCCGTCGTAACTGTCCCAGAACAAGGGGCCCACAGGCGTTAACGGTAGACGCTCTGACAACGCAGTGGATTTACCAGTTTGTTTACCTGTGTCCTCCAATTTCTCTCATTCCAAGAGTTCTAAAAAGGCTGAAAAAGGAAAGAGTTCAGGCAATTCTCACTGCCGGTTTGTCCTCGACGGGCCTGGTGTGCGGACCTCTTGACCTTGTCTCTGGAGGAGCCCTGGCCTCTGCCGCTTCTCAAGGACCTTCTTCAACAAGGACCGTTTTGTATATCCAGATTTACAGCAGCTACGTTTGACAGCTCGAAAGTTGAGAGGGAGATTTTATCCAGAAAGGGTCTCCTATCCAAGGTTGTTTTCAAATATGATCAAGGCCCATAAGGTGGTTACATCCAATCCTTTCCACCGTCTTTGGAAGACATGTTTCTTGGTGTGATGGTAGGAAATATTCCCCTGTGGAATTTTGTCTGGGCAGTTTCTACTGTTCCTGCAGGCAGGCGTGGATAAAGGCCTACGATTAGGCTCTATCTTCTTCCAGAAACAACTGGCGGTACTTCCTGAAGTACAGACTTTTCAAAAGGGGGTTATGCACATTCAACCTCCCTTTGCCCCTCCCACGGCTCCGTGGGATCTCAATGTGGTCTTGACTTTTCTCCAGTCGGACTGGTTTGAACCCTTGCATAGGGTAGACTTGAAATATCTAACGTGGAAGACAGTCATTTTGCTGGCCTTAGCCTCTGCAAGATGTGTGTCAGAATGGGGGGCCTTATCCTGTAAGAGCCTGTACTTGATATTTCATTAGAATAGGGCAGAGCTCGCCCACAGTTTTTGCCAAAGGTAGTGTCAGCCCTTCAGGTGCTCAACCAATTGTGGTTCCAGTTTTCTCTTGCTTCGTTGCTCCAAAGTCCCTGGATGTGGTGAGGGCTTTGAGGATTACACCACATGGACTGCTCGTCACAGGAAGTCTGACTCGCTGTTTGTCCTTTATGATCCTACTAAAATTGTTTGCCCTGCCTCTGAGCAATTCATTGCTCATTCTACTATTCCCCAGTATCCACTAGGATGTTAGAGAATATAGGAATTTAATACCTACCCGTAATTCCTTTTCTCGTAGTCCGTAGTGGATACTGGGTGTTCACCTCAGTGCTTTGTTTTCCCGCTTACCTGGTTGTATGTGTTCTTGGTTGGGTTTGCTTTTGCTTTCCCTGTTCCATGTTGGATAGCGGCGTTATCCTTCTATAGTTAGCGTTGCTTTCCTCTGCTATCGCTGTTGTTGTTGTGTGATGGTTCGTTACCTCAACGCTTTGTGTTTATATCCTTCTCTCAAAGTATGTCCGTCTACTCGGGCACAGATTCCTGGACTGAGTCTGCTAGGAGGGGCATAGAGGGGAGAAGCCAGCACGCACTATTGATTTCTTGTCATGTCACCACCAATGTCACCAACCCGGCAATTTTCTGGGTTGGTGCAGCCAGTCTGAAAGGGGTCTCAAGCGAGTCGGACCCATGTAAAAGTCCCAGGTGCGACTCGCTTTAGCAATTTGAAAGCGGTATCACTATAACAGCAGAATATATTAATTTCTTGATTTTAAGGGGGGGGAAAAGTATGTCTCGTAAACATTGTAACAATATTGTACTATGAAGTAAATACAATTATTAGGCCAGTGAATCTGCGTTTGACATTCGGTTTTAAGTAACATTGTACGGACTTTCCAGGTGTTATACCATTGACCCTAATTCATTTAACTAAGACTGAACAGCAAATGCTTGGAAAATGACAATGGTGGTGCAAACATTGGTTTTATTGTGAAAAGCATTATAAATGCAAGAAATTGTGTTTAATGGTAATGTTTAACCCTTTTAGTCAATATCATCCCAAATACTGTATTTAGTATTTTGTAATTTATTTATTTTTTAGACAGGAACCACAGCAAGATAGTTTTGTAGTAATTCTAACTAAGTGATAACAAATCTATGACTCACTAAGCATACGGTTATATTGTTATTACACACCTATGAAATGTTTGTTTATATGTTTTAACAGTATTTTTTCTTTTATTGTTTTTAAAATGTGTTAGCTTGTAATGAGTTGTCTTATACATTTAGGGAACACACTGCTGCCTGTGCTGAATATCATTACCAAATCGTGCTGTGTGGATCGGATATGGTAGTATCTGGATACGTTTATGTGACTGGCGGTCACAATACCGACGCCGGGATCCTGACGCCTGAAAATCCCGCCGGTCGGCCTGCCGACAAACATGGACTATTCCCACTCGAGGATGTCCACGACACCCATAGAGTGGGAATAGAACCTGTGATGAGCGCAGCGAGTCACCGAGCCCGCAAGGGGCTTCATTGCACTCGCCCCCCACTCTCCCGTCGGCAAACAAACAGCCGGGATCCCCGCGTTGGTATTGTGACCGGCAGTCTCCTATACCAGACACACAATATACACTAATCATTTCTGTGTTCTCTTAGGGCTGCTACAAAATAACAATTCTGATAAGATCAGACAGCTTTCATAAAAAAAAAGCACACAGCCACAGCTGTGAGGTGCTGCACACAAATCAGTAAAATTAGTTGTGCATAGGTAGAAAACTAATGGGTCCTACGCGCTTGGCGATTTGGGCGATGTTACAGAGTGGCTGAGTTTTAGCATACACATTGGACGATATGACATTACATACATCGATATCGTCCAAATTGGCTTGCATTTTTAAATGATCGATTGCGCATTGTTCATCGTTGTTGCATACACACTGAAAGATATGACCGATTTTATCTGTAATTTTTGAACAGCATTGTTCATAGCTTTCAAAGATGTTGCCAAGCGTGTAGGGCCCTTAAGAGTAACTAAAGGGCATATCTATGGTGTATAGTGTTATTTCCCCCCTTAAAATCTGTAGAATTTCAGTTTCTGTATAATTTTATGAATTGTTGCTATGTTCTTATAGCCTCATGTAGGAGATTTCGCAGTCCTCTCATGCAGAAGGCCAATTAGCGCTGCAGAACGCATCCCCATTATTATCAAGCTAAGCTTTTCGGAGTTTGGCCCCATTCGTTTACACCATCTTAAGATGCCTTAAGCCTGTGGAGGTGTACTCGCAGGAGAGGGCTTCTGATCCCCTACGGCAGCCTCCATTTTGCGGCGGAAACTGATGCTGTGCCCGGTTCCCCTGAAGGAGTATTTCACTCTTCCATAATGCCAGGGAAGTAACTAGCAGGGACAATAGTTATCGCTGTCCCTGCAAGTTCCATTTCATGCATAGTGGGGATATTTTCATATAAAATGCAAACATCCTTCACAATACGGATTGTTAATGATTGCGGCTTCACTGCGCTTACCAGTACATATGCCCCTAAACCTGAAACAGATACTTTGTAGGTTAAAATGTGTATTTCTCTAACGTCCTAGTGGATGCTGGGGACTCCGTCAGGACCATGGGGAATAGCGGCTCCGCAGGAGACAGGGCACAAAAGCAAGCTTTTAGGATCACATGGTGTGTACTGGCTCCTCCCCCTATGACCCTCCTCCAAGCCTCAGTTAGGTTTTTGTGCCCGGCCGAGAAGGGTGCAATCTAGGTGGCTCTCTTAAAGAGTTACTTAGAAAAAGTTTTTAGGTTCTTTATTTTCAGTGAGTCCTGCTGGCAACAGGCTCACTGCATCGAGGGACTTAGGGGAGAGATTTTCAACTCACCTGCGTGCAGGATGGATTGGATTCTTAGGCTACTGGACATAGCTCCAGAGGGAGTCGGAACACAGGGCTCGCCCTGGGGTTCGTCCCGGAGCCGCGCCGCCGACCCCCCTTGCAGACGCTGAAGATGAAGAGGTCCGGAACCAGGCGGCAGAAGACTCAGTCTTCATCAGGTAGCGCACAGCACTGCAGCTGTGCGCCATTGTTGTCAGCACACTTCACACAGCGGTCACGGAGGGTGCAGGGCGCTGGGGGGGGCGCCCTGGGCAGCAATGTATAATACCTGTATGGCGAAAAATACATCACATATAGCCCTTGAGGCTATATGGATGTATTTAACCCCTGCCAGATATCTAAAACTCCGGAGAAGCCCACCGAAAAGGGGGCGGGGCCTATTCTCCTCAGCACACAGCGCCATTTTCCCTCACAGAAAGGCTGGTGGGAAGGCTCCCATGCTCTCCCCTGCACTGCACTACAGAAACAGGGTTAAAACAGAGAGGGGGGGCACTGATTTGGCGATATGTATATATATTAAAATGCTATAAGGGAGGAACACTTATATAAAGGTTGTCCCTGGATAATTATAGCGTTTTGGTGTGTGCTGGCAAACTCTCCCTCTGTCTCCCCAAAGGGCTAGTGGGTCCTGTCCTCTATCAGAGCATTCCCTATGTGTGTGCTGTATGTCGGTACGTGTGTGTCGACATGTATGAGGAAAATATTGGTGAGGAGGCGGAGCAAATTGCCTGTAATGGTGATGTCACTCTCTAGGGAGTCGACACCGGAATGGATGGCTTATTTATGGAAATTACGTGACAATGTCAACACGCTGCAAACCGGTTGACGACATGAGAGGGCCGGCGAACAAATTAGTATCTGTCCAGGCGTCTCAAACACCGTCAGGGGCTGTAAAATGCCCATTTACCTCAGTCGGTCGACACAGACCCAGACACTGATTTCAGTGTCGACGGTGAAGAAACAAACGTATTTTCTTTTAGGGCCACACGTTAAGGGCAATGAAGGAGGTGTTACATATTTCTGATACTCCAAGTACCACAAAAAAGGGTATTATGTGTGAGGTGAAAAAACTACCTGTAGTTTTTCCTGAATCAGATAAATTAAATGAAGTGTGTGATGATGCGTGGGTTTCCCCCGATAGAAAATTATTGGCGGTATACCCTTTCCCGCCAGAAGTTAAGGCGCGGTGGGAAACACCCCTCAGGGTGGATAAGGCGCTCACACGCTTATCAGAACAAGTGGCGGTACCATCTACGGATAGGGCCGTACTTAAGGAGCCAGCTGATAGGAGGCTGAAAAATATCCTAAAAAGTATACACACACATGCTGGTGTTATACTGCGACCAGCGATCGCCTCAGCCTGGATGTGCAGAGCTGAGGTGGCTTGGTCGGATTCCCTGACTAAAAATATTGATACCTTTGACAGGGACAGTATTTTATTGACTATAGAGCATTTAAAGGATGCATTTCTATATATGCGAGATGCGCAGAGGGATATTTGCACTCTGGCATCAAGAGTAAATGCGATGTCCATATCTGCAAGAAGATGTTTATGGACACGACAGTGGTCAGGTGATGCAGATTCCAAACGGCACAAAGATGTATTGCCGTATAAAGGGGAGGAGTTATTTGGGGTCGGTCCATGGGACCTGGTGGCCAGGGCAACTGCTGGAAAATCCACCGTTTTTTACCCTAAGTCACATCTCTGCAGAAAAAGACACCGTCTTTTCAGCCTCAGTCCTTTCGTCCCTATAAGAGTCATATCTGCCCAGGGATAGAGGAAAGGGAAGAAGACTGCAACAGGCAGCCCATTCCCAGGAACAGAAGCCCTCCACCGCTTTTACCAAGTTCTCAGCATGACGCTGGGACCGTACAGGACCCCTGGATCCTACAAGTAGTATCCAAGGGGTACAGATTGGAATGTCGAGAGGTTTCCCCCCTCGCAGGTTCCTGTAGTCTGCTGTACCAATGTCTCCCTCCGACAGGGAGGCAGTATTGAAAACAATTCACAAGCTGTATTCCCAGCAGGTGATAATAAATTTACCCCTCCGACAACAAGGAAAGGGGTATTACTCCACACTATATGGTGGTACTGAAGGCTAGGTGAGACCTATTCTAAATCTGAAAAATTTGAACACTTACAAGGGTTCAAATCCAGATGGAGTCACTCAGAGCAGTGATAGCAAAGAACAAGGGGACTATATGGTGTCCCGGGACATCAGGGATGCTTACCTCCATGTCCCAAAATTTGCCTTTTCTCACCAAGGGTACCTCAGGTTCGTGGTACAGAACTGTCACTATCAGTTTCAAGACGATGCCGTTGGATTGTCCAAGGCACCCCGGGTCCTTACCAAGGTAAAGACCGAAAGGAGGATTCGTCTTCAAAGAAAATGGACGACCTCCTGATAAGAACAAGGTCCAGAGAACAGTTGGAGGTCGGAGTAGCACTATCTCAAGTAGTTCTACGACCGCACGGGTGGATTCTAAATATTCCAAAACTGCAGTTGTTCCGACGACACGTCTGCTGGTCCTAGGGATGATTCTGGACACAGTCCAGGAAAAGGTGTTTCTCCCAGAGGAGAAAGCCAGGGAGTTATCCGAGCTAATCGGGATCCTCCTAAAACCAGGAAAAGTGTCAGTGCATCATTGCACAAGAGTCCTGGTAAAAATGGTGGCTTATTACGAAGCGCTTCCATTCGGCAGATTTCACGCAAGAACTCTTCAGTAGGATCTGCTGGACAAATGGTCCGGATCGCATCTTCAGATGCATCAGCGGATAACCCTATATCCAAGGACAAGGGTGTCTCTCCTGTGGTGATTACAGAGTGCTCATCTTCTAGAGGGCCGCAGATTCGGCATTCAGGATTGGATGCTCGTGACCACGGAGGCCAGCCTGAGAGGCTGGGGAGCAGTCACACAAGGAGTGTGATCAAGTCTGGAGAATTCTCTCCACATAAATATACTGGAGCTAAGAGCAAATTTATAATGCTCTTAGCTTAGCAAGACCTCTGCTTCAAGGTCAGCCGGTATTGATCCAGTGGGATAACATCACGGCAGTCGCCCACGTAAACAGAAAGGGCGGCACAAGAAGCAGGAGGGCAGTGGCAAAACTGCAAGGATTTTTCGCTAGGCGGAAAATCATGTGATAGCACTGTCAGCAGTGTTCATTCCGGGAGTGGACGACTGGGAAGCAGACTTCCTCAGCAGGCACGACCTCCACCCGGGAGAGTGGGAACTTCATCGGGAAGTTTTCCGCATGATTGTGAACCGTTGGGAAAGACCAAAGGTGGACATGATGGCGTCCCGCCCGAACAAAAAAATGGGACAGGTATTGCGCCAGGTCACGAGACCTTCAGGCGATAGCTGTGGACGTCCTGGTAACACCGTGGGTGTAACAGTCGGTGTATGTGTTCCCTTCTCTGCTTCTCATAACCAAGGTATTGAGAATTATAAGACATAGAGGAGTAAGAACTATACTCGTGGCTCCGGATTGGCCAAGAGGGACTTGGTAACCGGAACTTCAAGAGATGCTCACAGAGGACTAATGGCCTCGGGAGCTAAGAAGGGATTTGCTTTCAGCAAGTACCATGTCTGTTCCAAGAGGAACCGTGGCATCGGCCTTTAAGAAAGGACCTGCTCCAGCAGGGACCTTGTCTGTTCCAAGACTTACCGCGACTGCGTTTTACGGCATGGCGGTTTGAACGCCGGATCCTAAGGGAAAAGGCATTCCGGAAGAGGTCATACCTACCCTGGTCAAAGCCAGGAAGGAGGTGACCGCACAACGTTATCACCACATGTGGTAAAAATATGTTGCGTGGGTGAGGCCAGGAGGGCCCCACGAAAAAATTTCAACTAGGTCGATTTCTGCACTTCCTGCAAACAGGAGTGTCTATGAGCCTCAAATTGGGGTCCATTAAGGTTCAAGTTTCGGCCCTATAGATTTTCTTCCAGAAAGAATTGGCTTCAGTTCCTGAAGTCCAGACGTTTGTCAAGGGAGTATTGCATATACAGCCCTTGTGTGCCTCCAGTGGCACCGTGGGATCTCAACGTAGTGTTGGGATTCCTCAAATCATATTGGTTTGAACCACTCAAATCTGTGGATTTGAAATATCTCACATGGAAAGTGACCATGCTGTTGGCCCTGGCCTCGGCCAGGCGATTGTCAAAATTGGCGGCTTTGTCTTACAAAAGCCCATATTTGATTTTCCATTCGGACAGGGCAGAACTGCGGACTCGTCCCCAGTTTCTTCCTAAGGTGGTGTCAGCGTATCACCTGAAACAACCTATTGTGGTGCCTGCGGCTACTAGGGACTTGGAGGACTCCAAGTTGCTAGACGTTGTCAGGGCCCTGAAAATATATATATATATATATATATATATATATATATATATAATTCCAGGACGGCTGGAGTCAGAAAGTCTGACTTGCTGTTTATATTGTAGGCACCCAAAAAGCTGGGTGCTCCTGCTTCTAAGCAGACTATTGCTCGTTGGATTTGTAGTACAATTCAGCTTGCACATTCTGTGGCAGGCCTGCCACAGCCAAAATCTGTAAATGCCCATTCCACAAGGAAGGTGGGCTCATCTTGGGCGGCTGCCCGAGGGGTCTCGGCTTTACAACTTTGCCGAGCAGCTACTTGGTCAGGGGCAAACACGTTTGCTAAATTCTACAAATTTGATACCCTGGCTGAGGAGGACTTGGAGTTCTCTCATTCGGTGCTGCAGAGTCATCCGCACTCTCCCGCCCGTTTGGGAGCTTTGGTATAATCCCCATGGTCCTGACGGAGTCCCCAGCATCCACTAGGACGTTAGAGAAAATAAGATTTTACTTACCGATAAATCTATTTCTCATAGTCCGTAGTGGATGCTGGGCGCCCATCCCAAGTGCGGATTGTCTGCATTACTTGTACATAGTTATTGTTACAAAAAAAAAAAAAATCGGGTTATTATTGTTGTGAGCCATCTTTTCAGAGGCTCCTTCGTTTATCATACTGTTAACTGGGTTCAAATCACAAGTTGTACGGTGTGATTGGTGTGGCTGGTATGAGTCTTACCCGGGATTCAAGATCCTTCCTTATTGTGTACGCTCGTCCGGGCACAGTACCTAACTGAGGCTTGGAGGAGGGTCATAGGGGGAGGAGCCAGTACACACCATGTGATCCTAAAAGCTTGCTTTTGTGCCCTGTCTCCTGCGGAGCCGCTATTCCCCATGGTCCTGACGGAGTCCCCAGCATCCACTACGGACTATGAGAAATAGATTTATCGGTAAGTAAAATCTTATTTATTTTGGGGTGTAGTAAAGACAGTCTACATTCATTAGGTCGACCCCATATGGTCGACATGAACCTAATGACAACCTATAATCCGGATCCTATTATTTTGTCTTATATGTTAGAATGTCTTATTAAAAGTAACAAACATGATGTTGGCTTTCTCACAGCATGCTGCAGAAATCTGGTATACGACTTGGGAAGTCTGTCCCACACATTGCAAGTGCTCATGTATGTTGTGATTTTGACATCCAATTTGGCCTTTTTCTATTTTTCTCAAGACCTAATTGGACTAACCACAATGGATATGTGCAAAATATCATCCTATAAATTTATGATCACAGTTTCAGATTTCCATCAGGATGCACAGATAATGAGGTTCGATGATGAGCACATCTGACAGTCTATGTGGTTATTGCATGGCACTATCATGGATCCAGCCATTTGGCTTTAGTACTGAATGGCCAGACCTCAGCAGACCTCCCTCCCCCCTTCTTTATAGAATCACCTTGCTGTATACAGAACACTGGGAGCTGGTGGACCTGGAACATCAAGGATTCTAGACATGGTGACGACATCAAACCGTTTGGTCTAATGGTGTGTAGTAATGACGATATCTGTCCAGTCTGCTTGTTTCTTCACAAGAAATGTTTGGTCGCACCAGTGCTCTGTAAATAGCAGAGAATGAAGGTGGCAATAGGGAGGACACAAGTTTACTGTTCATTTTTGGACATAGCAACTTGAAGAATAAAAGGCTCCTTCCAAACTTTGTAATCTTGTTTCAGGATGGCACAACAACAGCAGCAGCAGCAGCAGCAAGCCCTGCGATTTCGTGGTCCCACACCTCCTCCCACTGCTGTATTGAGAGGTCCTCCTCCTCTTTTGCGTCCACCACCTCCTTTTGGAATGATGCGGGGACCACCGCCACCACCACGCCCTCCATTTGGAAGACCTCCTTTTGACCCAAATATGCCACCAATACCACCACCAAGTGGCATTCCTCCTCCAATAGGTCCTCCGCATCTTCAGGTAAAAATAGCAAATTCACAACTAAAAAAACCAACAACTCTACAATCAATACGTGTCAGTGTTTGCATGTACTGTATGTATGGGATTTGACCCTTAGTCGCTGGTAACATGTTTATACTGTGCATGCTGTGTCTGCTGTGCATTGATCAGCTCAAACTGCATATTCACTGGAGGGGTAGTAGAGCAGTCACATGGAATATTGTTACCTATGAAATATAGTTTCATACCATAATAACCTATGCCAACCTACAATGTAGTGAAATAGAACCCATTGTGTTACCTCCGCTTTGATCTACAAAAAGCTGAGTTTATCATTTGGAGCAGTGTTGCCTGTGGGCCTAATTCAGACCTGATCGCTGCTGTGCGTTTTCACACAGCAGCCGATCAGGTCTGAACTGCTCCGGAATATGCCAGACAGCCGACGGCCATCTCAGCCCTGCGATCTCTGCCTGATTGACAGGCAGAGGTGGTCGGCGGGTGGGAGGGGGCGGGCCGGTGGCGGTTGGCCGCCGATTTAGGGGCGCAGTCCGGGCAACGCAGGCATGCCCAGACCGTACGGGGGGCGGGCCGCGGCAGCTGCGTGACGTCACACGCTACTGCAACCCGGCTAGCGACGAGTAGCTCCCTGTCAGCGCGCAGGAGCTACTCGTCAAGTACAGAAGCATCGCCGCTGTGAATACATGTCTGTGCCAAAGGACGTAGCACAGACTCCATATATAACCTTTTAGTCTGTGCCTTACAATTTGTCCTCCAGGTTACAGAACCAGCTAACTGACACTCAGTAGTGTAAGAATGAGGAAAAATATTCTGGATCATTATGGTTTCTTACATTTCTCTGACGTCCTAAGTGGATGCTGGGGACTCCGTCAGGACCATGGGGATTAGCGGCTCCGCAGGAGACAGGGCACAAAACTAAAGCTTTAGGATCAGGTGGTGTGTACTGGCTCCTCCCCCTATGACCCTCCTCCAAGCCTCAGTTAGGTTTTTGTGCCCGTCCGAGCAGGGTGCAATCTAGGTGGCTCTCTTAAGGAGCTGCTTAGAAAAAGTTTTTAGGTTTCTTATTTTCAGTGAGTCCTGCTGGCAACAGGCTCACTGCATCGAGGGACTTAGGGGAGAGAAGTTCAACTCACCTGCGTGCAGGATGGATTGGCTTCTTAGGCTACTGGACACCATTAGCTCCAGAGGGAGTCGGAACACAGGTCTCACCCTGGGGTTCGTCCCGGAGCCGCGCCGCCGACCCCCCTTGCAGATGCTGAAGATTGAAGGTCCAGAAACCGGCGGCAGAAGGCTTTTCAGTCTTCATGAAGGTAGCGCACAGCACTGCAGCTGTGCGCCATTGTTGTCACACACTTCACACCAACGGTCACGGAGGGTGCAGGGCGTTGCTGGGGGCGCCCTGGGCAGCAATGTATAATACCTTATTCTGGCTAAAAATACATCACATATAGCCCCTGGAGGCTATATGGATGTATTTAACCCCTGCCAGGTCTCAGAAAAACGGGAGAAGAAGCCCGCCGAAAAGGGGGCGGGGCCTATTCTCCTCAGCACACAGCGCCATTTTCCCTCACAGAAAGGCTGGTGGGAAGGCTCCCCCCTTCACTGCACTACAGAAACAGGGTTAAAACAGAGAGGGGGGCACTTATTTGGCGATATGTATATATATATATTAAAATGCTATAAGGGAAAAACACTTATATAAAGGTTGTCCCTGTATAATATAGCGTTTTTGGTGTGTGCTGGCAAACTCTCCCTCTGTCTCCCCAAAGGGCTAGTGGGGTCCTGTCCTCTATCAGAGCATTCCCTGTGTGTGTGCTGTGTGTCGGTACTTGTGTGTCGACATGTATGAGGACGATGTTGGTGAGGAGGCGGAGCAATTGCCGGTAATGGTGATGTCACTCTCTAGGGAGTCGACACCGGAATGGATGGCTTATTTAAGGAATTACGTGATAATGTCAACACGCTGCAAGGTCGGTTGACGACATGAGACGGCCGGCAAACCAATTAGTACCTGTCCAGGCGTCTAAAACACCGTCAGGGGCGTTAAAACGTCCTTTTACCTCAGTCGGTCGACACAGACACGGACACTGACTCCAGTGTCGACGGTGAAGAAACAAACGTATTTTCCTTTAGGGCCACATGTTACTTGTTAAGGGCAATGAAGGAGATGTTACATATTTCTGATACTACAAGTACCACAAAAAAGGGTATTATGTGGAGTGTGAAAAAACTACATGTGGTTTTTCCTGAATCAGATAAATTAAATGAAGTGTGTGATGATGCGTGGGTTTCCCCCGATAGAAAATTATTGGCGGTATACCTTTTCCCGCCAGAAGTTATGGCGCGTTGGGAAACGCACCTTAGGGTGGATAAGGCGCTCACGCTTATAAAAACAAGTGGCGTTGCCGTCTCCAGATACGGACGCCCTCAAGGAGCCAACTGATAGGAGGTTGGAAAATATCCTAAAAAGTATATACAGACATACTGGTGTTATACTGCGACCAGCGATCGCCTCAGCCTGGATGGGCAGCGCTGGGGTGGCTTGGTCGGATTCCCTGACTGGAAATATTGATACCCTTGACAGGGACAGTATTTTATTGACTATAGAGCATTTAAAAGATGCATTTCTATATATGCGAAACTCTGGCATCAAGAGTAAGTGCGATGTCCATATCTGCCAGACGATGTTTCTGGACACGACAGTGGTCAGGTGATGCAGATTCCAAACGGCACATGGAAGTATTGCCGTATAAAGGGGAGGAGTTATTTGGGGTCGGTCCATCGGACCTGGTGGCCACGGCAACAGCTAGAAAATCCACCTTTTTAACCCCAAGTCACATCTCAGCAGAAAAAGACATAGTCTTTTCAGCCTCAGTCCTTTCGTCCCCATAATATCTGCCCAGGGATAGAGGTAAGGGATGAAGACTGCAGCAGGCAGCCCATTCCCAGGAACAGAAGCCTTCCACCGCTTCTGCCAAGTCCTCAGCATGACGCTGGGGCCGTACAAACAGGTGCGGTGGGGGGTCGTCTCAAGAGTTTCAGCACGCAGTGGGCTCACTCGCAAGTGGACCCCTGGATCCTACAAGTAGTATCCCAGGGGTACAGATTGGAAATTCGAGACGTCTCCCCCTCGCAGGTTCCTGAAGTTTGCTTTACCAACGTCTACCTCCGACAGGGAGGCAGTATTGGAAACAATTCACAAGCTGTATTCCCAGCAGGTGATAATCAAAGTACCCCTCCTACAACAAGTAAAGGGGTATTATTCCACACTATATTGTGGTACTGAAGCCAGACGGCTCGGTGAGACCTATTCTAAATGGAGTCACTCAGAGCAGTGATAGCGAACCAGGAAGAAGGGGACTATATGGTGTCCCTGGACATCAAGGATGCTTACCTTCCATGTCCAAATTTGCCCTTCTCACAAAGGGTACCTCAGGTTCGTGGTACAAAACTGTCACTATCAGTTTCAGACGCTGCCGTTTGGATTGTCCACGGCACCCCGGGTCTTTACCAAGGTAATGGCCGAAATGATGATTCTTCTTCAAAGAAAAGGCGTCTTAATTATCCCTTACTTGGACGATCTCCTGATAAGGGCAAGGTCCAGAGAACAGTTGGAGGTCGGAGTAGCACTATCTCAAGTAGTTCTACGACAGCACGGGTGGATTCTAAATATTCCAAAATCGCAGCTGTCTCCGACGACATGTCTGCTGTCCCTAGGGATGATTCTGGACACAGTCCAGAAAAAGGTGTTTCTCCCGGAGGAGAAAGCCAGGGAGTTATCCGAGCTAGTCAGGAACCTCCAAAAACCAGGAAAAGTGTCAGTGCATCATTGCACAAGGGTCCTGGGAAAAATGGTGGCTTCTTACGAAGCGATTCCATTCGGCAGATTTCACGCAAGAACTTTTCAGTGGGATCTGCTGGACAAATGGTCCGGATCGCATCTTCAGATGCATCAGCGGATAACCCTGTCTCCAAGGACAAGGGTGTCTCTTCTGTGGTGGCTGCAGAGTGCTCATCTACTAAAGTGCCACAGTTATGCATTCAGGACTGGGTCCTGGTGACCACGGATTCCAGCTTGAAAGGCTGGGGAGCAGTCACACAGGGAAAAAAAAAAAAAATTTCCAGGGAGTGTGATCAAGTCTGGGGACTTCTCTCCGCATAAATATACTGGAGCTAAGAGCAATTTACAATGCTCTAAGCTTAGCAAGACCTCTGCTTCAAGGTCAGCCGGTATTGATCCAGTGGGACAACATCACGGCAGTCGCCCACGTAAACAGACAGGGCGGCACAAGAAGCAGGAGGACAATGGCAGAAACTGCAAGGATTCTTCGCTGGGCGGAAAATCATGTGATAGGACTGTCAGCAGTTTTCATTCCGGGAGCGGACAACTGGGAAGCAGACTTCCTCAGCACGACCTCCACCCGGGAGAGTGGGGACTTCATCGAGAAGTTGTTTCCACATGATTGTGCACCGTTGGGAAAGACCAAAGGTGGACATGATGGCGTCCCGCCTGAACAAAAAACTGGACAGGTATTGCGCCAGGTCAAGAGACCCTCAGGAAATAGCTGTGGACGTTCTGGTAACACCATGGGTGTACCAGTCGGTGTATGTGTTCCCTCCTCTGCTTCTCATACCAAAGGTACTGAGAATTATAAGACGTAGAGGAGTAAGAACTATACTCGTGGCTCCGGATGGGCCAAGAAGGACTTGGTACCCGGAACTTCATGAGATGCTCACAGAGGACTCAGGGCCTCTGCCGATAAGAAGGGAC
Organism: Pseudophryne corroboree; assembly: GCF_028390025.1. Lineage (NCBI taxonomy): Eukaryota > Metazoa > Chordata > Amphibia > Anura > Myobatrachidae > Pseudophryne > Pseudophryne corroboree. The sequence continues at coordinate 623,267,772 of NC_086449.1, read as the reverse complement.
TTGCGTCAGCAAGTACCATGTCTGTTCCAAGACTTACCGCGGGTGCGTTTGACGGCATGGCGGTTGAACGCCGGATCCTAAGGGAAAAAAGGCATTCCGGAAGAGGTCATTCCTACCCTGGTCAAAGCCAGGAAGGAGGTGACCGCACAACATTATCACCACATGTGGCGAAAATATGTTGCGTGGTGTGAGGCCAGGAAGGCCCCACGAAGAAATTTCAACTCGGTCGATTCCTGCATTTCCTGCAAACAGGAGTGTCTATGGGCCTCAAATTGGGGTCCATTAAGGTTCAAATTTCGGCCCTGTCGATTTTCTTCCAGAAAGAATTGGCTTCAGTTCCTGAAGTCCAGAAATTTGACAAGGGAGTACTGCATATACAACCCCCTTTTGTGCCTCCAGTGGCACTGTGTGATCTCAACGTAGTCCTGGGATTCCTCAAATCACGTTGGTTTAAACCGCTCAAATCTGTGGATTTGAAATATCTCACATGGAAAGTGACCATGATGTTGGCCCTGGCCTCGGCCAGGCGAGTGTCAGAATTGGCGGCTTTGTCTCACAAAAGCCCATATCTGATTGTCCATTCGGACAGGGCAGAGCTGCGGACTCGTCCCCAGTTTCTCCCTAAGGTGGTGTCAGCGTTTCATCTGAACCAGCTTATTGTGGTACCTGCGGCTACTAGAGACTTGGAGGACTCCAAGTTGCTAGATGTTGTCAGGGCCCTGAAAATATAGATTTCCAGGACGGCTGGAGTCAGGAAAACTGACTTGCTGTTATCCTGTATGCACCCAAAAAACTGGGTGCTCTTGCTTCTAAGCAGACGATTGCTAGTTGAATGTGTAGTACAATTCAGCTTGCACATTCTGTGGCAGGACTGCCACAGCCAAAATATATAAATGCCCATTCCACAAGGAAGGTGGGCTCATCTTGGGCGACTGCCCGAGGGGTCTCGGCTTTACAACTTTGCCGAGCTGCTACTTGGTCAGGGGCGCACACCCTGGCTGAGGAGGACCTGGAGTTCTCTCACTCGGTGCTGCAGAGTCATCCGCACTCTCCCGCCCGTTTGGGAGCTTTGGTATAATCCCCATGGTCCTGACGGAGTCCCCAGCATCCACTTAGGACGTCAGAGAAAATAAGATTTTACTTACCGATAAATCTATTTCTCGTAGTCCGTAGTGGATGCTGGGCGCCCATCCCAAGTGCGGATTGTCTGCAATACTTGTACATAGTTATTGTTACAAAAAAAATCGGGTTGTTATTGTTGTGAGCCGTCTGTTCAGAGGCTCCTACGTTTGTCATACTGTTAACTGGGTTTAGATCACAAGTTATACGGTGTGATTGGTGTGGCTGGTATGAGTCTTACCCGGGATTCAATATCCTTCCTTATTGTGTACGCTCGTCCGGGCACAGTATCCTAACTGAGGCTTGGAGGAGGGTCATAGGGGGAGGAGCCAGTACACACCACCTGATCCTAAAGCTTTAGTTTTGTGCTCTGTCTCCTGCGGAGCCGCTAATCCCCATGGTCCTGACGGAGTCCCCAGCATCCACTACGGACTACGAGAAATAGATTTATCGGTAAGTAAAATCTTATTTTTTATACTTTTTTTGTAAAGCTTTAATATTACATCTGTGAAGTTGTGACCCTTTATCTATACACAGCGACCTCCCTTCATGCTCCCACATATTGGAAGCATGCCCCCTCCTGGAATGCTGTTTCCACCAGGGATGCCACCAGTGTCTACACCTGCAACAACACCAAATCCCAGCCAAAGCCCTGCTCCTACACAGGCACCAACATTGCCACTAAACGAGGAAATCTGGGTAGAGAATAAGACTCCAGATGGCAAGGTTAGTAATCCTACCATTTTATGTTTATGTAGTTATGTAATGATCGAATACCCACCTATGAGTACATTGTATTATGTATGGCATGAACTGGGCTGTGAAGCTATACACCAGAAGTAGATGAATGATGCGGGTAATGGCGGCAGCTCGGGCGCTGGGAGCCCAGATACAGAACCAGTGTGCTAGTGAGGCATAAATACATGTCTGTGCCATGTATGTACTATATGGTCGGGTCTGATTGCCGCTTTTATACTATAAATGTTATAGGTGTTGCACATAAACCTGTAATGTCTGTGCAGCAGGCTACTCCATTACACAGTGCGGATATATACATGATGGTTTGTATTCATTCTTGCCCCCTACCTCGCATATGTAGGGATGCTCAAATGGTTCTTTACTATGTCCCTGTTTATTTAATGGCGCCAGTATAATGTATTATGTGCAGTACTTTGCATTTATTTTTTGGATTGTGTTAATGTTTATTGAATTAGAACATTTTGCATGTGTTTATTGTATTACAATCCTGTAGTGATGAGGTGCCACATAAAGCCCATATGTTGTGCAAATGCTGCTGCACAACAACACAATGTTGCGGCTATAGCATACCTCCCAAGTACCGCTTTACAGGGACAGTCCCACCCGTTGGCTGCAGTGTCCCTTGTGGGATGGGTGGGGGGCACTCTCACTGCAGTTCAACTCGGTTTCCAGTGTGGGTAGAGCCTGGGGACAGTCCGGCATCTCCAGGAGGACTGGTCTTCAGTTTGCCGGATGTTGGGGTCCCGGCGCACAGTATACCGGCATACCGACACCGCTTCTCCATCTTGTGGGTCCACGACCCCTTTGGAGGGAGAATAGATAGCATGGCGACCGCAGCGAGCCCACAAGGGGCTCACCAAGCTGTCGGGATTCTGGCGCTGGTATACTGTGCGCCGGGACCCCCGACAGCCGGCATACCATACTACATCCCTCCAGGAGTGCTTGGCACTCCCCCAGAGTGATGGAAAGGGGGTGTTCCATGAGGCCTCTCCAGCAGGTGTGCCCTCTTTGGTGGACAACACCCTGCTCTAAAATAAATACTAGAGTGAACATTACACTATGCACTTTATGAACCACGCTTATTATATATGCCATAGGATAAGGCACACCACACTGTTTTGTCTTTAAGAAAAAGTTAAATGGTCAAAAATGTATGTGAGATTGGCTTTACCACTCTGGCATGTATGTTGTAAAATGGGCACCAAAGTGTCATGCAGTGGCATGTCTCCATCGAGTAGGATTCTACAACATTCAGCAACACTTGAACTATATTCTGAAATTAAATCTGTAATTTCTGTCAATGCCTGGGGATACTAGACTGCACCTTTAAGTTGTGGATACGTCTTCAAACTGAAACGGTTTGTAAAGTAAACTCCTCCCTCTACAGTCCACATGGGCTAAATAGTCACTAGGATCTTAGATTAACTTTCATGCCCTCTACACCTCAAAGCTTGCTCTTGCCTTTTACGTGAGCTAGACCTTTGTGTCATTGGGGCAGATGTATTAACCTGGAGAAGTGATACACCAGTGATATGTGCAAGTTGTTAAACGCACCAGCCAATTAGTTCCAATATGCAAATTGACAGTTATGAGCTGACTGGCTGGTGCGTTTAACAACTTGCACTTATCACTGGTTTGTCACTTCCTTATGCCTTCTCCAGGTTAATACATCTGCCCCGTTGTTTTCTAATGCAGCCTATTTAAAGAGTGGAGTAGATAGGAAAAGTGAAAGTCAGTACTGTAGATCCTGGTTGGATGAACAATTTTCCAAAATCTCTGGTGATTACATTGCAAAGGCTGCCCTTTCTAGGTCTTTTGTTTGACACCAGTTGTCACAGAGCTTTTTTGACAAAGGAAAAGATTACAACAGGCAGGAGGTAGGCTGTGGTTTTGTTGTCAGTAGTCTGTTCTCCAGTGCATGGAAATGTTAGGGAGGATGGTGTCCTGCTTCAAAGCAGTCGCATTTACTCAATTTCACTCTAGAGTCCTCTATATCCAGATTCTAGCCAGATGGATTTTGCAGGATACCCACTTGGATGTTCAGATTGTTGGACTGTTCTATGTAGCTCATCAGTTTCTGGTTACTAAGAAAATATGATCATCAAGTGGGCTGTTGCGACTATAGACCCCAGCCTCCAGCAGTGGGACTCTGTTATACTTGATCTCCGCCTGTAGTGTCGCTGGATCATTTCCAAAAGAAGACTGACAGTAATCATTCTAGAGCTTTGCGCTGTCCTCTGAACTCTTCTGCAAGCGCAACAGTTTCTTCAGGCAATGTCACTATACATTCAGTCAGAAAGTGCCATGACCACGGCACACATCAATCTCCAGGGTGGTAAATTTTGGCAGTTTCCAGAAATGTCATTGGTCTACATTCCATGTAGAAGGTGGACTATCTAAGCCAGTGTTTAGCAGCTCCAGTCCTCAAGGACCCCATAACGTCAATGTTTTACAGACCTCCTCAGTATCCTTAAATTAATTAGCTCCACCAGTGTATCATTTAACGTGTCAGCCAGTAATTGGTACACCTATGCACACACTAGGTGATCTGTAAAACATACACTGTTAGGGATTCCTGAGAACTGGAGTTGGGGAACACTGATTTAAGCTGTCACAGGATACATCCAAATGTTCTAGCTGGAAGTGCTTCATGCTGCAGGGAGGCGACACTTAGAGAGCGCTGTATATTTCCACCTCCAGACGTGGTAATAATATAGCAGTGAGTTGTTTAAAGGGGTGGACTTCAGGTTGCCGGCTGTCGGGATCCCGGCGCCGGAATCCCGACCACGACCCCCCTGGAGGGAGAATAAATAGCGTGGCGCGTGCCACCGTGCCCGCAGCGAGCCTGCAAGGGGCTCATTTGCGCTCGCCACGCTGTCGGTATGCCGGCGGTCAGGTTTCCGGCGCCGGTATGCTGGTCGCCGGGAGCCCGGACGCCGGCATACCCTACTACACCAGTTTAGAGTTGATTAATTAGGATCAGAGATAAGTGCCTAATTATTTTAGGCTTTGACCCTAATTATATGACTCACTCAACAACTTGCTATTATATAATTTACCTCTAGTGGGACCTTATCCCCTAGATCAGGCTTTTTCAACCAGTGTGCCGTGGCACACTAGTGTGCCGCGACCAGTTGCAAGGTGTGCAGCGGAGCCAGAGCAGATTCCCGCACCTTCAGAGTGAACTGTTGGCCCGGGCTCTTCTTAGAGGATCAGTTGTGCTCCAGCTGTGACCTATGCCTTGATGACGCGGCGGTGTGATATCATAGGTCACTGCCGCCGCATCTCACCACCCAGCCAGCCCACCCGCCTGCATACACATCTTCCAGTTCCCACCTACATCTACAGCTTTCCTTGCCCACCCACATCCACACCTGCCCGACCGCCCGCTGCTCAGTATTCGCAGCAATCCACTATGAACAACCTCCGCCACTGAGGGACAGGAAGGAGGACAGCTGACCGGTAGGGGCTCATATTTGTTATGTTATTTCTCCTGTGAGAAATGTGATTGATTTATGTGTGAGCAACATGATTTATGTGGGGAGCAATGTGATTGTTTTTTCTGTGTAGGCCAATGTATGTGTGGATTTTTTATTACTGTGAGAGCCAATATGTGGTTTTTGGGGGGTTTTCTGTGGGGAACAGATGGTGTGCCTTGGCAATTTTAAATAATTGTTTGGTGTGCCGCGAGTAAAAAAAAGGTTGAAAATCACTGCCCTAGATGGATTCAGAGAGAGTGCTTTAACACTGATGCTCTGATTCTGAGTTGGGAGTAAAGCAAAAAGGAGCATGTAACTGTGCACCTGGACACACCATGTTGTAGTGTTCATTCTAGCACCCTGCCCCTAAGCAGTGAGGAGGGCATATTTTAATTTTGAAGGGCAGAATTTTAGATGTGATGTATAGCTGCAGTATTTAGTAGCTACAGTGATACATCATGTATACAGTTTTGCCGTTTAAAATTAAACTATGGCCTCTTACTGATAAGGGGCAGAGTGCTAGAATGAACACCAATGGTGCAAATATTTTTATTTTTTCATTATTATTGCATCTAGGGTAAAAACTGGCTGCTTTTGCATGTAACCCGCAAATGCTGGACAGCTTTATTTTTACACTGATATTTAGATTTCAGTTTATACACACCCCTCTCGTCTAAATTTCGCCCACCTACAGTGCAGAATGGTTTTGCCAAGGTGCACCGTTATGTTCTGCTTTTTGCTTGTCTACCAACTCAGAATCAGGCCCTGAGTGCCAAATATCCTATTTCATTATCACAAGACCTGTACTGATACTTGTTTGTTGATTTTGTATGTATATGTAGTGTTCACGCTAGGCTTCTATTGCGGAGCGCCTCTTTTCCAGCTGTGAATTTGCGCCCTGCTCGTTTTCTTCCACCCTCCTGTCCTGTCCTACCGCTGATGTCTGTAGTTATAGCCCTGCCCATCCACACCCCGCTGCGCTGACAGGCTCCTGAGCTTTCTGCCTGACAGCTATTCCCTGCTGCTGCTCTCCCCCTCTGCGTGTAGTCGCATCGCTAATTGGATACTGCAGGGTCTGATGAGAACGGATGGCTGGCTTTGATTCTCCCGCCCATGCAAACCCAGACCTCCTGTCTGTCTGAAGTGTTTAAGAAGAGGCCAGCAATGAAGTGGCCATGTAATAAAGAGCAGCCCCGCAGCAGCATGAGCTCCTTCCCTGCAGCTGCTGTGAAGCACACTCCGGATTGGCTATAGTTTCCTGGGTTTGTTACTTTTGGCTACTAGTGCAATGTAGTGTTTTAATCTGGCACCACTTTGATCTGTTACATAAAATGCCTTGTCACTCTTTAGTATTTTATATAGAACAGTTCATCATAGTGCTGGCAGACATTAGGAACTACAAGGCATTTTATATAGTAGATCATAGTGTTGCCAGATTAAAGGTAATGATGAAGCACAAGGATTTTATTGTAAAGTGTGTTGTGCCTCATTGCCTTTGTGTACCCGCTGCTGGTTGCGGCCCTCCCCTACTTGCTGCATAGATGTATATGGTGGCATTGCAGGCGGCATGGGGCACAGTTACAGTCCAGCTGCGTAAGTCGCAGTGCTGTTGCCATAGACAGGGGTCATACCATGAATGCATAACAGCATGTGAGTAGCAAGTGGCAGATGGCACATCTGGCATTACTACCCTACATGCTTCTAACACACTCACTGAATTGCAGGAAAGAGGAACTGCATGGGTTTTGAAAGGTGCAGGGTGCTAGAATGAACACTGTGTATGTATGCGTGTGTGTAACATTTTTCTAGCAATACTGTGTGTTGCTTTATCTGCCTTTTTCTTATGTCTATATGTGGTTATGTTTCACAGTTCCCTTCTTGTGTAGCATTAATAATATTATATCCTTAGATAGTGTTTCACTATTATGTAATGTCTTATCTGCCCCTAGCTAATATGGTGGATATCAATTTGATTCCGCTTTTTCACAGCAATGTCTGTTCCGGTTCCCGGGTGCTGTGGAACGCATGACACCCGGTTCCGGTAATAATGTTTATTTCTCTGACGTCCTAGTGGATGCTGGGAACTCCGTAAGGACCATGGGGAATAGACGGGCTCCGCAGGAGACTGGGCACTCTAAGAGAAAGATTAGGTACTATCTGGTGTGCACTGGCTCCTCCCACTATGACCCTTCTCCAGACCTCAGTTAGATTTCTGTGCCCGGCCGAGCTGGATGCACACTAGGGGCTCTCCTGAGCTCCTAGAAAGAAAGTTTATTTTAGGTTTTTTATTTTACAGTGAGACCTGCTGGCAACAGACTCACTGCAGCGAGGGACTAAGGGGAGAAGAAGCGAACCTACCTGCTTGCAGCTAGCTTGGGCTTCTTAGGCTACTGGACACCATTAGCTCCAGAGGGATCGACCGCATGGAACTGGCCTTGGTGTTCGTTCCCGGAGCCGCGCCGCCGTCCCCCTTACAGAGCCAGAAGCAAGAAGAGGGCCGGAAAATCGGCGGCAGAAGACTTCGGTCTTCACCAAGGTAGCGCACAGCACTGCAGCTGTGCGCCATTGCTCCTCATGCACACTTCACACTCCGGTCACTGAGGGTGCAGGGCGCTGGGGGGGGGCGCCCTGAGGGCAATATATGACACCTTGGCTGGCAAATCTACATCATATATAGTCCTAGAGGCTATATAGATGTAAAATTACCCCTGCCAGTATTCCAGAAAAAGCGGGAGAAAGTCAGTTGAAAAAGGGGCGGGGCTTCTCCCTCAGCACACTGGCGCCATTTTCTCTTCACAGTGCAGCTGGAAGACAGCTCCCCAGGCTCTCCCCTGTAGTTTTCAGGCTCAAAGGGATAAAAAGAGAGGGGGGGCACAAAATTTAGGCGCAATATTGTATATACAAGAAGCTATTGGGAAAAATTCACTCAATATAGTGTTAATCCCAAAATTATATAGCGCTCTGGTGTGTGCTGGCATACTCTCTCTCTGTCTCCCCAAAGGGCTGTGTGGGGTCCTGTCCTCAGTCAGAGCATTCCCTGTGTGTGTGTGCGGTGTGTCGGTACGGCTGTGTCGACACGTTTGATGAGGAGGCTTATGTGATGGCAGAGCAGATGCCGATAAATGTGATGTCGCCCCCTGTGGGGCCGACACCAGAGTGGAGGGATAGGTGGAAGGTATAAACCGACAGTGTCAACTCCTTACATAAAAGGCTGGATGACGTAACAGCTATGGGACAGCCGGCTTCTCAGCCCGCGCCTGCCCAGGCGTCTCAAAGGCCATCAGGGGCTCAAAAACGCCCGCTCCCTCAGATGGCAGACACAGATGTCGACACGGAGTCTGACTCCAGTGTCGACGAGGTTGAGACATATACACAATCCACTAGGAACATCCGTTACATGATCCCGGCAATAAAAAATGTGTTACACATTTCTGACATTAACCCAAGTACCACTAAAAAAGGGTTTTATGTTTGGGGAGAAAAAGCAGGCAGTGTTTTGTTCCCCCATCAAATAAGTGAATGAAGTGTGAAAAAGCGTGGGTTCCCCCGATAAGAAACTGGTAATTTCTAAAAAGTTACTGATGGCGTACCCTTTCCCGCCAGAGGATAAGTTACGCTGGGAGATATCCCCTAGGGTGGATAAGGCGCTCACACGTTTGTCAAAAAAGGTGGCACTGCCGTCTTAGGATACGGCCACTTTGAAGGTACCTGCTGATAAAAAGCAGGAGGCTATCCTGAAGTCTGTATTTACACACTCAGGTACTAGACTGAGACCTGCAGATAGTGCTGCTGCAGCGTGGTCTGTAACCCTGTCAAACAGGGATACTATTTTGCGAACATAAGACGTCGTCTTATATATGAGGGATGCACAGAGGGATATTTTGCCGGCTGGCATCCAGAATTAATGCAATGTCCATTCTGTCAGGAGGGTATTAGAGAACCGACACTGGACAGGTGATGCTGACTTTAAAAGGCACATAGAGCCTTATAAGGGTGAGGAATTGTTTGGGGATGGTTTCTGGGACCTCGTATCCACAGCAACAGCTGGGAAGAAATTTTTTTACCTCAGGTTTCCTCACAGCCTAAGAAAGCACTGTATTATCAGGTACAGTCCTTTCGGCTTCAGAAAAGCAAGCGGGTCAAAGGCGCTTCCTTTCTGCACAGGGAAGAGGGAAAAAGCTGCACCAGTCAGCCAGTTCCCAGAATCAAAATTCTTCCCCCGCTTCCTCTGAGTCCACCGCATGACGCGGGGGCTCCACAGGCGTAGCCAGGTACGGTGGGGGGCCGCCTCAAAAATTTCAGCGATCAGTGGGCTCGCTCACAGGTGGATCCCTGGATCCTTCAAGTAGTATCTCAGGGGTACAAGCTGGAATTCGAGGCGTCTCCCCCCCGCCGTTTCCTCAAATCTGCCTTGCCGACAACTCCCTCAGGCAGGGAGGCTGTGCTAGAGGCAATTCACAAGCTGTATTCCCAGCAGGTGATAGTCAAGGTGCCCCTACTTCAACAAGGACGGGGTTACTATTCCACACTGTTTGTAGTACCGAAACCGGACGGTTCGGTGAGACCCATTTTAAATTTGAAATCCTTGAACACATACATAAAAAAATTCAAGTTCAAGATGGAATCGCTCAGGGCGGTTATTGCAAGCCTGGAGGAGGGGGATTACATGGTATCCCTGGACATCAAGGATGCTTACCTACTTGTCCCCATTTACCATCCTCACCAGGAGTACCTCAGATTTGTGGTACAGGATTGCCATTACCAATTCCAAACACTGCCGTTTGGACTGTCCACGGCACCGAGGGTCTTTACCAAGGTAATGGCAGAAATGATGATACTCCTTCGAAAAAAGGGAGTTTTAATTATCCCGTACTTGGACGATCTCCTTATAAAGGCGAGGTCCAAGGAGCAGTTGGTCGGAGTAGCACTATCTCGGGAAGTGCTACAACAGCACGGATGGATTTTATACATTCCAAAGTCACAGCTGGTTCCTACCACACGCCTACTGTTCCTGGGGATGGTTCTGGACACAGAACAGAAAAAAGTGTTTCTCCCGCAGGAGAAAGCCAAGGAGCTTTTATCTCTAGTCAGAGACCTCCTGAAACCAAAACAGGTATCGGTGCATCACTGCACACGAGTCCTGGGAAAAATGGTAGTTTCTTACGAAGCAAAATTCCATTCGGCAGGTTCCATGCAAGAACCTTTCAGTGGGACCTCTTGGACAAGTGGTCGGGATCGCATCTTCAGATGCATCGGCTGATGACCCTGTCCCCAAGGACCAGGGTATCTCTACTGTGGTGGCTGCAGAGTAGTGCTCATCTTCAAGAGGGCCGCAGATTCGGCATACAGGACTTGTTCCTGGTAACCACGGATGCCAGCCTTCGAGGCTGGGGGGCAGTCACACAGGGAAGAAATTTCCAAGGACTTTGGTCAAGTCAGGAGTCGTCCCTACACATAAATATTCTGGAACTGAGGGCCATTTACAATGCCCTAAGTCTGGCAAGGCCTCTGCTTCAAAACCAGCCGGTACTGATCCAATCAGACAACATCACGGCAGTCGCCCATGTAAACCGACAGGGCGACACAAGAAGCAAGATGGCGATGGCAGAAGCCACAAGGATTCTCTGATGGGCGGAAAATCACGTCTTAGCACTGTCAGCAGTGTTCATTCCGGGAGTGGACAACTGGGAAGCAGACTTCCTCAGCAGACACGACCTACACCCGGGAGAGTGGGGACTTCATCCAGAAGTCTTCCAACTGTTGGTAAACCGTTGGGAAAGGCCACAGGTGGACATGATGGCGTCCCGCCTAAACAAAAAACTAGATATTGCGCCAGGTCAAGGGACCCTCAGGCAATAGCTGTGGACGCTCTAGTGACACCGTGGGTGTACCAGTCGGTTTATGTATTCCCTCCTCTGCCTCTCATACCAAAGGTACTGAGAATAATAAGAAAACGAGGAGTAAGAACGATACTCGTGGTTCCGGATGGGCCAAGAAGAGCTTGGTACCCAGAACTTCAAGAAATGATATCAGAGGACCCATGGCCTCTACCGCTCAGACTGGATCTGCTACAGCAGGGGCCCTGTCTGTTCCAAGACTTACCGTGGCTGCGTTTGACGGCATGGCGGTTGAATTCCGGATCCTAAAGGAAAAGGGCATTCCGGAAGAAGTCATTCCTACGCTGATAAAAGCCAGGAAAGAAGTAACCGCAAACCATTATCACCGTATTTGGCGAAAATATGTTGCGTGGTGTGAGGCCAGGAAGGCCCCAACAGAGGAATTTCAGCTGGGTCGTTTTCTGCACTTCCTACAGTCAGGGGTGACTATGGGCCTATAATTGGGTTCCATTAAGGTCCAGATTTCGGCTCTGTCGATTTTCTTCCAGAAAGAACTGGCTTCACTGCCTGGAGTTCAGACATTTGTAAAGGGAGTGCTACATATTCAGCCCCCTTTTGTGCCTCCTGTGGCACCTTGGGATCTCAACGTGGTGTTGAGTTTCTTAAAATCACATTGGTTTGAGCCACTTAAAACTGTGGATTTGAAATATCTCACGTGGAAAGTGGTCATGTTATTGGCCTTGGCTTCGGCCAGGCGTGTGTCAGAATTGGCGGCTTTGTCATGTAAAAGCCCTTATCTGATTTTCCATATGGATAGGGCAGAATTGAGGACTCGTCCCCAGTTTCTCCCTAAGGTGGTATCAGCTTTTCACTTGAACCAACCTATTGTAGTGCCTGCGGCTACTAGGGACTTGGAAGATTCCAAGTTACTGGACGTAGTCAGGGCCTTAAAAATGTATATTTCCAGGACGGCTGGAGTCAGGAAAACTGACTCGCTTTTTATCCTGTAGGCACCCAACAAAATAGGTGCTCCTGCTTCTAAGCAGACTATTGCTCGCTGAATTTGTAGCACAATTCAGCTGGAGCATTCTGCGGCTGGATTGCCGCATCCTAAATCAGTAAAAGCCCATTCCACGAGGAAAGTGGGCTCATCTTGGGCGGCTGCCCGAGGGGTCTCGGCTTTACAATTTTGCCGAGCTGCAACTTGGTCAGGGGCAAACACGTTTGCTAAATTCTACAAAATTGATACCCTGGCTGAGGAGGACCTTGAGTTCTCTCATTCGGTGCTGCAGAGTCATCCGCACTCTCCCGCCCGTTTGGGAGCTTTGGTATAATCCCCATGGTCCTTACGGAGTTCCCAGCATCCACTAGGAGGTCAGAGAAAATAAGATTTTACTCACCGGTAAATCTATTTCTCGTAGTCCGTAGTGGATGCTGGGCGCCCATCCCAAGTGCGGATTGTCTGCAATACTTGTATGTAGTTATTGCCTAACTAAGGGTTATTGTTGAGCCATCTGTTGAGAGGCTCAGTTATATTTCATACTGTTAACTGGGTGTAGTATCACGAGTTATACGGTGTGATTGGTGTGGCTGGTATGAGTCTTACCCGGGATTCAAAATCCTTCCTTATTGTGTCAGCTCTTCCGGGCACAGTATCCTAACTGAGGTCTGGAGGAGGGTCATAGTGGGAGGAGCCAGTGCACACCAGATAGTACCTAATCTTTCTCTTAGAGTGCCCAGTCTCTTGCGGAGCCCGTCTATTCCCCATGGTCCTTACGGAGTTCCCAGCATCCACTACGGACTACGAGAAATAGATTTACCGGTGAGTAAAATCTTATTTTTGTATTCACTACACAATGATGTTTGTCCTTATTCTAATGATTAACATGTAGACTCTGGTAGTGTTATCTGTGCTCTAAGGCACATGTAATGGATGACCATTTAGCCACCGGATCCTCCGCTATACTACGGCTTCCGGCCACATGATGCGCTCCATGGCCGTGGAATACACGCAGCTTCCGATCCCAGCAGCGATGCATACATTATTTGTTTTTTCATATCCTCTGATATTCGGATTTGTATATAAATATATATGTGGTTAGATCGTGAGTCACACTTGCCATAATATTTATTTGACTTGCTCATAAACATCGCTTTATATGTTTTTAGACCACTTCCTGTTGAGCCTATGCTGATTTGTGGTGGGTGTGTCCTACCTTTTGTTTGCTACTATTAAGAGGGGGCCTGTGAGACGGGTTACGGTCGTTAGGTCGACCCAACTTAGGTCAACACTCATTAGGTCGAACACTGAAGGTCGACATGCATTAGCTCGACATGGCCGTTAGGTTGACATGTGCTAGGTCAAAAAGTCAACATTAATTTTTCCACTTTTTTTTTTTTCTTCAATTTTTCGATTTTTTTCATACTTAACGGTCCACTTGGACTATGAGTGGAACGGTAACCTATCCCGAGCAAAGTGAGGCACCTTCCCCGAAGCATGACGAGCGAACACGGTGCACTAATTGGGGTTCCCCGTCACTTTACGAAGAAAACCTCATGACGACCTGTTGACCTAGAACATGTCGACCTAATGCATGTTGACCTAATGGCAATGTCGACCTTCAGTGGTCGACCTAATGAGGGTCGACCCAATGACACATACCCCTGTGAGACATTGATGACTGGTGCACATTTGTCAGTGATCCTTGTGTTGGTATGTGAAGTCTTGACAAAGGTTGTGCTATGACCGAAACGTTGACAACCTGAGGAATGTATTTGTGAGTTACAATAAAAGAACACCTGCTATTATTGGTTCCTGTGTCTTGGTTTACTATCTATCTAAGATGAGCTGGCTACATCTTTATATAGATATGTATGTGTGTGTGTATATGTGTATATATAATATGTGCTATAGTATTTTTTTAATCATCCCTTTTTCCGTAGGCTTATTTTTATAATGCACGCACCCGTGAATCTGCATGGAGTAAGCCTGATGGAGTGAAGGTTATCCAGCAATCAGAACTGACTCCAATGATGGCAGCCCAGGCTCAAGCTCAAGCCCAGGCCCAGGCTCAGGCTCAAGCAGTTCAGGCACAAGCTCAGGCTCAAGCCCAGGCCCAGGCTCAAGCAGTTCAGGCACAAGCTCAGGCAGCCCAAGTTCAGGGACAAAGTCAAGTACAGAACCAGGCTGCACATACACAGGCGGTGACAGGCGCCTCTCCAACAACGAGCAGCCCTTCATTAATGGTATCTACATCAGCATCTTCAACTAGTCAGTCGTCTTCAACTAATACTACCACATCAAACTCCATATCTCAGGTGGTGCCTAGTAAGTAATGTTGTCTCGTTCTCTTCCCTCTGTAATCATTGTCTTGTGTGCTGTCAGGCCAAGGCTTTCATAAATTCTGCTATGGATGATATTCTGAGATGTCACTCCCATCTTGTTTCTTTAAGATGTCTTCCAAATAACTCCAGTTTTAATTGGTTGCACTCACGCTTAATGCTTTATTTACATTATTTAAAAACATAATATCCTTTCTTTTTATTTATTGATTTTTACAACTGTTTTCATTTTGATATAAACCTATGCATTTTCTCAAAGATATTGTAATATTTCTGAAAACTCTTCTACAGATTATCTTTGATTTTATAAAGAGCTGGCATATTGAGTAACTCGGTACAGTGAGGGGATCATGATGCAAACAATATTATGAAGTAGTCAGTAAAGATGACCAAGTGAGCTTACAGTGGTGCAGGGAATGCTAGATAGATAGATGGAGAGAGAGAAAGTACCAGCCAATCAGCTCCTAACTGCCTCCTTATAGGCTGTGTTTGAAAAACGACAGGAGCTGATTGGTTGGCACTTTATCTGTCTCCACGGCTCGCTACAAATGGTGGCAAAATAACAATGTACTGTAGCTGCTGGTGGGGAAGCTATGTGTGACTACTGGAAGCTAGAAACCTTGCCCGCCATCAGTATCAAAGAAGCTGAAAGTTGAGTCAGTAGACATGGTGCTACGCTGGTTTTTCACCCCTCTAGTCCTTTTGATTTGGGCAGAACAACAGTTTGTGTGCAAGTGTTTGTACATAACTTCTCTGTCAGTTAAAAATAAATGACATTGTAGCTAATTGGTTTGGTTGGTGGTTCACATTTCTGTGAAATATATCTTTAGTAGATATTTGCATGTTTACCACTGTTTAATGCAGGTATACCCTGTTTTACTACTGTGACACCATTGCATTTGAATGAATGCCTTTTTAACCGCTATCTAAGGGGCAGCAATTTACACATGTAAGAATATTCCATTGTAGCAATTAATATTCTTTCTTCCAACAGGCTTGTCTGCTCCTGAGCAATCCCAAAGTAATTCTGTTTCTGTGACCACAACGTGCACAATCAGTGTTGCAGCCTCTCTGCCCACAGTTTCTTCAGTGCAAACTCTGCCTCAGACATTGTGCCAGACGTTGCCACCCACCATCTCTCACGCATTATCACAACCTACAGCAGCAATTTCGGCCTTCCCTCCAGTTATGGTACCCCCATTTCGTGTTCCCCTTCCTGGCATGCCTATACCATTACCAGGTAATGTATCAATATTTAGCTGCAAAGCAGATATTCATCACTGTAAAAGCCAACTTCTATTGTTACTTTATAGAGATGCTTAATCAGTATGGTTCAAAGCATCTCCAATATTGATATAACTGGTAACAGATCTCTAACACTGCTCAATTAATATTTGTTTGTGTGGCTTTTTTATTTCAATCTCTCTATTATTATTATTAGTATTATTATTATTAGTAGTAGTAGTAGTATAAGCTAACAGAAATGTTTTTTAATAAACTGATGTATTCCTTTGTGGGAAAAGAAAATTGCCTTGCTCTTTGGCTTTCAAGTGGTTTCTAATTGCCACAAATAGTAACGTGAATTTTGTAGAACCTTTTATTTCGTAGCAAGTCTTGCTATTCTGAGTACTGTCTGGAGGTGGCAGTGTAGCATCATTTTACTTATTTGAGCAGAATTGTAAACCACTGCTTCTCAACCCCAACCCTCAGGACCACCCAGCAGGGGCACAGGTGTATCGCCTGCTGTCACATTTTAAAGATCCACAGGTGGAACACATGAACTGCTTGGGGCCCTGAGGAGCCAATGTAAGAAGCCCTGGTGTGAACATAATTGGAAAAATTAATTGCTATTAAAATTAGGCTCTATTATAAATAATGGTGGTAAAGGAGGCACTCTAGCTCCTTTTCATATGAGATCCCACCACTGAACAATAAAAAAATAAGATGCTTTTTACCTTTCGGTTACCAGGCCTTTTTGGATAACAAATACTAACTTTAAGGAGAGTTTGCTACATTCCCTTTTACCTATTTTCTGCTTTCCACAGAGCTTTTATCACAAAGATGGCTTATCAGTGCCTTTGTGATATGATACTAAAGGGATGCGTACTATTTATGTATAGAAAGTATGTATGTGGATACAACTGTGGTAAATGTGATTCATCAGCATGATGTGTACAGTTATGGGCCGCGGTTCACCCATATGGAGGGAAAGACAATATTTTTGCTCAAGCTTAATTAAACACATTAGATTTTTAGTGTATTTTTCTATAAACTGATCAGAATAAAGCATTATATTTACATGTTATAGCCTTATTAAAACACAGTTGTCATTTCCAGATCCCTTTATGTGGGAAAAGTAAGTTAATGTCCAGTTTGTGTTCCCCTCTTCTTGGCTCTTGCTGGCAGGCAGTGTGAGCGTTCCCTTCACAATGCAGTTTGGTGGTTGCTGAAAAGAGAGCCTGCACTACCTTGTCTTTTGTCCATGTTTTAGCAGTGATACACATGAGCAGACTTTGAGCCTCCTGCAAATGATTAAATGATCCTGGCTTTTTAGGTGAATTACATTGCATCTTGGAAACAAACTGGTTTACACTAAATCAGCCTATGCTTAAATGACACTCCTCTTCTTATTACATCTTCTTTTTAAGTAGAATGTTGTAAAGTAAATTTTAAATTCATTAAGATGAAGTTTTCCAGCTGAGTGTTTCACAAAACAAATTTACACTGTGAAGATTCCAATAGAAAATGTTCCCTTTGCTCTTTTGATATTGTCTCCAGATTAGTGTCCAGTGTTGAGATGCTTTAATAATGTAATGACTGCAGTGTTCTTAGTGTCCAGCCCCAGTGGTAGCAGGCACGGTGATAGCCAGATTCAAACATGTTTGCATGTCCATTTTACAGGTGTAGCAATGATGCAAATAGTAAGCTGCCCGTATGTAAAGACAGTCGCTACCACCAAAACCGGTAACTTTTTAATACTGTTTTAGTTTGTTTTTGTTTGACAGTTGGCATGGTAGTGAATGCTGGTGTACTTTATCCCGGTGCCTGCAAGTACAATGTTTTGCACCCTTCTACCCTCCGCAGCACAGCAGTGTAGTTACCTGTATTTAGACAGTAATTAGATGCGCTCAGATTTGTTTTACCTGACTGAAGCGGTCTTGTAAATATAACTTATTTACTTGTTGTTCCAGCACTGCTTAGTTTTAATAAGTGTTCTTGTCTATATTAAGTGTTACTTTACCTGCATGTGTGTGTATGTGCTTAGCTGACTTAAAGGACAGTTCTACTTTCTAAAATGAATTACCCACCAACCTTACTTACTCGGTTGGGTGTCTGTGTTTTCCTGACTATTAGATAGAAAAAAACAGACACCCAACTGACTTTTCAAACAATTGAATACCCCCCTTTGAGTACTTTTCCTGGACCTGGGTGTTCCCTTGCTGAAACTGAGCCCCAAAAATTGTAGAGTTGATTAAAGCTGCCACACCCTCTTGTCAGTGCTGCAGCTGGCAAAAACATTAATTAATAGCCCCAGTGTGTCTCAAATAGACCACTAGGACTGATATATGTATAAGTGGCCTGAAGCTGTGTAATGACTGTATAGAATGTTTGATCTCCCCTTTTGAAAGTGGAACTGCCCTCTAAAAAAAAAAAAAAAAAAAGTCTTGAGGACTTGCTCCACCACAGGTCTCAGATGTTGTCGTGGCTAATATATGTCCTAATTTTTATACATATACAAGGGACTGTTCTGTTGCTAGTCTGCCTCAGTGCTCTTTGTCTATACTGTACCCGACCCCGGTGATATGGTATGATGGTACGCTTGCAGCTGTGTTTCTTTCACTGCTGGGTGTTCTGCTGCTTCACTTTCAACTCATGTCCTACTGACTGCATGAAGTCATCACTTAAATAATTTATGTCCAGGAGGCCATTTAGCAAAATAACTTAATGCCGGTCTTGCAGCAGCTTCATGAGTGGCAGCCTTCTTATATTGGGACTTATATTCCATGTGTCATAAAGGGATGCTATAATCTTTTATTCTGTATGGTTTTTATTTAACGTAACAAATAAAACAGGACTTCTTTTGGAATACAACTGCAATCTGCTATGCTTCTGTATTAGCTGGGCCTCACTTAGTGCTGTCACTTGCCTGCATCATAACAGAGCTATTAGAAGTGATCATACCCATCCCCATACATTGAAAGACAAAGTCACTGAGGCATACTGAGAAAGGAGAAACAACCCTGGCAAATATTCTAGTAATAAACCAGTAACCATGTACAATGCTGTGCAAAACTTGTATTGGCACACAATGCCTGACTAACCATTACGGTTTAGTTCAATTATGCAACATTTGGAGACGTGTCCTTTTTAACTGAATATTGTTTCCCTGTTAAGAATGTGTGCTTAAAGATGGTCTAAATGTGCCAGTGTCTGCATATACATTGCTAACCATTCCTTTAACGTTAGAGTGAATTTGTTTAAGATAAGGTTGTATGCTTCATGTTACTATCCACAGTATCTAAGAAGTAATGTTTTAATCTAGTGCCCGTGTCTGTAGGTGTGTTGCCTGGAATTGCTTCTTCTATTGTTCCAATGATTCATCCTCAAGTGGCCCTTGCTGCTTCTCCTGCCACCTTAGCAGGAGCGACCTTACTGTCAGAGTGGTCCGAATACAAAACCGCGGATGGCAAAACATACTATTATAATAACCGCACTCTGGAATCCACGTGGGACAAACCTCAGGAACTGAAGGAAAAGGGTATGTATTAACCACCTCCCCCGTCCACCATATTATACATGTGAGTTGTTGCCCAAAATATTGTTTCTATTAATCATGTTATATATGTACAATGAGAGTACGTGCTACACAGGGAGATTAAAAATAAATGTTCTGTGAAACTACAGAAACACAGATTCCATTATACATTCATGGTAACGTATGTGTGTTTTGATTGTATTTTAACATTTGTTTATGCTTAGAACATATCAGTTTTTCTTGTTCTTTATGGCAAATATATTTATGGAACCCTCCTGTTATGAATTTTCTGTTACTTACTCGCTACAATTAACTGTAATATAGCGCAGTGATTAGCTATGGAAAGGTACATGTGCTGGACTGAGGAAGGGTCGGCCCCAATGATCTTCTCTGCGGTCCTGACCGCTCCACAAGATTGTCACAACCGCAGAGAAGATCATCGGGGCCGACCTTCCCTCAGTCCAGGACCTGTACCTGCCCAGAGCTAATAAGCAGGCAACAAAGATAGTAAAGGACCAGCTACACCCCGGCCACAGCATGTTTAACTTGCTTCTTTCAGGCAGGTGTTACAGGACCGTCCCCCCGGGGTCCACCAGAAGCCTCAAAAGTTTCTTTCCCCAAGCGGTCCGCCTGCTGAACTCCTGAACATTGACTGACTAGACGTACATGTAACTCACTTGTGTCCCTACAGTATACCTATCTGTGTGACTTTACTTTCCTTCCCCCCCCTCCTTCTTATCTGTTACCTACTTGGCTGTTGTATAGCAAACCAAAGACAAATTCCTAGTTTACGCAGGCATTGAATAGGTCTGAACCCCTACCGACCTAAACCTGCCGGAAACTGCCATCTTTCCGACAAGACGGCAGTTTCTGACAGGTATTTAATACGGTTCCTGTATGAAAGATAGATAGTGGGGTATATGCAATTGCGGTCGAATTCCCGAAATTGTCGAATTTCGGGTCATTTTCGCCCCCAAAAAAAATTTGCCTATGCAATTCAGTGCTTTCCGACCAAAAAACAGACTTTCAAAATTCGACTTTTTGAAATTCGAATTTTTGCAAATTCGACTTTTCTGCAATGATACAAGTGCTGTAATTCGACCAAAGCATATTCAATTCAAGTTTGGAAATTCGACAGCAGTGCTTTTAGACAGCAAATTCGTCATTTTCAATCCGCCACACTTTGGAGGGTGAAAACAATAAAAAAAAAATTTAACATGTTTTTTTTGGTGTTTTTTTTTTTTAGGAATAGCATATCTATTTATATTAGAAGGGATTAGGTACTTTTTTTTTTTTTTTTTTGGAGGCACAAATATTATTTATATATTTTTTAAAATATTATTATTATTTTTTTATTTTTTATTGCTGGAACGGTAAAATCCTTTAAAAAAATGGCGTGGGGTCCCCCCTCCAAAGCATAACCAGCCTCGGGCTCTTCGAGCTGGTCCTGGTTCTAAAAATGCGGGGAAAAAATTGACAGGGGATCCCCCGTATTTTTAAAACCAGCACCGGGCTCTGCGCCTGGTGCTGGTGCAAAAAATACGGGGGACAAAAAGAGTAGGGGTCCCCCGTATTTTTAACACCAGCATCGGGCTCCACTAGCTGGACAGATAATGCCACAGCCGGAGGTCACTTTTATGCCGTGCCCTGCGGCCGTGGCATTAAATATCCAACTAGTCACCCCTGGCCGGGGTACCCTGGGGGAGTGGGGACCCC
Source organism: Pseudophryne corroboree (assembly GCF_028390025.1). Classification (NCBI taxonomy): domain Eukaryota; kingdom Metazoa; phylum Chordata; class Amphibia; order Anura; family Myobatrachidae; genus Pseudophryne; species Pseudophryne corroboree. The sequence continues at coordinate 623,246,764 of NC_086449.1, read as the reverse complement.
TTCAATCAAGGGGTCCCCCCCCCAGCCACCCAAGGGCCAGGGGTGAAGCCCGAGGCTGTCCCCCCCCATCCAATGGGCTGCGGATGGGGGGGCTGATAGCCTTTTGTGATAATGAAAAGAATATTGTTTTTTCCAGCAGTACTACAAGTCCCAGCAAGCCTCCCCCGCAAGCTGGTACTTGGAGAACCACAAGTACCAGCATGCGGGAGAAAAACGGGCCCGCTGGTACCTGTAGTACTACTGGGAAAAAAATACCCAAATAAAAACAGGACACACACACCGTGACAGTAAAACTTTATTTCATACGTCGACAAAGTTTTTTACATAGTAAATTCTAACAACTTTCTTTAGATAAAGAAGTTGAGAAAGTAAAAGAGCCTGTTAAGACTGAGCCAGTTGTGGAGGAACCACAGCCAATGGAGGCAGAGGAAGAAGTGCCAAAGGAAGAACCTCCCAAGGAGATAAAGGAGGTAAAGCCTGCAACCAAGTCACTTGGTATTGTCCTTTTTAATTACTTTTTGATAGGGATGGGGTGTGTTTGTGCATTTTCACTGCCGATAGCAGTATAGAACTAAACTCTGGGGGTTAACAGAGCTTTGCACACTTGTGACCTGTACACGTTTTCATCATCCTCTACCACTGCCACAAGCATTGGCTGTCACTCAGTAGTTTTTCATGAGTCTGGAATTCTGTCTCCATCAAATGTACTTATCTTGTTAACTTCTTGTGCAGTGACGTTTTCTGTCAAATGTCTGTGCATATTGTTACGAAACGGCTATTATGTACACTCTATTTTATCTCTTTCCTAAGCAGTGCACAGCTTTTGTGTAGAGCTAGCTACATTTACCTGTGTCACACTTGCATGAACAGGCTCATACTATCACTGGTTGAATGGGAAATTGAAAAACACATGTTTGGGTTATACTTTACGTAAATAAAAAGAAACTGCTCGCAATAAACACAATACTGATGAGATAAACATTGATACAAATAACTTATTATTATTTCTCTGACGTCCTAAGTGGATGCTGGGACTCCGTAAGGACCATGGGGAATAGCGGCTCCGCAGGAGACTGGGCACAACTAAAAGAAAGCTTTTGGTCTAACTGGTGTGCACTGGCTCCTCCCTCTATGATCCCTTCTCCAGACCTCAGTTAGAATCTTGTGCCCGGCTGAGCTGGATGCACACTTGGGGCTCTCCTGAGCTCCTAGAAAAGAAAGTATATTTTAGGTTTTTAATTTTCAGTGAGATCTGCTGGCAACAGACTCACTGCTACGAGGGACTAAGGGGAGAAGAAGCGAACCTACCTGCTTGCAGCTAGCTTGGGCTTCTTAGGCTACTGGACACCATTAGCTCCAGAGGGATCGAACACAGGGCCCGACCTCGATCGTCCGGAGCCGCGCCGCCGTCCCCCTTACAGAGCCAGAAGCATGAAGATGGTCCTGAAAATCGGCGGCAGAAGACTTCGGTCTTCAACAAGGTAGCGCACAGCACTGCAGCTGTGCGCCATTGCTCCTCATGCACACCTCACACTCCGGTCACTGATGGGTGCAGGGCGCTGGGGGGGGAAGGGGGGGGGGGCGGCGCGGGCGCGCCCTGAGCTGCAATATTAACATCTTGGCTGGCAAAATAATCACAATATATAGTCCCAGAGGCTATATATGTGAAAAATACTCCTGCCAGGATCCATAAAAAAGCGGGAGAAAGTCCGCCGAAAAAGGGGCGGGGCTATCTCCCTCAGCACACTGGCGCCATTTTTCCCTCACAGCTCCGCTGGAAGGATCGCTCCCAGGCTCTCCCCTGCAGTTTCAAGACTACAAAGGGTAAAAAAGAGAGGGGTGGCACTAAATTTAGGCGCAGCAGTATATATATAAGCAGCTATAAGGGAAAATCACTCAGTTATAGTGTTCATCCCTGTGTTATATAGCGCTCTGGTGTGTGCTGGCATACTCTCTCTCTGTCTCCCCAAAGGGCTTTGTGGGGTCCTGTCCTCTGTCAGAGCATTCCCTGTGTGTGTGCGGTGTGTCGGTACAGCTGTGTCGACATGTTTGATGAGGAGGCTTATGTGGAGGCGGAGCAGATGCCGATAAATGTGGTCACCCCCTGCGGGGCCGACACCTGAGTGGATGGTTATGTGGAAGGAATTACGCAACAGTGTCGACTCCTTACATAAAAGGTTTGACGACATACCAAATATGGGACAGCCGGCTTCTCAGCCTGTGCCTGCCCAGGCTTCTCAAAAGCCATCAGGGGCTCTAAAACGCCCGCTACCTCAGATGGCAGACACAGGTGTCGACACGGATACTGACTCCAGTGTCGACGACGATGAGACTAATGTAACTTCCAATAGGGCCACACGTTACATGATTGAGGCAATGAAAAATGTGTTGCACATTTCTGATGTTACCCCAGGAACCACAAAAAAGGGTATTATGTTTGGAGAGAAAAAACTACCAGTAGTTTTTCCTCCATCTGAGGAATTAAATGAAGTGTGTGAAGAAGCGTGGGCTTCCCCCGATAAGAAACTGGTAATTTCTAAAAGGTTACTAATGACGTACCCTTTCCCGCCAGAGGATAGGTCACATTGGGAAACATCCCCTAGGGTGGATAAAGCGCTCACACGCTTGTCAAAGAAGGTGGCACTACCGTCTCCGGATACGGCCGCCCTAAAGGAGCCTGCTGATAGGAAGCAGGAGGCTATCCTGAAGTCTGTATATACACACACAGGTATTATACTGAGACCAGCTATTGCTTCAGCATGGATGTGCAGTGCTGCAGCTGCGTGGTCAGATTCCCTGTCGGAAAATATTGATACCCTAGACAGGGACACTATATTGCTAACCGTAGAGCATATTAAAGACGAACTCTTATACATGAGGGATGCACAGAGGGATATTTGCCGGCTGGCATCTAAAATAAGTGCAATGTCCATTTCTGCCAGGAGAGGGTTATGGACTCGGCAGTGGACAGGTGATGCAGATTCTAAAAGGCACATGGAAGTTTTGCCTTATAAGGGTGAGGAGTTGTTCGGGGATGGTCTCTCGGACCTCGTTTCCACAGCAACAGCTGGGAAGTCAGCATTTTTACCCCATGTTCCCTCACAGCCAAAGAAAGCACCGTATTATCAGGTACAGTCCTTTTGGCCCCATAAGGGCAAGCGGGTTAAAGGCGCGTCCTTTCTGCCCAGAGGCAGAGGTAGAGGGAAAAAGCTGCAGCATACAGCCAGTTCCCAGGAGCAAAAGTCCTCCCCCGCTTCCTCCAAGTCCACCGCATGACGCTGGGGCTCCACAGGCGGAGCCAGGTACGGTGGGGGCCCGTCTCAAAAACTTCAGCAATCAGTGGGCTCGCTCACGGGTGGATCCCTGGATCCTTCAAGTAGTATCTCAGGGGTACAAGCTGGAATTCGAGACGTCTCCCCCCCGCGCCGTTTCCTCAAATCTGCCTTGCCAACAACTCCCTCAGGCAGGGAGGCAGTGCTAGAGGCAATTCACAAGCTGTATTCCCAGCAGGTGATAGTCAAAGTCCCCCTCCTTCAACAAGGACGGGGTTACTATTCCACAATGTTTGTGGTACCGAAACCGGATGGTTCGGTGAGACCCATTTTAAATTTGAAATCCTTGAACACATATATAAAAAAATTTTCAAGATGGAATCGCTCAGGGCGGTTATTGCAAGCCTGGACGAGGGGGATTACATGGTATCACTGGACATCAAGGATGCTTACCTGCATGTCCCCATTTACCATCCTCACCAGGAGTACCTCAGATTTGTGGTACAGGATTGTCATTACCAATTCCAGACGTTGCCATTTGGTCTATCCACGGCTCCGAGGGTATTTACCAAGGTAATGGCCGAAATGATGATACTCCTTCGAAAAAAGGGAGTTTTAATTATCCCGTACTTGGACGATCTCCTGATAAAGGCGAGGTCCAGGGAGCAGTTGTTGGTCGGGGTAGCACTATCTCGGGAGGTGCTACAACAGCACGGTTGGATTCTAAATATTCCAAAGTCACAGCTGGTCCCTACGACACGTCTACTGTTCCTGGGGATGGTTCTGGACACAGAACAGAAAAAAGTGTTTCTCCCGGAGGAGAAGGCCAAGGAGCTGTCATCTCTAGTCAGAGGCCTCCTAAAACCAAAACAGGTGTCGGTGCATCACTGCACGCGAGTCCTGGGAAAAATGGTAGCTTCCTACGATGCAATTTCATTCGGCAGGTTCCATGCAAGAACTTTTCAGTGGGACCTGTTGGACAAGTGGTCCGGATCGCATCTTCAGATGCATCGGCTGATAACCCTGTCTCCAAGGACCAGGGTGTCTCTGCTGTGGTGGCTGCAAAGTTCTCATCTTCAAGAGGGCCGCAGATTCGGCATACAGGACTGGGTCCTGGTGACCACGGATGCCAGCCTTCGAGGCTGGGGGGCAGTCACACAGGGAAGAAACTTCCAAGGACTATGGTCAAGTCAGGAGACTTCCCTACACATAAATATTCTGGAACTGAGGGCCATTTTCAATGCCCTAAGTCAGGCAAAACCCCTGCTTCAAAACCAGCCGGTACTGATCCAGTCAGACAACATCACGGCAGTCGCCCATGTAAACCGACAGGGCGGCACAAGAAGCAGGACGGCGATGGCAGAAGCCACAAGGATTCTCCGATGGGCGGAAAATCACGTGTTAGCACTGTCAGCAGTGTTCATTCCGGGAGTGGACAACTGGGAAGCAGACTTCCTCAGCAGGCACGACCTCCACCCGGGAGAGTGGGGACTTCATCCAGAAGTCTTCCAACTGATTGTAAACCGTTGGGAAAGGCCACAGGTGGACATGATGGCGTCCCGCCTAAACAAAAAGCTAGAAAGATATTGCGCCAGGTCAAGAGACCCTCAGGCGATAGCTGTGGACGCTCTAGTGACACCGTGGATGTACTGGTCGTTTTATGTGTTCCCTCCTCTTCCTCTCATACCCAAGGTACTGAGGATAATAAGGAGAAGAGGAGTAAGAACTATACTCATTGTTCCGGATTGGCCAAGAAGATCTTGGTATCCGGAACTTCAAGAAATGATCTCAGAGGACCCATGGCCTCTACCGCTCAGACAGGACCTGCTGCAGCAGGGGCCCTGTCTGTTCCAAGACTTACCGCGGCTGCGTTTGACGGCATGGCGGTTGAACACCGGATCCTGAAGGAAAAAGGCCTTCCGGAGGAAGTCATTCCTACGCTGATTAAAGCTAGGAAAGAAGTGACCGCAAACCATTATCACCGCATTTGGCGAAAATATGTTGCGTGGTGTGAGGCCAGGAAGGCCCCAACGGAGGAATTTCAGCTGGGCCGTTTTCTGCACTTCCTACAGTCAGGGGTGACTATGGGCCTGAAATTGGGTTCCATTAAGGTCCAGATTTCGGCTCTATCGATTTTCTTCCAGAGAGAACTGGCTTCACTACCTGAAGTTCAGACTTTTGTTAAGAGAGTGCTGCATATTCAGCCCCCTTTTGTGCCTCCAGTGGCACCTTGGGATCTCAACGTGGTGTTGGATTTCCTAAAGTCACATTGGTTTGAGCCACTGAAAACCGTGGATTTGAAATATCTCACGTGGAAAGTGGTCATGTTGTTGGCCTTGGCTTCGGCCAGGCGTGTATCAGAATTGGCGGCTTTGTCATGTAAAAGCCCTTATCTAATTTTCCATATGGATAGGGCAGAATTGAGGACTCGTCCCCAGTTTCTCCCTAAGGTGGTATCAGCCTTTCATTTGAACCAACCTATCGTGGTGCCTGCGGCTACTAAAGACTTGGAGGCTTCCAAGTTGTTGGACGTAGTCAGGGCCCTGAAAATTTATGTTTCCAGGACAGCTAGTGTCAGGAAAACTGACTCGTTGTTTATCCTGTATGCACCCAACAAGCTGGGTGCTCCTGCTTCAAAGCAGACTATTGCTCGCTGGATCTGTAGTACGATTCAGCTTGCACATTCTGCGGCTGGACTGCCGCATCCTAAATCAGTGAAAGCCCATTCCACGAGGAAGGTGGGCTCTTCTTGGGCGGCTGCCCGAGGGGTCTCTGCTCTACAACTTTGCCGAGCAGCTACTTGGTCGGGGTCAAACACATTTGCTAAATTCTACAAGTTTGACACCCTGGCTGAGGAGGACCTAGAGTTTGCCCATTTGGTGCTGCAGAGTCATCCGCACTCTCCCGCCCGTTTGGGAGCTTTGGTATAATCTCCATGGTCCTTACGGAGTCCCAGCATCCACTTAGGACGTCAGAGAAAATAAGATTTTACTCACTGGTAAATCTATTTCTCGTAGTCCGTAGTGGATGCTGGGCGCCCATCCCAAGTGCGGATTGTCTGCAATACTTGTATATAGTTATTGTTTAAAGGGTTATTGTTGAGCCATCTGTTGAGAGGCTCAGTTATTGTTCATACTGTTAACTGGGTATAGTATCACGAGTTATACGGTGTGATTGGTGTGGCTGGTATGAGTCTTACCCGGGATTCAAAATCCTTCCTTATTGTGTCAGCTCTTCCGGGCACAGTATCCTAACTGAGGTCTGGAGGAGGGTCATAGAGGGAGGAGCCAGTGCACACCAGTTAGACCAAAAGCTTTCTTTTAGTTGTGCCCAGTCTCCTGCGGAGCCGCTATTCCCCATGGTCCTTACGGAGTCCCAGCATCCACTACGGACTACGAGAAATAGATTTACCGGTGAGTAAATTCTTATTTATTATTGATAAAAGCAAATTGCATAACTTTGGTTTGTGTCCCAAGGAATGTCACTCGTAAATGAATGCTGGATGTGCTTAAAGCAGCTAAAATTGTTGACCAGGAACTCTTGCTAATGGTTCCTGGATGTATAGGACTAATATCACACAGCTGTCATTACATTATTGCCCTTTTCTCTAACGTCCTAGAGGATGCTGGGGACTCCGTAAGGACCATGGGGATAGACAAGCTCCGCAGGAGACATGGGCACTTTAAGAAAGACTTTAGGTCTGGGTGTGCACTGGCTCCTCCCTCTATGCCCCTCCTCTAGACCTTGATACTGTGCCCAGAGGAGATGGGTGCACTTTAGGGAGCTCTCCTGAGCTTCCTGACAAAGTATATTTGTTAGGTTTTTTATTTTCAGGGAGCCTGCTGGCAACAGACTCCCTGCATCGAGGGACTGAGGGGAGAGAAGCAGACCTACTTCTGTCAAGGCTCTGCTTCTTAGGCTACTGGACACCATTAGCTCCAGAGCAGGGGTGTCAAAGACCAGGCCCGCGGGCCAAATCCGGCCCGCCAGACCTCGTCTGATGGCCCGCGGTGCCGCCGCCATGAAACCCCCTTCTCCCGAGTGCCCAGCTCGGGGGGGGCGGGGTTTCGCGGAATGACGCGATTGCGTCGTGACGTCACGGCGCAAACGCGTCATTCAACGAAACCCCGTCGGAGGAGGGAGAAGGGAGCCGCGCAGACGAGGAGGGAGAGGCGGCTGAAGAGCGGCGAGAACCGCTTCAAATGTAAGTCAGCCCCTCTCCCTTCCTCTCTTTCTCTCTCTCTCCCTCCTTCCACCACCTGCCACAATGTGTAAAATGGGGACCTGTACCTGCCGCTATGTGTAAAATGGGGACCTGTACCTGCCGCTATGTGTAAAATGGGGACCTGTACCTGCCGCTATGTGTAAAATGGGGACCTGTGCCTGCCACAATGTGTAAAATGGGGACCTGTGCCTGCCACAATGTGTAAAATGGGGACCTGTGCCTGCCGCAATGTGTAAAATGGGGACCTGTGCCTGCCACAATGTGTAAAATGGGGACCTGTGCCTGCCGCTATGTGTAAAATGGGGACCTGTACCTGCCGCTATGTGTAAAATGGGGACCTGTGCCTGCCACAATGTGTAAAATGGGGACCTGTGCCTGCCACAATGTGTAAAATGGGGACCTGTACCTGCCGCTATGTGTAAAATGGGGACCTGTGCCTGCCGCAATGTGTAAAATGGGGACCTGTGCCTGCCGCAATGTGTAAAATGGGGACCTGTGCACTATAAAAGGGGGCACATGGCTGGGCACTATAAAAGGGGGCACATGGCTGGGCACTATAAAAGGGGGCACATGGCTGGGCACTATAAAAGGGGGCACATGGCTGGGCACTTTAAAAGGGGGCAGATGGCTGGGCACATATAAGGCAGGTGGAGCGGTAAATTTTGGATAGACCTACAGATACAACCGGCCCTTTGATGGGGACCAAACTGCTGATGCGGCCCCCGATGAATTTGAGTTTGACACCCCTGCTCCAGAGGGATTGGTACGCAGGTCTCACCCTCGCCGTCCGTCCCAGAGCCGCGCCGCCGTCCCCCTCGCAGAGCCGGAAGATAGAAGCCGGGTGAGTATGAGAAGAAGACTTCAGAGGCGCCAGAAGACTTCATGATCTTCACTGAGGTAACGCACAGCACTGCAGCTGTGCGCCATTGCTCCCATACACCTCACACACGGCAGTCACTGTAAGGGTGCAGGGCGCAGGGGGGGCGTCCTGGGCAGCATATAGGCCTCTTTTGGCAAAAATAAGTATATGTACAGCTGGGCACTGTACATATATAAGAGCCCCCGCCAAATTTTGAGATTTTCAGCGGGACAGAAGCCCGCCGCCGAGGGGGCGGGGCTTCTCTCTCAGCACTCACCAGCGCCATTTTTTCTCCACAGCACCGCTGAGAGGAAGCTCCCCGGACTCTCCCCTGCTTATACCACGGTAGACAGAGGGTTTTAAAGAGGAGGGGGAGGGGGGCACAAAATTGGTGCATATTGTATATGTAAACAGCGCTATCTGGGTAAACATAATATTATTGTTTTTTTCTCCTGGGTCATACAGCGCTGGGGTGCGCTGTGTGTGCTGGCATACACTCTCTCTCTCTGTCTCTCCAAAGGGCCTGGTGGGGAAACTGTCTTCAGATAAGAGGTTCACTGTGTGTGTAGTGTCGGTACGCGTGTGTCGACATGTCTGAGGTAGAAGGCTCACCTAGAGAGGAGGGGGAGCGTATGAATGTGAGGTCTCCGTCGGCAGTGCTGACACCTGACTGGGTGGATATGTGGAATGTTTTAAGTGCTAGTGTGAACTTATTGCACAAGAGATTAGACAAAGCTGAGGCTAAGGAACAGTCAGGGAGTGAACCCGTGTCTGTCCCTATGTCGCCGTGACCTTCAGGGTCTCAGAAGCGCCCACTATCCCAAATAGCAGACACGAATTCGGACTCCAGTGTCGACTATGATGATGTAAAGTTACAGCCGAAAGTGGCTAAATGTATTCGATATATGATTATTGCAATAAAAGAAGTGTTGCATATCACAGAGGAACCCCCTGTCCCTGACACGAGGGGCACATGTATAAGGGAAAAAAGCCAGAGGTAATTTTTCCCTCCTCACATGAGTTTAACAAATTATGTGAAAAAGCTTGGGAATCTCCAGACAAAAAAACTGCAGATTCCCAAAAGGATTCTTATGGCGTATCCTTTCCCGTTAACGGACAGGGTACGGTGGGAATCATCCCCTGAGGTGGACAAAGCGTTAACACGCTTGTCAAAAAAGATAGCGCTGCCATCACAAGATACGGCTACCCTCAAGGAATCTGCAGACCGCAAGCAGGAGATTACATTGAAATCCATTTACACACATTCTGGTACATTACTCAGACCGGCAATTGCGTCGGCCTGGGTTTGTAGCGCGGTAGCAGCATGGACAGATTCCTTATTGGCGGAGATTGAGACCCTAGATAAGGATACCATTTTATTGACCCTAGGCCATATAAAGGATGCTGTCTTATATATGATGGATGCTCAAAGAGACATTAGTTTACTGGGTTCCAGAATAAACGCTATGTCAATCTCTGCTAGACGAGTACTCTGGATCCGGCAGTGGACAGGTGATGCCGACTCAAAAAGACATATGGAGGTTTTACCTTACAAGGGGGAGGAATTGTTTGGAGAAGGTCTCTCGGTCCTGGTCTCCACAGCTACAGCAGGTAAATCAAATTTTTTGCCTTATGTTCCCTCACAACCTAAGAAAGCGCCACATTATCAAATGCAGTCCTTTCGTTCAAATAAAAGCAAAAGAGTGCATGAATCGTCCTTTCTTGCCAGAGGTAAGGGCAGAGGAAAAAAGCTGCACACAGCTAGTTCCCAGGAACAGAAGTCCTCCCCGGCCTCTGCAAAATCCACCGCGTGACGCTGGGGCTCCGCTGGGGAAGTCCGCCCCAGTGGGGGCACGTCTTCCACTTTTCAGCCACATCTGGGTTCCCTCACAGGTGGATCCCTGGGCAATAGAAATTGTTTCTCAGGGATACAAGCTGGAATTCGAAGAGGTACCTCCTCGCCGGTTTTTCAAATCTGCTCTATCGACTTCTCCCCTGGAAAGGGAGATGGTGTTAAATGCTATTCACAAATTGTGTTTTCAACAAGTGGTGGTCGAAGTTCTCCTACTTCAGAGAGGGAAGAGATACTACTCCACCCTGTTTGTAGTTCCGAAACCGGACGGTTCGGTCAGACCCATATTGAATTTAAAATCCCTGAACCTATACTTAAAATGGTTCAAGTTCAAAATGGAATCGCTCAGAGCGGTCATAGCCAGCCTGGAAGGGGGGGATTTTATGGTATCCCTGGACATAAAGGATGCATACCTTCATGTTCCCATATATCCACCTCATCAGGCGTACCTGAGATTTGCGGTACAGGATTGTCATTACCAATTTCAGACGTTGCCGTTTGGGCTTTCCACGGCCCCGAGGATTTTCACAAAGGTAATGGCGGAAATGATGGTGCTCCGGCGCAAGCAGGGTGTCACAATTATCCCGTACTTGGACGATCTCCTCATAAAAGCGAGATCACGAGAGAAGTTACTGAACAGTGTGTCACTTTCAGTGAAGGTGTTACAGCAACACGTCTGGATTCTCATTATCCCGAAGTCGCAGCTGGTTCCTACGACTCGTCTGAGCTTCTTGGGCACAGACCAGAAAAAGGTTTTTCTCCCGATAGAAAAGGCTCGGGAACTCATGACTCTAGTCAAGAACCTATTGAAGCCAAAACAAGTGTCTGTGCATCATTGCACTCAAGTCCTGGGAAAAATGGTGGCAACATACGAGGCCATTCCCTTCGGCAGGTTCCATGCAAGGACTTTCCAATGGGACCTATTGGACAAGTGGTCCGGATTCCATCTACAAATTCATCAGCGGATCACCCTGTCCCCCAGGGCCAGGGTATCTCTCCTGTGGTGGCTGCAGAGTGCTCACCTTTTGGAAGGACGCAGGTTCGGCATTCAGGATTGGATCCTGGTGACCACGGACGCGAGCCTCAGAGGGTGGGGAGCAGTCACAAGGGGAAGAAACTTCCAAGGACTCTTGACAAGTCAAGAGACTTGTCTTCACATCAACATCCTGGAACTGAGGGCCATATACAACGCCCTACGTCAGGCGGAGAACTTACTTCGCGACCAACCAGTTCTGATCCAGACAGACAACATCACCGCAGTGGCTCATGTAAACCGCCAAGGCGGCACAAGGAGCAGGGTGGCAATGGCGGAAGCCACCAAGATTCTTCGCTGGGCAGAAAATCATGTAAGCCCACTGTCAGCTGTGTTCATTCCGGGAGTGGACAACTGGGAAGCAGACTTCCTCAGCAGACACGACCTGCATCCAGGGGTGTGGGGACTTCATCGGGAAGTCTTCGCACAGATTGCAAGTCAGTGGGGACTGCCCCAGATAGACATGATGGCATCCCGTCTCAACAAAAAGCTACAGAGGCATTGCGCCAGATCAAAAGATCCTCAGGCGGTAGCAGTAGACGCCCTAGTGACACCGTGGGTGTTCCAGTCGGTTTATGTGTTTCCTCCTCTTTTTCTCATACCCAAGGTATTGAGAATAATAAGAAAAAGAGGAGTGAGAACAATTCTCATTGTTCGAGATTGGCCAAGAAGGACCTGGTATCCGGAACTGCTGGAATTGCTCACAGAAGATCCGTGGCCTCTTCCTCTACGACAGGATCTGTTACAACAGGGGCCATGTCTGTTCCAAGACTTGCTGCGTTTGACGGCATGGCGGTTGAACGCCGGATCCTAGTGGAAAAAGGAATTCCGGATGAGGTCATTCCTACGCTGATAAAGGCTAGGAAGGACGTGACAGCTAAACATTATCACCGTATATGGCGAAAATATGTTTCTTGGTGTGAGGCCAGGAATGCTCCTACGGAAGAATTCCATCTGGGCCGTTTCCTGCACTTCCTACAGACTGGAGTGAATTTGGGCCTAAAGTTAGGATCCATTAAGGTTCAGATTTCGGCCTTATCCATTTTCTTTCAAAAAGAATTGGCTTCTCTCCCAGAAGTACAGACTTTTGTAAAGGGAGTGCTGCATATTCAGCCTCCTTTTATACCTCCGGTGGCGCCTTGGGACCTTAACGTGGTGTTGAGTTTCCTTAAGTCGCACTGGTTTGAACCACTTCAAACGGTGGAGTTATAATAACTCACTTGGAAGGTGGTCATGTTATTAGCCTTGGCTTCGGCTAGACGAGTGTCGGAATTGGCGGCTTTGTCTCATAAAAGCCCCTATCTGGTTTTCCATATGGATAGGGCGGAATTGCGGACCCGTCCTCAATTCTTGCCTAAGGCGGTGTCATCTTTTCATATGAACCAACCTATTGTGGTGCCTGTGGCTACACGAGATTTGGAGGATTCTGAGTCCCTTGATGTAGTTGGGGCTTTGAAAATTTATGTGGCCAGAACGGCTAGAGTCAGGAAAACGGAAGCACTGTTTGTCCTATATGCAGCCAACAAGGTTGGCGCCCCTGCTTCGAAGCGGACTATTGCTCGCTGGATCTGTAATACCATCCAGCAGGCGCATTCTACGGCTGGATTGCCGTTACCAAAATCAGTCTAGGCCCATTCCACTAGGAAGGTGGGCTCTTCTTTGGCAGCTGCCCGAAGGGTCTCGGCACTACAACTGTGCCGAGGAGCTACTTGGTCGGGTTCAAACACCTTTGCAAAATTCTATAAGTTTGATACCCTGGCTGAGGAGGACCTAAGGTTTGCTCAATCGGTACTGCAGAGTCATCCGCACTTTCCCGCCTGTTTGGAAGCTTTGGTATAATCCCCATGGTCCTTACGGAGTCCCCAGCATCCTCTAGGACGTTAGAGAAAATAAGATTTTAAACCTACCGGTAAATCTTTTTCTCGTAGTCCGTAGAGGATGCTGGGCGCCCGTCCCAAGTGCGGACTACTTCTGCGAGACTTGTATATAGTTTTGCTTACATAAGGGTTATGTTATAGTTCCATCAGGTTAGACTGATGCTACGTTATTTTTTCATACTGTTAGCTGTTTACTTGATACGCAAGTTATACGGTGTGATTGGTGTGGCTGGTATGAATCTTGCCCTTGGATTAACAAAAATCCTTTCCTCGTACTGTCCATCTCCTCTGGGCACAGTTTCTCTAACTGAGGTCTAGAGGAGGGGCATAGAGGGAGGAGCCAGTGCACACCCAGACCTAAAGTCTTTCTTAAAGTGCCCATGTCTCCTGCGGAGCCCGTCTATCCCCATGGTCCTTACGGAGTCCCCAGCATCCTCTACGGACTACGAGAAAAAGATTTACTGGTAGGTTTAAAATCTTATTTATCAATGAGTGATAAATTTCACTGTGAGTGATAAATTGCACTAGCCAATCAGTTTCTAACTTCCATGTCATAGGCTGTGTTTGAAAAATGACAGTTTGGAGGTGATTGGATGGTGCAATTTATCACTCAGTGGAATTATCACTCATTGATAAATAAGGACATAATTATGGTACTTCATTGGCATGACTGGTGTTTAACCACTTAACTGACTATTTATTTCGCCGAAAACCGCTCCGAAATTGTCGTTTTTTTTTATGAGTGAATTAGGTAAAGAACATGACTTTAACCCTATCCCAAATGATTTAAAAAAAAAAAAAAAAAAGGATAAAAAAAAATGGTTTTTAAATATTTCCCCCGAAACATCGATCGGGAACATCACGACTATCGAACATCGGGAACATCGCGACTTTCATTTTGAAAGCCGGGACAGCCTGAAGGTATACTGGGGGGGTCTGGGGGTGGCTTGAGGGTTCATTTACTCTCCCCAGCGGCTGCCATTGTTTGCAGCCGCTGGAGGAGGGAGATCCTGCTGTGCTGACCGATCAGCAGTGATCGTCAGGGAGGCAGAGGGACCTTCCGGTCCCTCTGACAGCAGCAGCGGAGGGAAGTTTATCTTCCCTGCCGCTGCTAACACTCTCTATCTGACTGGTCACATCCTGTGCGACCAGGTCAGATAGAGCACTTGCAGGCATGGTCCAGACAAGTGGTTAAGAAATAAAATGTGTGAAATTCCTTCCCAGTTTTAAGGCCATATAAAAGCAATGATCACAGGTCTGATGTTTGATATCTGTCAGTTTTTCTTGAGGGTCAATTGTTACACATTTTGTCTGACATATTAGTAGCTAAGATCATGTATGCAGAACTGTCCTCTGCTAACATATACATGTTGTCATAGTCTTAATGTTTAATGGGTCATTGCAGTTAGCTGTGCAGGGGGCGAGTTGCCATTGCAACAGCATAGAAGCAATGGCAATGCAATTCTCATGGTCTGATCTCTACCCAGACTTGCAGATTATTGTACACTGCCCTGGGGACTGCAAACCAATATCTGCAAGTCCAGAGGTAGATAAAACGGCTCATTGGATCGAGCCTTAAATTTATGGTACATTTGTGTGCTCATGTGCTAACACAACACAATGCTCCCTTTAATATTATTGCGTGGCAAAATAATCTTTTTCCAATGGTGGAAAAACTGAAATCCTTTTAGAAAGTGTGGAGCGTTTCTGCAATATTTTCTTGGTGAAACCTATTTATAATAGTTTGACTTGTGATATTTCTAACAGGATCCGTGGGGGTTGCTCTGTTCATCCATGTTTTTACCCAGTGCTGTTCTCTCTGCAAACCTGGCTGAAAACTGGGGGACCGTGAATGGAGCCACAACCCTACAACTTGCACATCTCCTCCTTTTGTTATTTTAAAATGGAAAATTAAATTATTTTGCCGGTTCTGTATTACAGAACACTTGTAACACTGAGGAAATCCTTCACTATGGTGCCTGCCAGGGGAATAACCAAATTAGTAAAAGTGTATATACTAGGTGCAAGTACAACTTTAACAACCGGTGAAGTCATACTCAAGAACACTCTTGTTACTGAATGGTCTATGGCTAATTACATTTCTTTTTCATCCACTAGGGGTCACTGGAGTACTCTTGGGATATGGACGGCTTAGCAGAAACAAAGGCACTGAATATTTAAATTTAGAACTCTCCACCCCTCCATATCCCAGAGTACCTCAGTGGCCTACCTCAGTGTTTTTTCTGTGCTCACAGCACTAACAAGGCTTGTGGGAAGTTCCCACACTTGGTGGAAGATTTTATTAATTTTTACTTTTTACACATCCCTTCCCAGTTTCTGGAAAAACATGGGTCCGGGATAGTGCCGCTGCAAGGACAGCGCATGGCGTGTCGGTCCTCACAAAGAGCACCCTCACAGCCACAGGCAGCCCACTGTCTCCTGCAACAGCTGGACGGAGCTTACACATAGAAGCCCCGTCTCAGCCATGACCTGAAGAGCTGGACGGAGCTTACAGATAGAAGCCCCGTCGCAGCCATGATCGGAAAGCGTCGCAGACCTCCCTACAAAAGGGGGGGTGGAGGACCTGGCTGATTACAGCGCGGCTGCAGCTGCCATATCTATAGAAGGTATTAATGCTGCAAGAAGGTATTAATGCTGCAAGGGGAAAGAATAGCACCTGCCTGTGCTTATTTCTATATTAACACTGCAGCAGGTATGGTAAACTGTCCTGTGATTATCAGTGTAAGCATGGCGGCCATTTTAATCCTGTTTCCTGTTTCTTCCAGGCGCAGGGGTGTTAGTGGGAATTTTGGTTCAGGTTTCACATAGGCTGCCCATGTGAACTGTATTTCGGCCATAAATAATATATATATATATATATATATATATATATATATATAGAAAAAATTGGAGCACTCACCAGTCTCAATATTCAAATATGCACCAGATTTATTTGTATTGACAGCATAATTCAGCTGTGCCTCACAGCCTATGTGGTATCAAATGTACCTTCCAGTATACAGGGTATCTGTATACTGGAAGGTACATTTGATACCACATAGGCTGTGAGGCACAGCTGAATTATGCTGTCAATACAAATAAATCTGGTGCATATTTGAATATTGAGACTGGTGAGTGCTCCAATTTTTTCTATATACAACTGGATGTTCGTGAGAACTTCTTTGGATGACACCCCAGCGGATGGACTATGATCAAAACGTGAGTGCGACCCATATACCTATATATATATATATATATATATATATATATATATATATATATATATATATATATATATATATATATATATATATATATATATATATATATTAACACACCTTAAGTAAAGATTTTACTGAGTCGTGCAAGTGTCTGTCCTTTGGCTATTGTGGTGTCTGTATAAGGGGTAAGGCTCCAACACAGACTAAATATAAGGTTTACTACAATGTCTGTACATAAATCTTCCACAGATTCAGTTGTTTTGTAGGTTTCCACTCCGGAAGCCGGTTCATTCCCAGATCCTATCTTAAGCATTGGCAATTCAAATTGACTCCGCTCGACAGGAGCGGTAAGATCGGAGTCTTGGAAGTACTCCGCCAGCTCTAACGGAGGAGTCTCAGCCTTTCCAAAGGTCCAATTTCCCTTTGGGTACCAGGGTGTTAATTTAACTGGTCTTATAATTTAATGCAGTCTGACAATTCTAGGTCAAACCTCACAACGCTACCTACGAGTGAGAAGGGCACATTAAACCAGCAGTCAGATAGTGCGGGTTTTGACAACCATACATTGCTAATGACCAGTGAGTCAATGTCTCAATTGTTACAGAGACTAAGGAGACTCTAACATCTAATCCGTCGTATTTAATAAACGACAGATTTTCAATGAGTTTCTTATTTAGAATATCTTACTAAGATTTAAGTCTATTTACCGTTTCCACATCTAACGCCATTGGTAAATTCGTCTGTGACAAACCTTATAAAGACCCAAGATACATTTGGGTCACTAGGCGCTCTATGTATGGAAACAATGACGATCACGTTAGACTTATCGTTAATGAGAAGCTGCAGAGAATCTCTGTAAAGCTTCTGCTGACGCCTGTTACCTCGATTCTCGCTTTTCATCGTCGCTAGTTTCAGCACGACAAGGCCAGAAGTTGTTTGGTCCTAAATTTGACATTTCAGGCCAGGAGGGGGGGGGGGCTTGGGGGGTAAAGTCTAGCCATTGCCTCCTCTGGTATCAAGACGGAAATACTTTGGTCCGGCGTTTAAAGCCTTTAGACTTCAGTCTTTTCAAGGCTGTGGTACAAAAACAGTCACGCCTTGTAACGCCAGGGCGCTAAAGTCGCAACAAGCCAGTGGCTTGACGGCCTCTCAGGCCATCTCGAATTTCCAATTGTGGAAGCGCGCCTTTACACGTTATATTTGCCGGGTTTCCAGCCATCCACTCATGGATGTTTCTCTAACGTCCTAGTGGATGCTGGGAACTCCGTAAGGACCATGGGGAATAGCGGGCTCCGAAGGAGGCTGGGCACTCTAGAAAGATCTTAGACTACCTGGTGTGCAGTGGCTCCTCCCACTATGACCCTCCTCCAAGCCTCAGTTAGATTTCGTGCCCGGCCGAGGTTGGATGCACACTAGGGGCTCTCCTGAGCTCTTAGAAAGTTATAGTCTTAGAATTTGTTATTTTCAGTGAGACCTGCTGGCAACAGGCTCACTGCAGCGAGGGACTAAGGGGAGAAGAAGCGAACTCGCCTGCTTGCAGCCGGATTGGGATTCTTAGGCTACTGGACACCATTAGCTCCAGAGGGATCGACCGCAGGCCCAGCCTTGATGTTCGGTCCCGGAGCCGCGCCGCCGTCCCCCTTACAGAGCCAGAAGCAAGAAGATGGTCCGGAAAATCGGCGGCATGAAGACATCCTGTCTTCACCAAGGTAGCGCACAGCACTGCAGCTGTGCGCCATTGCTCCTCATACACACTTCACACTCCGGTCACTGAGGGTGCAGGGCGCTGGGGGGGGGGCGCCCTGAGGCAGCAATAAAAACACCTTGGCTGGCTAAAATACCTCAATATATAGCCCCTGGGGCTATATATGAGGTAAATACCCCTGCCAGAATCCCATAAAAAGCGGGAGAATAGGCCGCGAAAAAGGGGCGGAGCCTATCTCCTCAGCACACTGGCGCCATTTTTCCCTCACAGCTCGGCTGGAAGTAAGCTCCCTGGCTCTTCCCTGCAATTCTACAGTACAGTAAGAGGGAAAAGAGAGGGGGGCATTAAAATTGGCACTGTATACAGTATATTATATAAAAAGCAGCTATTAGGGACATAACTCAGTTAGTCCCTGTGTATATATATATATATATATATATATATATATATATATATAGCGCTCTGGTGTGTGCTGGCATACTCTTACTCTGTCCCCCCAAAGGGCTTTTGTGGGTCCTGTCCTCTATTTGAGCATTCCCTGTGTGTGTGGAGTGTGTCGGTACGGCTGTGTCGACATGTTTGAGGAGGATAATGATGTGGAGGGGGAGCAGATGCCTTTAGCAGGGATGTCACCCCCTGGGGGTCAGACACCTGAGTGGATGGTATTATGGCAGGAAATGAGTGCACGTATAGACTCCTTACATAAAAAATTTGACGACATGCCGACTGTGGGGCAGCCAAGTCTTCAGCTCGTGCCTGTCCAGGTGTCTCAAAAGTCATCAGGGGCTCTGAAACGCCCGTTATCTCAGGTGGCACAAGTAGATGTCGACACGGATACTGACACCAGTGTCGACGACGATGAGTCAAATTTAATGCCCGTTAAGGCCATTCACTGCATGATTGAGGCAATGAAAGAGGTGTTAAATATTTCTGATTTACATCCAGGTACCACAAAAAAAGGGTATTATGTTTGGGGAGAAAAAACTACCTGTAGTTTTTCCCCCGTCAGATGAATTAAATGAAGTGTGTGAAGAAGCGTGGGCTTCCCCTGATAAGAAATTGGTAATTCCTAAGAAGCTACTAATGGCGTTCCCTTTCCCGCCAGAGGATAGGTTACGTTGGGAAACACCCCCGAGGGTGGATAAAGCGCTCACACGTTTGTCTAAAAAGGTGGCACTACCGTCCCAGGATACGGCCGCCCTTAAGGAACCTGCTGATAGAAAGCAGGAGGCGATCCTGAAGTCTGTATATACACACTCAGGCATTATACTCAGACCAGCTATTGCGTCAGCATGGATGTGCAGTGCTGCCGCTGCGTGGTCAGATAAACTGTCAGAAAATATTGACACGTTAGACAGAGACACGATCCTGCTAACAATTGACCATATAAAAGACTCAGTCTTATACATGAGAGATGCACAGAGGGAAATCTGCCGGCTGGCATCTAAAATAAGTGCATTATCTATCTCTGCTAGGAGATGCTTATGGACTCGCCAGTGGACTGGAGATGCAGATTCCAAAAGGCACATGGAAGTCTTGCCTTATAAGGGGGAGGAATTATTTGGGGATGGTCTCTCCGACCTAGTTTCCACAGCAACGTCTGGGAAGTCAGCATTTTTACCCCATGTCCCCTCACAGCCTAAGAAGGCGCCATTTTATCAGGTTCAGTCCTTTCGGTCCCAGAAAAACAAGCGGGGAAAAGGAGGGTCTTTTCTGTCAAGAGGCAGAGGCAGGGGAAAAAGGCTGCAGCAAACAGCAGGTTCCCAGGAACAAAAGTCCTCCCCCGCTTCCTCTTCCAAGTCCGCCGCATGACGGTGGGGCTTCACAGGCGGAGCCAGGTACGGTGGGGGCCCGCCTCAGGAATTTCAGCGATCAGTGGGCCCGCTCACAGGTGGATCCCTGGATCCTTCAAATAGTATCTCAGGGATACAGGCTGGAATTCGAGGCGACTCCACCCCGCCGTTTCCTAAAATCCGCCTTGCCGATTGCTCCCTCAGACAGGGAGGCGGTGCTAGCAGCGATTCACAAGCTGTATTCCCAGCAGGTGATAATCAAGGTACCCCTACTTCAACAAGGCCGGGGTTACTATTCCACACTATTTGTGGTGCCGAAACAGGACGGTTCGGTGAGACCCATTTTAAATTTGAAATCCTTGAACACATACATAAAAAAATTCAAGTTCAAGATGGAATCGCTCAGGGCGGTTATTGCAAGCCTGGACGAGGGGGGTTACATGGTATCCCTGGACATCAAGGATGCTTACCTGCATGTCCCCATTTACAATTCTCACCAGGAGTACCTCAGATTTGTGGTACAGGACTGCCATTACCAATTCCAGACGCTGCCGTTTGGACTCTCCACGGCACCGAGGGTATTTACCAAGGTTATGGCGGAAATTCTGATACTCCTTCGAAAAAAGGGAGTTTTAATTATCCCATACTTGGACGATCTCCTAATAAAGGCACGATCCAAGGAACAGTTGTTAGTGGGAGTAGCACTATCTCAGGAAGTGCTGAGCCAGCATGGCTGGATTCTGAATATCCCAAAGTCACAGCTGGTCCCCACGACACGTCTAATGTTCCTGGGAATGATTCTGGACACGGCCCAGAAAAAAGTGTTTCTCCCGGAGGAGAAAG
Source organism: Pseudophryne corroboree (assembly GCF_028390025.1). Taxonomy (NCBI): domain Eukaryota; kingdom Metazoa; phylum Chordata; class Amphibia; order Anura; family Myobatrachidae; genus Pseudophryne; species Pseudophryne corroboree. Next base: position 623,226,084 of record NC_086449.1, on the reverse strand, counting down.
CCAGGGAGTTGTCTTCTCTAGTCAGAGACCTCCTAAAACCAAAACCGGTATCGGTGCATCACTGCACGCGGGTCCTGGGAAGGATGGTAGCTTCTTACGAAGCAATTCCATTCGGCAGGTTCCATGCCAGGATTTTTCAGTGGGACCTGTTGGACAAGTGGTCCGGATCGCATCTTCAGATGCATCGTTTAATAACCCTGTCTCCACGAACCAGGGTGTCTCTTCTGTGGTGGCTGCACAGTGCTCATCTTCTGGAGGGCCGCAGATTCGGCATACAGGACTGGGTCCTGGTGACCACGGATGCCAGCCTACGAGGCTGGGGGGCAGTCACAAAGGGAAGAAATTTCCAAGGACTATGGTCAAGTCAGGAGACTGCCCTTCACATAAATATTCTGGAACTAAGGGCCATTTACAATGCCCTAAATCAAGCAAAATCCCTGCTCCTACACCAGCCGGTGCTGATCCAGTCAGACAACATCACGGCAGTCGCCCATGTGAATCGACAGGGCGGCACAAGAAGCAGGACGGCGATGGCAGAAGCCACAAAAATTCTCCGATGGGCGGAGAATCATGTACTAGCACTGTCAGCAGTGTTCATCCCGGGAGTGGACAACTGGGAAGCAGACTTTCTCAGCAGGCACGACCTCCACCCGGGAGAGTGGGGACTTCATCCAGAAGTCTTCCAAATGATTGTAAATCAATGGGGTCCGTCCACAGGTGGACATGATGGCGTCCCGCCTAAACAAAAAACTAGAGAAGTATTGCGCCAGGTCAAGAGACCCTCAGGCGATAGCTGTGGACGCTCTAGTGACACCGTGGGTGTACCGGTCAGTTTATGTGTTCCCTCCTCTACCTCTCATACCAAAGGTATTGAGAATAATAAGAAAGCGAGGAGTAAACACAATTCTCGTGGTTCCGGATTGGCCGAGAAGAGCGTGGTACCCGGAACTTCAAGAGATGATCTCAGAGGACCCGTGGTCTCTGCCGCTCAGACAGGACCTGCTGCAGCAGGGCCCCTGTCTGTTCCAAGACTTACCGCGGCTGCGTTTGAACGCCGGATCCTGAAGGAAAAGGGCATTCCGGAGGAAGTCATTCCTACGCTTATTAAAGCCAGGAAAGATGTTACGGCAAAGCATTATCACAGCATATGGCGGAAATATGTTGCATGGTGCGAGGCCAAAAAGGCCCCAACAGAGGAATTTCAACTAGGTCGATTTCTGCATTTCCGGCAAGCAGGAGTGAATATGGGCCTAAAACTGGGCTCCATTAAGGTACAGATCTCGGCTCTGTCGATTTTCTTTCAAAAAGAACTAGCTTCAGTACCTGAAGTTCAGACATTTGTGAAAGGAGTGCTGCATATTCAGCCCCCTTTTGTGCCTCCTGTGGCACCTTGGGATCTCAACGTGATGTTGAGTTTCTTAAAATCACATTGGTTTGAGCCACTAAATACCGTGGATCTGAAATATCTCACGTGGAAAGTGGTCATGTTATTGGCCTTGGCTTCAGCCAGGCGAGTGTCAGAGTTGGCGGCTTTATCATGTAAAAGCCCTTATCTGATTTTCCATATGGATAGGGCAGAATTGAGGACTCGTCCCCAGTTTCTCCCTAAGGTGGTGTCAGCGTTTCACCTGAACCAGCCTATTGTGGCGCCTGCGGCTACTAAGGATTTGGAGGACTCCAAGTTGCTAGACGTTGTCAGGGCCCTGAAAATATATGTTTCCAGGACGGCTGGAGTCAGAAAATCTGACTCGCTGTTTATCCTCTATGCACCCAACAAGCTGGGTGCTCCTGCTTCTAAGCAGACTATTGCTCGTTGGATTTGTAGTACAATTCAGCTTGCACATACTGTGGCAGGCCTGCCACAGCCAAAATCTGTCAATGCCCATTCCACAAGGAAGGTGGGCTCATCTTGGGCGGCTGCCCGAGGGGTCTCGGCTTTACAACTTTGCCGAGCAGCTACTTGGTCAGGGGCAAACACGTTTGCAAAATTCTACAAATTTGATACCCTGGCTGAGGAGGACCTGGAGTTCTCTCATTCGGTGCTGCAGAGTCATCCGCACTCTCCCGCCTGTTTTGGGAGCTTTGGTATAATCCCCATGGTCCTTACGGAGTTCCCAGCATCCACTAGGACGTTAGAGAAAATAAGAATTTACTCACCGGTAATTCTATTTCTCGTAGTCCGTAGTGGATGCTGGGCGCCCATCCCAAGTGCGGTTTATCTGCAATACTTGTACATAGTTATTGTTAACTAAATCGGGTTATTGTTGAGCCATCTGTTGAGAGGCTCTATTGTTTCATACTGTTAACTGTGTTTCATATCACGAGTTGTACGGTGTGATTGGTGTGGCTGGTATGAGTCTTACCCGGGATTCAAAATCCTTCCTTATTGTGTACGCTCGTCCGGGCACAGTACCTAACTGAGGCTTGGAGGAGGGTCATAGTGGGAGGAGCCGGTGCACACCAGGTAGTCTAAGATCTTTCTAGAGTGCCCAGCCTCCTTCGGAGCCCGCTATTCCCCATGGTCCTTACGGAGTTCCCAGCATCCACTACGGACTACGAGAAATAGAATTACCGGTGAGTAAATTCTTATTATCCGCTATTTAAAGGTTAAAAGACAAGACTGCCTCTGTCGGACGAAATTAGGCGTTTTGGCAGGTTGCCATTCAGTCTCTGCTGGTTTCAGCAGTTTTTATTTCCAGGCCTGGTACACCAACAAAGTCAGGGTTATTATTCCCCTCTGTTTGGGGTACCGAAGCCGGAGGGCTCCGTCGCAGTCTCAATCAGCAAGTCACTTACTACAGATTGAAAATGGATTTTCTGCGGTTAGTATTTGCATATTTGGAGCCACAAGATGGCATGATTGCGCTTGATCTTCAGGATGCGTATTTACCCATTACGGTTTGGTCACTTCATCACAGGTTCTTGCGTTTCTCTAACGTCCTAAGTGGATGCTGGGGACTCCGTCAGGACCATGGGGTTTAGCGGCTCCGCAGGAGACAGGGCACAATAATAAAAGCTTTAGGATCAGGTGGTGTGCACTGGCTCCTCCCCCTATGACCCTCCTCCAAGCCTCAGTTAGATTCTTGTGCCCGGCCGAGAAGGGTGCAATCTAGGTGGCTCTCCTGAGCTGCTTAGAATAAAAGTTTGTTAGGTTTTTTATTTTCAGTGAGTCCTGCTGGCAACAGGCTCACTGCTACGAGGGACTTAGGGGAGAGAAGTAAACTCACCTGCGTGCAGGATGGATTTGCTTCTTAGGCTACTGGACACCATTAGCTCCAGAGGGAGTCGGAACACAGGTCTCACCCTGGGGTTCGTCCCGGAGCCGTGCCGCCGACCCCCCTTGCAGATACCGAAGTTGAAGAGGTCCAGAGGTCCAGAAACAGGCGGCAGAAGACTTTCAGTCTTCATAAGGTAGCGCACAGCACTGCAGCTGTGCGCCATTGTTGTCAGCACACTTCATACCAGCGGTCACTGAGGGTGCAGGGCGCTGGGGGGGGCGCCCTGGGCAGCAATATATTATACCTTTTTTATGGCTAAAATACATCACATATAGCCCTTGAGGCTATATGGATGTATTTAACACCTGCCAGATCTCACAAACTCCGGGAGAAGAGCCCGCCGTTTTAGGGGGCGGGGCCTATTCTCCTCAGCACACGGCGCCATTTTCCTGCTCAGCTCTGCTGTGAGGAAGGCTCCCAGGCTCTCCCCTGCACTGCACTACAGAAACAGGGTTAAAACAGAGAGGGGGGGCACTTATTTGGCGATGATTACATATGTGAAAATGCTATAAGGGAAAACACTTGTATAAGGGGTTGTCCCTGTATAATTATAGCGTTTTTGGTGTGTGCTGGCAAACTCTCCCTCTGTCTCCCCAAAGGGCTAGTGGGGTCCTGTCCTCTATCAGAGCATTCCCTGTGTGTGTGCTGTGTGTCGGTACGTGTGTGTCGACATGTAGGAGGACGATGTTGGTGAGGAGGCGGAGCAAATTGCCTGTATTGGTGATGTCACTCTCTATGGAGTCGACACCGGAATGGATGGCTTATTTAGGAATTACGTGATAATGTCAACACGATGCAAGGTCGGTTGACGACATGAGACGGCCGGCAAACAAATTAGTACCTGTCCAGGCGTCTCAGACACCGTCAGGGGCTTGTAAAAACGCCCATTTACCTCACGGACACTGACTTCAGTGTCGACGGTGAAGAAACAAACGTATTTTCCTTTAGGGCCACACGTTACATGTTAAGGGCAATGAAGGAGGTGTTACATATTTCTGATACTACAAGTACCACAAATAAGGGTATTATGTAGGGTGGGAATAATCTACTTGTAGTTTTTCCTGAATCAGATAAATTAAAGTGTGTGATGATACGTGGGTTTCCTCCGATAGAAAATTATTGGAGGTATACCCTTTCCCGCCAGAAGTGAGGGCGAGTTGGGAAACACACCTTAGGGTGGATAAGGCGCTCACACGCTTATAAAAACAAGTGGCGTTACCGTCTCCAGATACGGCCGCCCTCAAGGAGCCAGCTGATAGGAAGCTGAAAAATATCCTAAAAAGTATATACACACATACTGGTGTTATACTACGACCAGCAAACGCCTCAGCCTGGATGTGCAGCGCTGGGGGGGCTTGGTCGGATTTCCTGACTGAAAATATTGATACCCTTGACAGGAACAATATTTTATTGACTATAGAGCATTTTAAGGATGCATTTCTATATATGCGAGATGCGCAGAGGGATATTTGCATTCTGGCATCAAGAGTAGATGTGATGTCCATATCTGCCAGACGATGTTTATAGACACGACAGTGGTCAGGTGATGCAGATTCCAGACGGCACATGGAAGTATTGCCGTATAAAGGGGCGGTCCATCGGACCTGGTGGCCATGGCAACAGCTGGAAAATCCACTTTTGTTACCCCAAGTCACATCTCAGCAGAAAAGGACACAGTCTTTTCAGTCTCAGTCCTTTCGTACCCATAAAGGCAGGCGGGCAAAAGGCCAGTCATATCTGCCCAGGGTTAGAGGAAAGGGAAGAAGACTGCAGCAGGCAGCCCATTCCCAGGAACAGAAGTCCTCCACAGCTTCTGCCAAGTCCGCAGCATGACGCTGGGGCCATACAAGCGGACTCAGGTGCGGTGGGGGGTCATCTCAAGAGTTTCAGCACGCAGTGGGCTCACTCGCAAGTGGACTCCTGGATCCTACACGTAGTATCCCAGGTGTACATTGGAAATTCGAGACGTCTTCCCCCTCACAAGTTCCTGAAGTCTGCTTTACCAACGTCTCCCTCCGACAGGGAGGCAGTATTGGGAAAAAATTCACAGGCTGTATTCCCAGCAGGTGATAATCAAAGTACCCCTCCTACAACAAGGGAAGGGGTATTATTCCACACTATATTGTGGTACTGAAGCCAAACGGCTCGGTGAGATCTAAAAGATTTGAACAATTACATACAAGGGTTCAAATCAAGATGGAGTCACTCAGAGCAGTGATAGCGAACCAGGACGATATGGTGTCACTGGATATCAGGGACGCTTACCTACATGTCCAAATTTTGCCCTTCTCACCAAGGGTATCTCAGGTTCGTGGTACAGAACTGTCACTATCGGTTCAGACGCTGCCGTTTGGATTGTCCACGGCACCCCGGGTCTTTACCATGGTAATGGCCGAAATGATGATTCTTCCTAAAAGAAATATGGACGCTTTCCTGATAAGGGCAAGGTCCAGAGAACAGTTGGCGGTCGGAGTAGCACTATCTCAAGTAGTTCTACGACAGCGCGAGTGGTTTCTAAATATTCCAAAATCGCAGCTTTTCCGACGACACGTCTAATGTTCCTAGGAATGATTCTGGACACAGTCCAGAAAAGGATATTTTCTCCCGGAGAAGAAGGCCAGGGAGTTATCCGAGCTAGTCAGGAACCTCCTAAAACCAGGAAAAGTATCAGTGCATCATTGCACAAGGGTCCTGTGAAAAATGGTGGTTTCTTACAAAGCGATCCCATTCGGTAGATTTCACGCAAGAACCTTTCAGTGGAATCTGCTGGGAAAATGGTCCGGATCGCATCTTCAGATGCATCAGCGGATAACCCTGTCTCCAAGGACAAGGGTGTTTTCTTCTGCGGTGGCTGCAGAGTGCTCATCTATGAAAGGGCCGCAGATTCGACATTCAGGACTGGGTCCTGGTGACCACGGATGCCAGCCTGAGTGGCGGGGGAGCAGTCGCACAAGGAAAAAATTTCCAGGGAGTGTGATCAAGTCTGGAGACTTCTCTCCACATAAATATACTGGAGCTAAGGGCAATTTACAAGGCTCTAAGCTTAGCAAGACTTCTGCTTCAAGGTCAGCCGGTATTGATCCAGTGGGACAACATCACGGCAGTCGCCCACGTAAACAGACAGGGCGGCACATGAAGCAGGAGGGAAATGGCAGAAACTGCAAGGATTCTTCGCTGGGCGAAAAATCATGTGATAACACTCTCAGCAGTGTTAATTCCGGGAGTGGAAAACTGGGAAGCAGACTTCCTCAGCAGGCATAACCTCCACCCGGGAGAGCGGGGACTTCAGCGGGAAGTCTTCCACATGATTGTAAACCGTTGGGAAAAACCAAAGGTGGACATGATGGCGTCCCGCCTGAACAAAAAACTAGACAGATATTGCGCCAGGTCAAGGGACCCTCAGGCAATAGCGGTGGACGCTCTGGTAACACTGTGGGTGTACCAGTCAGGGTATGTGTTCCCTCCTATGCATCTCATACCAAAAGTACTGAGAATCATAAGAAGGAGATGAGTAAGAACGATACTCGTGGTTCCGGATGGGTCAAGAAGGACTTGGTACCCGGAACTTCAAGAGATGCTCACGGAAGAACCGTGGCCTCTACCTTTAAGAGAGGACCTGCTCCAGCAGGGGCCTTGTCTGTTCCAAGACTTACCGCGGCTGCGTTTGACGGCATGGCAGTTGAACGCCGGATCCTGAAAGGGCATTCCAGATGAAGTCATCCCTACCCTGGTCGAAGCCAGGAAGGATGTAATCGCAAAACATTTTCACCGCATTGGGCGAAAATATGTTGCGTGGTGTGAGGCCAAGAAGGTCCCTACAGAGGAATTCCAACTGGGTCGTTTCCTACATTTCCTGAAAACAGGACTGTCTATGGGCCTAAAATTAGGGTCCATTAAGGTTCAAATTTCGACCCTGTCGAATTTTTTCCAGAAAGAACTGGCTTCAGTGCCTTAAGTTCAGACGTTTGTAAAAGGGATACTGCATATACAGCCTCCTTTTGTGCCCCCAGTGGCACCTTGGGATCTCAATGTTGTTTTGAGTTTAGTCACATTGGTTGGATCCACTCACCACTGTGGAATTAAAATATTTCACATGGAAGGTGAAGATTCTATTAGCCCTGGCTTCAGCCAGGCGTGTGTCAGAATGGGCGGCTTTATCATATAAAAGCCCTTACTTAATTTTTTTTATTCTGACAGGGCAGAATTGAGGACTCGTCCTCAATTTCTCCTTAAGGTGTTTTCTGTTTTTCACATGAACCAACCTATTGTGGTACCTGCGGCTACTAGGGACTTGGAGGACTCCAAGTTACTTGACGTTGTCAGGGCCCTGAAAATATATGTTTCCAGGACGACTGGAGTCAGAAAATCTGACTCGCTGTTTAGCCTGTATGCACCCAACAAGATGGGTGTTCTTGCTTCTAAGCAGACGATTGCTCGCTGGATTTGTAGTACAATTCAGCTTGCACATTCTGTGGCAGGCTTGCCACAGCCAAAATCAGTAAAAGCCCATTCCACAAGGAAGTGGGCTCATCTTGGGCGGCTGCCCGAGGGGTCTCGGCTTTACAACTTTGCCGAGCTGCTACTTGGTCAGGGGCACACCCTGACTGAGGAGGACCTTGGAGTTCTCTCATTCGGTGCTGCAGAGTCATCCGCACTCTCCCGCCCATTTGGGAGCTTTGGTATAATCCCCATGGTCCTGACGGAGTCCCCAGCATCCACTTAGGACGTTAGAGAAAATAAGAATTTACTTACCGATAATTCTATTTCTCGTAGTCCGTAGTGGATGCTGGGCGCCCATCCCAAGTGCGGATTGTCTGCAATACTTGTACATAGTTATTGTTACAAAAATCGGGTTATTCTTGTTGTGAGCCATCTTTTCAGAGGCTCCTTCGTTGTTATCATACTGTTAACTGGGTTCAGATCACAGGTTGTACGGTGTGATTGGTGTGGCTGGTATGAGTCTTATCCGGGATTCAATATCCTTCCTTATTATGCACGCTCGTCCGGGCACAGTATCCTAACTGAGGCTTGGAGGAGGGTCATAGGGGGAGGAGCCAGTGCACACCACCTGATCCTAAAGCTTTTATTATTGTGCCCTGTCTCCTGCGGAGCCGCTAAACCCCATGGTCCTGACGGAGTCCCCAGCATCCACTACGGACTACGAGAAATAGAATTATCGGTAAGTAAATTCTTATTTTTGCAATACGCCGCAACCATTAACCGTTTCAGGTTCTACCGTTTGGCCTCTTGTCAGAGCATCGGGTATTCACCAGAGTGATGTTTGTGATGATAGCTCATCTCAGAGCCCTGGCAGTGACAATCGTTCCATACTTAGACGATCTGCTCATAAGAGCTCTGTCTCAACAGAGGTTCCTCTTACTTGCGCTGCTGACGTACACCACGGTTGCAGTGTCAAGTTCAAAAACAATCGCATCTAATTCCGTCTGAACGACTTCAATTCCTAGGTATGATTACAGATACGGTAAATCAAAGATTTACCTACTACACCAGAAAGAACAGATTATACCATCTGGTACAATTAGTGCAAAAGCCACGCACACTAGCGGTACATTGGTGTATTCGACTTAGGAACAATGATGCGTTTTCGAAGCGTTTCAGTTCGGCGGGTTTCACTCGCGTTTCCCACAGGGGGGCGAGGGTGTCTCTACTCTGGGCGAGAGTCTCAGAGGTTGGGGAGTTGTAGTTTAAAAAGGTCAGCGACAGGGTTTCTAAAACGGATCACGACAGATTGCTGTCTATAAATGTCCTGGAACTCCGTGCAATGTACAATGCACTACATGCTTCGCTTTCAGACTGTCCAAGTGCAGTCAGACAACGCAACGGTAGTTGCATACACAACAACCAGGGAGGACCGAGAAGCCACATGGCAATGCGGGAGGTAGCTCGAATCCTCAATTGCCCAGAATACCACAAGGTGATATTGTCGACTGGGTTCATTCCGGGAGTGGACATCTGCGAGACAGATGATCTCAACCGTCGGGATTTTGATCCAGGAAACTGGGCATTAAATCGAGAGGTGTTTCACATGTGGGTCCACAGGTGGGGTTACCCTCAGGTGGACATGATGGCATCTCGCCACAATTACAAACGCCCAATATGTGTACAGAACGACAGATCCCAAGGGCAGTGGCGGTGGATGCTCTCACATTCGCGTGGTCGTACAGCCTCGTGTATCTGGTTCCACCGTTTTCCGCTACTCTCTCCGTTGCTAAAACGGATCATAAGACAGTTCGTCACAGTCATACTAGTGATATCTCATGGGTTTCGGAGAGCTTGCTTCTCGAATCTCCAAGGAATACTCGCACACGATCCTTGGCCGCTCATACTACGTCCAACCCGTTACAACAGGGACCGTTCTTTTACCCCTATTTACCGCGGCTGCGGTTGACGGGGTGGTTGTTGAGACCGCCCTCTTAAGAAAAGAGAGAGGGCATTACAGTATCTGTTATACCAACCATGTTACGAGCTAGGAAGCCGGTTACGGCAGCTCATTATTACAGAATTTGGCGTGCCTATATAGGTTGGTGTGAAGCTCGGAAGTTTCGGACATCATCTTTCAAGTTACCCGTATTCTGTTATTTTACAGAAGGGGTGGGATGGAGAACTGCGTTTATCTACACTGAGGGTGCAGGTATCTGTGTTGTCAATTTATTTTCAAAGACGATTGGCTCTATTGCCGTCGGTACACACCTTTCTACAGGGTGTCCTCAGAGTGCAGCCTCCATTTATCCCACCTACAGCGCCATGCGACTTGAAGCTGGGTTCAGATTTCTTACAGTCTTCATATTTTGAACCCTTACAACAAGTGGGGATTAAGTTTCTCACTTGGAAAACGTTTTTTTCTTCTAGCCTTAGCTTCGGCAAGGCGTTTTTCAAATTTGGGTGCCTTGTATTGCAAGCCACCGTATTTGGGTTTCCTGATGACCGAGCGGAACTTCGGACGAATTCCGATTTCTTACCAAAGCTAGTGTCATTTTTTCACATCAATAAACCAATAGTGGTTCCTGTGTTGACAGCACATTCTAGAATTCTGAATGTGGTACGCGCATTACGCGTTTATATGTCCCGAACGTCTACAGTTCGTAATATGGACACGTTGTTTGTTCTCTATGATGCTGCCAAGTGGGGTTAGCCAGCTTCTCAGCAGACATTATCCAGATGGATAAAACTGACTACACGTCAGGCTTACCTTAAGGCTAAGTTACAGTCGCCTACATCAGTAATAGCTCATCCCACAGGTTCTGTGGGAACGTCATGACCAGCTGGTCGTGGAGCTTCTACGACGCAGCTTGACCGTGCGGCTACATGGTCTTCAGTGCACACGTTTGTGCGCGTTTACAAGTTTGAAACGTTTGCGGCATCAGCATCTAGCTTTGGCCGCCTAGTGTTACAGGTGTCAAACAGCTCTCCCGCCCACGAGGGAAGCTTTGGTACGTCCCAAGAGTACTCCAGTGACCCCTAGTGGATGAAAAAGAAAATAGGATTTTGGTACTTACCAGGTAAATCCTTTTCTTTGAATCCATAGGGGGCACTGGATGCCCACCCAGAGCAGTTTTACCTGGGTTGTATTAAGCTCAGAGGAGCTTATGGTAACACATTTTCACCGATTGGTTCAAATTATAAGGTTCTATCGGTTATGGTGTCAACTGTTTAGTTGTCAGTAACGTTATGTGTCAACTTTGTTGTTGTCCGTTATGTTATAGGAATTCTCCATTGTCAACCTCTCTATAGTTCCTGTTCGGCTCAGTAAAAAACACTGAGGTAGTACACTGAGGTACTCTGGGATATGGAGGGGTGGAGAGTTCTAAATTTAAATATTCAGTGCCTTTGTTTCTGCTAAGCCGTCCATATCCCAAGAGTACTCCAGTGCCCCCTATGGATTCAAAGAAAAGGATTTACCTGGTAAGTACCAAAATCCTATTTTTCTTTATACAGGTTGAGTATCCCTTATCCAAATATTCCGAAATACGGAATATTCCGAAATACGGACTTTTTTGAGTGAGAGTGAGATAGTGAAACCTTTGTTTTTTGATGGCTCAATGTACACAAACTTTGTTTAATACACAAAGTTATTAAAAATATTGTATTAAATGAGCTTCAGGCTGTGTGTATAAGGTGTATATGAAACATAAATGAATTGTGTGAATGTAGACACACTTTGTTTAATGCACAAAGTTATAAAAAATATTGGCTATAATTACCTTCAGGCTGTGTGTATAAGGTATATATGTAACATAAATGCATTCTGTGCTTAGACTTAGGTCCCATCACCATCATATCTCATTATGGGATGCAATTATTCCAAAATACGGAAAAATCCGATATCCAAAATACCTCTGGTCCCAAGCATTTCGGATAATGGATACTCAACCTGTACTATACACCAAGGGTTCTCAAGCCAGGTCATGTTTTGCGGATTTCCTTAATCATGCACAGGGGAGTTAATTTTGCTGGGTCAGTAAATATCGCACCAGCTTTCACAGACCGAAATCCTGAAAACATGATCTGTGGGAAAACTAAGGTTGGAGCTTGAGAACCACTGCTGTTACAATACAAAGCATTTCTATAAAGTAAGTATGAATTAGTGAATTTTTTTTTTTTGTAAAGAAAGCATATTCATGTAAGACTGGGGTATATTCAATAACTGTCGGAAGCTGCCGTCTTGTTGGAAAGACATCAGCTTCCGACAGTTTTAGGTCGGAAGGGTTTCCGAACTATTCATTAGTGCCCCGTTTATTCCGACTTGTCGGAATACACGCTGATCGGCGGCTTCAGCCGCCGGTCAGTGTGCATTGTCAAAAGCGGGGCCAAACCCGACAAGTTTTAGCCAAGTTTCCGACGATCTCAATCCGACTTTAAAAAAGTTGGATTGAGTTGAGGAGACTAGTGGTGCTGCGGCGGCGGGGGGAGCAGAGATCGGAGGCCGGCGGGAGGAGCAGGCTGCGGTGGGAGGCGTTACAGGGAGAGAGGTGCCTGGCCGTCTCCCGGCCAGGCACCTCTCTCCCTGCAGCGCCTCCCCCCGCCGCTGCAGACATGTTACCCCGCTGCCAGGACCTCCCGCCGGTTGCCGATCAATGCTCCCCCTGCCACCGCAGCAGCACCTCTCTCCCTGCTGCCAGCTCCGCATATGTCCCCCGCAGCCAGCCGCTCACAGCCGCCGCTCTCTGCTCCCCTGGCCGCTGCTGTCAGCGCAGCCGCTGACAGCAGCGGCATGACAGGACAGCTAAATCTGACAGTCTGATTTGGCCGTCCATTGAATAGGGGTTGTCGGATCCATTCCGACAACTGCATGTCGGAATGGATCCGACTCCTATTGAATATACCCCTATATTGAAAAGAACATTCTGAGTTCTCAGACATCGTGAAGACATGTTTTCTTAACTAGGAACTGACTAGGTATAGAAACATTTTATGATATAGGCTGTTCCACCTTTTTTTTTTCTTTTTCTTTTTTTTTATGCCACTTGTCATTAGTTGGAGAGCTTTCAGTGTTTAAGACAAGGAAGTTTTTGGCCCAAATTGTGATACAGGCCCTTACTAGGCAGTAACAATTTTATGTGGTGAAAATGGCTTCAAGTTCAATCCTCTTCCAGTGGACACTGTATTTTTCAACAGGAGGTCGTATTGAGGGAGAGCAAGGGGCTAAAAACCAGTCAACAGGTGTCGTAAACAAAACTCTTTTAGGGTGTCTCTTATTATGCAGGCCAAAGATTGTTGTAGGAATAGACCTATTAGAAGGATTGATCATGGTTACAGAGGGATAATAGCACTTTATTGTGCCAGAGCCTGAAATTAATATAACAAGTAAGAATTAGCCTTATAACTTAGGCAGTTTTTGCTGGAGTTACAAAAGGCGATATGCAATTGTTATATCGCGCCCGTTCTCCCGTCTAAAGTGATGGGAGATCACGGGGCAATATTCAACTGATGCCCGTTATCATACCCATAGCTGTCTGGTTTAGCTGCGTAAAGTGGCTAATCCCGACTAAACTAATGGGTATATGTAACTCATCTAGACTTTAGTAAGGCTCTTGACACTGTTCCACATCGCAGATTGTGAAATTAAATTGAAAGCTTAGAATCTAAGATGATTTATTGGATATCATTTTGGTAGCTTGATAGAAAACAGGGTTGTAGTAAATGGAGTGCATTCACAGGAGGGAAAGGTTACCAGTGAAGTTCCCCAGGGTTTTGCTTGGACTAGTGCTTTATAACATCTTGGTGACATTGCAAATATTATTGAAGGGAATGTATGTATTTTTGCAGATAACACAAAGGTATGCAACAGGGTAGACACAAGGAGGGGTAAAACAAATGATAATCTAGGTAGACTAGAGGAATGGCTGAGTGTGGCAGCTATAGTTTAAGACCCATTTCGGCCTGAGTGGGTAGTTTTCTACCCAGCACTTCAATATTTTATTATTCTATCCACCAGATTTTTCTTAATTGGGTCAAAATTAGGCATCCCTCAAAAAATCTTAAAATAAAAAAAAAAAGGGTAGAAAACTATCCACCCGGGCCAAGACCGATTAATGCCAGAAAATCATGCAATTGGGTATTAAAAAATCAAAAGGTGAAATATAGTATTAACGGCACTATAATAAAAATTTCTGATTAGGAAAGGGATCTTTGAGACTTAAAGGCAGTTAAGCAATGGTAGTGAAGCAATGAGAAAGGCAAGTCAGATGCTTGGTTACATAGAGGAATCAGCAGCAGAAAGAAGTAATAATGCCACTATATAGGTCATTGATACAGCCTCATCTAAAATACTGTGTGCAGTTATGGAGGCCATAGCTCCAGAAGCATGTAAATACATTAGAGCAGAGGTTCTCAAACACTTGTTCTCAAGGCACCCCAACAAGCCAGGTTTCTCCTTCATCCACTAGGGGCCACTGGAAAGTTTATCCATGACTCGGCACAGATGGTTAAATCAAACTGACTGAGGTACTAATTATGTCACCTAAAAATATGGACTGTTCGAGTGCCTTGAGGGCTGCATTTGAGAGATTCTGCGTTACAGACTGTAGAAAAAAGGGTAACTAAATTGGTGCATGGCCTACATCACAAACTTGCCTGGAAAGACTAAAAGATCTTAAAATGTATAGTTTGGAGCAGAGAAGGGAAAGGGGGACATGATAGAAACTTTCAAATATATCAAAGGTTTATCAAGATACAGGAGGGAAACATTCTTCCCAGGAAGAGAAGTATTAGAACATAAGGACATGCTCTGAAACTGGAGGGATGTAGGTACAGAGGAAATTTGAGGTAAAATCGGTTCACAAAAAGGGCAGGGGAATAGCCTACCATCAGAGGTGGTAGAGGCTGATACAGTAGAGAATTTAAACATGTTTGGGATCGACATAAGGATATTCTTAGAACTAGGGATCAAATAGGTTATTATAAGGTTAAAAGAGAGGCCAACTAGATGGGCCAAGTGTATAGACCAGTGAAATTAAAAAGTTCAACAGGGCTGTTATTTATGTTGTAGGTTCTAATCATCCAAAATAGCCTAACAGCATAGTCACTATATATAATTGCTCTACTTGTAAACTTGCACTGCTATATATACAATAAAAAGATTATGCATATGAGGAAGAATTGTTGTCATTCATTACGCCACACACAATAATTTGAGTCTCAAAGTATTGTCACAATCTGCAAGATGTGCGATATTTTGTCCACAATAGAACTCCTTAAATTGCTTCCACATATAGAGTGCTTAATTATTATACAATACGTGTCAATCACTCCACCATATAACATTATTACCCAAATTAAATGAGGCACAGTGTCAGTTAATCATAATCTATGTATGTTTTACACTTGCATGTTTGCTTTGTGTCCGTCAAATCATTTGTCCACCATTGCTAATGTATTATCATTCTCTTAACCAGGAGCCAAAAGAAGAGGAAATGACGGAGGAAGAAAAAGCTGCCCAAAAAGCCCGGCCAGTGGCTACGACACCAATACCTGGCACTCCATGGTACTTATGACCCCAAAGCCTGTTTTCTTGCCAATGTTTGCAGGGACTTTTGTGTTAGTCCTGGATTTTACATCTATACAGGCAAGGGTTTTCATTTTATTACATTCTTTGCTTGTGTTTGGTAAGAAGCTTGTTTTCTCTGCTGGGTGATAACACCTTTCCACAGATACACGGAACCCATCGTGATCTAGGAGTCCTCATATTTTCAGCACAAACGCGTTTTATGAAGTGTTTATTATGACTTCTGCCTGATGGATGGCCTAAAGAATGAATTTATGGAGGAAGTAGCCCTCACTATAAATTTCCTTTACCACCTAATTAGAACCGTTTTGGTGGTTGTATATTTCCTAATTGGTTGGTTATTGCACATATTGTCCCATTCTAAATGTTCAAAATACTGCCAGAATGAATTACAGCTCTGAAAACCTGTTTATCTACAGCCCTCCATGGTGCATATATGATCTTAAAGGCTGACCTAGAAGGTGTAGGACAGCATCACCTCTGATCCTAACTTACAGCCTGTTTCAGCTTATGTAGCAATACAATTCCATATTTTCCATCAGTTCACTTGGTGACACAGTAATCATGGCTATAGAGGGCTAAGGCAGCAGTTTGATCATATTACCAATCCATTACCATAGCGTGCTGGAAATACAAATTGCTTGCAGCAGCAGTGTCGTTGGTGCTGTGCAGCCCATGGCATTCTAAGAGCGTATTAATAACAGCTGCCTGAACGGCTGTCCTATATACTGTTAGTTGTGTTGGTAGCACTTGGCTGAGATGGTGCACCTCACAGTGTAGCCCCCTGCTGTGTGTGGGACTTACACCGGTAGGTGAGTCTTAACACTGCAGGTTGTGACCCCCGAATCCAATGCTGCTGCTACAATCATTGTGTGGACAACACCAAGCACAGTGCAAATAAGGTAAGTGTCTCCTCTCTCGGGGCTTTGCAAGTGCAGATCCTCAAGTGATGTAGCCACTTTCCCGCAAGGGACCATATGACACAGCAGCCTTTCCCTAGACCCTAATTGTCCATTTGATGCTATTTTTCTCTCAGCCAATGGTGTGTCACTGGGGATAGTGGGTATAGCTTATGGCTTCAGTCCGGGCACCAAGGATTTAAAACATTTGAGTGCAACCTGGGAGGCCCCTCCTCCCCTATACCCAGCCTGCACCAGGCCAGTCAGTTTTTTCCTTGGTGCTCACAAGGAAAGGGCATGTTTCAGGGAGCAGGGCTTTGATGCCCTGGTAACCTATTCATTTCTTTATTTTCTTTAATTTCTTTGATTTAACTTCACAGAGCAGCAGCTGCCACGATCCGCGCTGCTGCTGCTCGCACACCCGCTCCGTCCTGACGCTGGGTCCCTGACTTGCGTAGCCAGCCGCCCCTGCACCTCTCCGGCATCAGGAGCAGCCGCAAGCTGGATGGAGGCTCAAGGTAAGGGTTCCTGCTGCGCAGGCGACCAGATCTTGTGACGCAAACCGCCAGGGAGAGGCAGCTCCGGCGGTCCTGGCAGTGGCACCGGGTCCTCTCCTGTTTGCACCACTAGGCCACCAGGGACGGTTATCGAGCGGGGGATAGTCCTTTGGGGGCTTCAGGAAGGGGGTTATATTCCTGTAGCTCCGCCCCCAACCCAAGAGAGTTTTTTCCTATCAATAGGTTGCACTTTCTGGGCACTCTCTCTGCCTGGGCTCCGCCCTTGACACTCCCACTCCTACAAGCTCAGCGGCCATTTTGGGCTTATCTCTTCTGTTATACACGTGGGTTCGACCTGCATCGGAGTTTCTACATAGTATCCTCAGCTGCCCATTACTATGGAGAGAGCCATCCTGCCTTTCTTTTACCAACACTGCACCAGTGTCAGGTTGTATGTCCCTTACCTCACCTCATGGTGTAGGTCACAGGTTCTCAAACTCTGTCCTCAGGACCCCACACAGTGCATGTTTTGCAGGTCTCCTCACAGAATGACAAGTGAAATAATTAACTCCACCTGTGGACCTTTAAAAATATGTCCGTGAGTAATTACTACACCTGTGCACCTGCTGGGTTACCTGCAAAACATGCACTGTGTGGGGTCCTGAGGACCAAGTTTGAGAACCTATGGTGTAGGTAATTGGACAATAGATGCCATTGTTTGTTTTTCTGTACACTGTCAGGGCACTGTAGTACAGTAGTTTAATTGTATTGGTATCACTGTTTACCTTAACAGTTGCTACTTCTGTGGTGGGCACGCAGTTACACTACCTGACCCACTTATTTATTTGTTTGTGGTTCTATAGGCTAGTGTTAGCCCTTATAGTTTTCTCACACACTTATCTGCTATATCTGTGTCTGTGAGTGTTTTGCTTCTACAACAGGTTAGAACATGTCCTCCAGGGGACCTTCCAAAGCTGCCCAAAAGGTGATGAGAACGGCTGGACTGCATACGTGTACAGCTTGCGAGGAAAATTTCTCCTCCACGGTACAAGACCATACGGGGCTCTGTGACCTTTGCTCTGTCGAGCCTTCAGCAGAGCCTGCTGCAGGGGGTTTAGCTCCATCTGTGCAAGCTTGGGCTGCCTCCTTGGCCTCGGCTATGAAGGAACTGTCTTTCCAGCTGGCTGCTAACAAAACCCCTCAGATACCTGTTACCGCAACTAGTGCAGACTCTTTACCTACCCAGCCGCACCCTCAACCTGCTGAACCCTCCTGGGTGCAAGGGTTGGCACAATCAGTACAGGGATTTGTGCAGGTTTCCAGTAACCTACAGCAGGCCCTGGGCTCTTTACTTAAGTGCAGCAGTAATAGTTCCTCTGCACCATCTCTGAAACCGTCGGAGGAATCCCACTCTGAGGAATTCTCGGAAGAGGGAGAAGAATCTCAGGATTCAGAGTCAGAGGACCCTCAGTCCCAAGATGGCCAGATGAGTTTGACAAGGGTAGAGGCACTAGTCAAGGCTGTTAGGGAAGTCTTTCAAATTAAGGATACTGACACCCCTCCTGATGCACAGACTCCTCTTTTTAAGAATAAATAGAAGGATCCATCTGCTTTTTCTCCTTCTACATAATTGGAGGATCTTTTCAAGGAAGCTTGGTCTGATCCTCCTAAAAAGTTTTTGGTAACAA
Source organism: Pseudophryne corroboree (assembly GCF_028390025.1). Lineage (NCBI taxonomy): Eukaryota > Metazoa > Chordata > Amphibia > Anura > Myobatrachidae > Pseudophryne > Pseudophryne corroboree. The sequence goes on along the minus strand of NC_086449.1, from coordinate 623,207,697 downwards.
AGAGGCATTCTTCCTTCTACCCCATGGCGGAAGCTGATCGTAAGAAATCGGAGTCTCCACCGCCGGTAGATGCGCACGTAGCCCGCCTGGTGAAGTCTTCCACCCTTCCCATCCCGGATGTCACTTCTCTGAACGAACCTACAGACCGCAAACTTGAGCAGTCCTTGAAATTCATGTACTCCAATGCTGGAGCAGCTCTACTCCCTGCAATTGCCTCTGCCTGGGTCTCCTTAGCAATTGGCAGCTGGTTAGATGTGTTAACAGAGGTTCACAGGTCAGACATACACTATTCTGATCTTATCAAATATGTTGATATTAGAGAGGCCAACACCTTTTTAGGTGAAGCGGTAATAGATGCTGGAACTTTTTCATCCAAAATTTCTGCTTCCTCAGTGGCGGCTAGACGCGCACTGTGGTTGCGCTCTTGGCGTGCTGGTGAAAATTCTAAAAGCATTAGAGTCCTTGCTTTTTTCGGGAGAGGTGTACTTTGGTGAGGAACTGGACAAGATTGTAGCCACGGTTGCTGCTTCCAAGAACGCATTTCTTCCTTTGGCTGCGCCGAAGGCTAGATCTCCAACTTTTCGCTCCTTTTGTCCTCCCGTTTCCAGGCTCCTTCTTCCAAGACTTAAAAACCAAAAGGTCGTCAGCCTTGGTCAGGAAAGCGCCAGGCCCCCAAGCAAACCGAAAAGCCTGCCGCATGACAATCTTGGCTCCCAACTGGAGGCTTCCAGGGTGGGAAGTCATCTGGTTCGCTTTGCTGAGGTCTGGCGACAGACTACGTCGGATGTCTGGGTTCTGGACATATTGTCCAGCGGATACGCCCTGTCTTTTCAGAAACAGGCCACCCAGACGTTTCTTTCCCACGGGACTGCCAGCAGACCTCGAAAAGACAACTGCACTTCAGGAAGCAGTACATTCCCTGCTTCTTTGAGAGGCTATTGTCCCAGTACCAGTTCTCCAACAAGGGACGGGATTTTATTCAAACCTATTTCTCGTTCCAAAACTGGTCTGCACATTCCATCCTATACTGAACCTGCAAACCCTGAAGAAGTTTCTCAGGGTTCCAAAATTTAGCATGGAATCCCTCATCTATCATGCAGGCCTTGGAACAGGGAGACTTTATGGCCTCCTTGGACATCCAAGATATGCCTATCTGCACATCCCCATTCAGGAAAACTGCCAGAGGTTTCTCAGGTTCGCTAATCAGAAGCAACATTTCCAATTCTAGGCATTACCGTTCGGACTCTCCACGGCATCGCAAGTCTTCACTAAGGTGATGGCGCATTTGCGACTTCAGGGTTTCCTCATCTTACCATACCTGGATGATCTTCTACTAATGGCACAGGCTCAGGCCAGTGTTCAGGAGCACATCCACATCACGCTGACAATTCTTCAGTCACACGGTTGGCTGATAAATTGGCGGAAATCCAGCCTCACACCATCTCAGCGCATGACACAGTTGGGTGCTCTATTGGACACTCAAGTGCAGAGAATCTTTTTCCCGGACAACAAGAGGAGAGCCTTACAGGACATGATACGCAGGTTTCTGGATCGGAAAAAGGTATCAATTCACTTCTGCATGCAACTGTTGGGGAAATATCATGTCTTGTTTCGAGATGGTGGAATATGCGCAGTTCCATTCGAGACCATTACAATTGGAACCTCTTCGAAATTGGGATCACTCTCCACGACATCGCAGACGATTCTGCTCTACAGAGACATGCGTCTGTCGCTCCTTTGGTGGCTACAGACATCCCACTTAAACAAAGGTAATTCTTTCTGCATACCAACTTGGGTAGTCCTCATGATGGATGCCAGCCTATACGGGTGGGTCGCAGTCGTGGAAGATCATTCCTTCCAGGGTTGGTGGACACTTCGAGAGCCAACTCTCTATCAATGTACTGGAACTACGAGCAGTGTTCAGGGCCTTGACTCAAGCGGGTCCTCTTGCATCACCGTCCGCTAAAAATCCAATCGGACAATGCAACGGCAGTCACCTACATAAACCATCAGGGCGGCACGCGCAGTCCAGCGGCCATGACGGAAGTCAGCCACATTTTCCGGTGGGCAGAGAAGTACCTGCCGGCCCTATCCACAGTGTACATTCCCGGGCTGTTAAATTGGGAGGTGGACTTCCTCAGTGGCCAGGATGTCCATTACAGCGAATGGTCTCTCCATCCTGCAGTCTTTCAGCTGCTGGTCCAACGGTGGGGCCCGTCACAAATCGATCTGTTTGAACCGCGCCAAAATCACAAGCTTCCCTACTATGGAGCACGCACAAGGGACCTAGGCGCGTACTTAATCGACGCCTTATCGGTACCTTGGCCGTTTCAGATGGTGTATCTCTCTCCACCGGTGGTCCTTCTTCCGAGAGTCCTTCACAAACTCAAATCGGAGACCGTTATCGCTATCCTGGTTGCTCCTCATTGGCTGAAGAGGACCTGGTATGCGGATGTCCTAGCCCTGTCGGTAGCTCCTCCATGCCGCCTTCCTCTCCGTCCAGACTTGCTGTCTCAAGGTCCCCATCTCCTTCCGATCTTCAACGGTTGGCTTTGACGGCCTGGCTGAGAGGGCAGTCTTGACAAACAAGGGTTTCTCTACTAAGGTCATTGACACTATGATTGCAGCTCAGAAACTTTCCACTGCTCGGATATACTACAGAGTATGGCACATTTTTTTCAGATGGTGTCATTCTCGTCATTTTGACCCATTTCTTCCAGAATTTTTACAAGCGGGACTAGACTCTGGCCTCCGTTTAGAATCTCTCAAGGATCAGGTTTCAGCACTCTCTCTATGCTGTTTCAGAGACGGGTGGCCCACTCCTCGGCTGGTTAGACCTTCCTCCAGGGGGTGCTTAATCTCCAGCCGCCTAATGTTCCACCGGTTAACACATGGGATTTGTCTTTGCCTTTGAGCCCTTGGAAGACGTTGATCTTTGCTGACTCCCTTGGAAAATGGTTTTTCTTCTTGCCATTGCTTCGGCTCAAAGGGTTTTGAACTTAGGAGCTCAGTCTCACAAGCCCTCTTTTTGATTTTCCATCCAGATCGGGCAGTTCTCTGTACCTGTCTAGATTATCTACCTAAAGTGGTTTCTAGATTTCATATCAATCAGGAAATTGTTGTTCCAGCCTTTTCTCCTTCGGATTCTACTTGTGGTGTTGGCGCCATGGCCACTCTGGATGTGGTCAGGGCTTTGCGTATTTATGTGCAGCGCACTAATACGTTAAGTAAAACTGATTCATTGTTCATCCTGTACGACGAACATAAACGGGGCTGGCCAGCCTCCAAGCAGACAATTGCCAGATGGTTGCAACTTACTATTCGACAGGGTTACCTGTTGGCTGGGCAGCTGGTTCTGACATCCGTTAAGGCCCATTCCACAAGGTCAGTTGGAGCCTCGTGGGCGGCTTGCCGGGGTGGCTTCGGCAAAGCAACTTGGCATGGCTGCTACATGGTCTTCAGCCCATACTTTCCTTTGGTTCTATAGATTTGACACCTTCGCCTCAGCTGATGCGGCTTTTGGGGGTCTGGTCCTCAGTGCAGCTCGGGAGTGTTCCCGCCCGTAAAGGGACAGCTTTGGGACATCCCACTGTCCCCAGCGTCACACCATTGGGTGAGAGAGAAAAGGGTATTTTTTTGTCTTACCTGTAAAATATTTTTTTCTGAGTCCATGGTTGACGCTGGGCGCCCACCTTTTCGCTCGCTGCAAGCGTGTTTTTCGGCCATGTTATCCTGCTTGTCTCGAGGCTGTGTGGGTTAAGTTCTTGTATGTTTCTGCCTTCCTTTCCTGTTCCTGGCTTGCATAGTAATAACCTGACTGGCGTAGTGCAGGCTGGGTATAGGGAGGAGGGGCCTCCCATGCTGCACTCAAATGTTTAAACTCCTTGGTGCCTAGACTGAAGCCCTAAGCTATACCCACTGTCCCCAGTGGTCAACCATGGCCTCAGAAAAAAGGATTTTTACAGGTAATACAAAAATCCCCCTGTCGGTTACTGCTGGGGAGAGTAATCAATCAACTTCCAGATTTTGGTCATTTAGTTTGGGAAGAGCACATGGTCCTATTTCCTTACAGCATTCCATTCCATGTGGAGTGCTACAGAGAGGATAAGCGGACTTCATCAGCTAAGCAAAAGCCTCCAAACCCTTAGAAAAGGGTATGACGGGCAAACTGATCACCAAGGAGCATCTATGGTGAGAGGCCGTCTACTTTTCTTCTGGGTTCAGTTCCACCACTTCTTGCTAGGCTATAGTGCAATCGTTAAATATATAGATTAAGGCAATTATGGTTGACCTTCTGAGCCATTCCTTACCTGAAAGATTATGCTACTCAAGGTTGACTTAACTCTAAAACCATAGGTAAATAATCAATTAGTAATCCAACCTAGCTTAGCAAATTATTATTATTATTTTTTTTTTTCATGGTACCAATAGCCCCCGGTGATGAAGGAAACAATGCTTGGGTGGTCAAACAGAGATTTTAAACACTTTAGTGGTTCAGATCTCAGCCCGGAGACTTTTGTTACTAGTACTGCAGGTGCAGCAAGCCCCTTGTGGGCTCGCTGTGCTCACAGGTTCTATTCCCACTCTGTGGGAGTCGTGGACAGCCATGAGTGGGAATAGTCCCTGCTAGTCGGGATGCCAGCTGTCGGGATTCTCAGGGGTGCGGGAGTAGGGTGAGGTGTTGTGACCGGCGGTCCCATAATTACATCCCGTTTCATGTGCTGCATGTCAGATGGGCTGACCCCTGACGATGGCATGCAAGTGGATGTAACATGTAACGATATATTGCATGGCCATACTCCAGATTGTGCAGTGTGTACGGCCGCACGATATAAAGCATTCCATCGGTCCTCTGGTCGTCATCCTAAAGTATACCCAGCCTTAGTGTTTTCTGGTGGCACAGCATGGGGCCTTGACAGATTTGCTAATTTGGGCAGCCAGTTCTGTCTATCCATTTAAATGTTTGTTTTTGTCCACAGACAAGGGTAGCTTGAGAAGCCTCCATAAAGCCAGTGACCCACAATAGAATGATGGAGAGAACGTGTTTTGTTTTTGTTTTTTCAAACTATTTATTTAAAATAAAATAATTTTCTTTAAGCCCATCAGATGAGCCTGGTCCATGTCTTTAACTACTTAACTGACTGTTTTACCAAAAGCTCGTAAATAATTTGTTGCTTATTTTTTCTTTACTTATTTTGTTTACGGTGCCTTTTTATGTAATTGAAAGAAATGATTTGTCTACAGGCTGTGCTTCTCTCTCAAGCCCCTACCCCCACCCCCTTCCACCCCTGTGGTATCAGGACGTAATTGGCATTATACCCTGCCTCCCTGGTGCCAATACTTCCCCAGTTATAGAACAACTGCCACCTCCACCGTAATAGGTCTCCACTTTTGCATTACCCACTCCCCCAGTGAACGGTTGTTTTTTGTTGTTGTTGTTTTTTTAAACTATGCAGAGCCCTCCTGTGGGTATTACCCAAACCTATGGGACTTTGCTCCTCACCCACATGTAAAGCGTGATTTATAGGGGTGGAGCGGAATGATGATCAGTAACCCCTGTTCCTGTTGATCTCTGGACTTGAGATTAGCTTTAGTGCTCAAAGGGGAACTGAAGTTTCGGCCCCTCCCCCCTCCCCCCCCCCCCTCCCACTTTAAAAGCAACGCATTTCTGCCAGAATGCTGCAAAAGCTAGGCAACTACGTTGGTTCACCGAGTACAGTCATGTTGATGGTTATAGGAGTACAACAACCTCCTCTCTGTTTTTTGATTGGTTTCTCTCCAGTCTCTCTTTGCGTTTCCCTCTCCCCCCTTCCTATCGCCCCTTGGTACTAAATTATTGATTCCTAGCAGGTTTGGTTGAACGTAAATGGTGAGGCATATCCTGTTTCTTGAAATGGCCAATCTCCTGCCTGCGTTTTCTATACCAGGGTTTCCTATCTCCTGTACTCGGGGACCCCTAACCGCGCATGTTTTGCTGATCTCTGCAGTATCATAAATTATAGAATTAGCACCACTTGTAGATCTCTTAAAATGTCAGCCAGCAATAAGTATTCCTGTACACCAACTAGGAGATATGTTTAATTATTTTTTATTTTAAACAAAAAAGCACTTAGGTATGTTGCACACTAAGCTGACAGATCTGCTGACAGAGCGGCCGATTTGGTGAGCACGTACACTTACCAATTGGCCAACCAATATGTCTGACCATACATCACATTTTTAATTTGCCAAGCCAGCTTGAGCCGTCATTGCCGGCAGATCCTGAATGACATTGGTTAGACATACAGTACCTGGTGTACACTCCCACCAATGAACTACCTACCGTTATATTGTTTGCCACATGAACAATACATCATTGTAGTGTATAGCCAGTATTAGAGGTTCCTGAGTACTTGAGCTGGGAAACACTGCTCTATACCCATGGTTCCAGTGGATTCAATGAACGGTATTCTATGCAAGTAAAAAAAAAATACTGTTGTTTAGTATAATACAACTAAATACATTTGGCTGTACCCAAAACTATTTGTTGTATATTTTATTAGAGTATATGCAGAAGTGATGATATCTTGGTTGTGTATGATTATTATATAGTACTTAATAAAGACAATGGTGTGAATAGAGCTTCTGTCTGACTGTTATGCTGTCTAAATACATTGCGCTGAGTCATGTGGATACATGCATTTCATCTGCAGTTCTACATGTGCCCAAATTGTATCATTTTACCTTCTAAAGATAGATGTTAGTACCACATTAAACATAGGGGTCTATTCATGAAGCATTGAAAAGTGTGGAGAAGTGAGCCAATGGAGAAGTTGCCCATGGCAACCAATCAGCTGCTACGTATGTTACAGAATGTATTTTTATAAGTGTTACCTCAGCACTGATTGGTTGTCATGGGCAACTTCTACACTGGCTCACTTCTCCACACTTTTCACTGCTTCATGAATAGACCCCGTGGTCTGAGAGGCTTGTCCAAAATATGTTAATTGCGAAAATGAAATCCATTGATCCGCCAGCAGATGGGTTCTTTGTGTGTTTTTGGTTTGTTTGTTTTTAAGCTCTACTTTTCCACCTTTTAGGTGTGTGGTGTGGACCGGCGACGAGCGTGTCTTTTTCTACAACCCAACTACACGCCTCTCTATGTGGGACAGACCAGAAGATCTGATTGGAAGAGCTGATGTTGACAAAATCATTCAGGAGCCTCCACATAAAAGAGGATTAGAGGATGACAAGAAATATTGTAAGTTAATTACACCTAGTTTATTAATGTGCCTAGATGGCCTATAGTATTGTGCATTGTATAACAAATTAACATTCTTCTTTATTGCCCCAGAAGAACATTTCTGTGTTTTAGTAGTTTGCATATGCAGTTTGTAAGACTTAGTGTTTGGCAAGTAATAGCTCTTTTGTGGAAATGTTTTGTGTCAAGTATATGCACGTTTTCCAGAACATTTTATATACAGGAGAAAAGTTTTCTGACAGTACTGTGCATGGATTTTTTAATATTTTTCTCCAATTTCTTAGTTAAAGAAGATCATGAATCCACAGAAGATGTTAACGATGACGAGCCTATAAAAGCTAAAAAGCGGAAGTAAGTTCCATTTACGGCGTAATTAGAGCCTTCAGGGTTTTTTTTACCTCTTTGCAGCATTTTTCAAGGCACTCACTATCAAGGATGTGGAGTCTGAGTAGGAGACCATTTTAGGTTGAGTCAGAAGAACTGTACTGATGCCAGCTTCAAAATAAAATGTATATTCTAATTCTCAGAGCGTTTCCTGAACTCTGTGTAGAATGAGCAGGGGGCACATGCCTGCTGTGTGTACCTTCCCCACTAATGGCTCCCATACAGTAGGGGACAGTGTGAATGGGAGAACTGCAGCAACCTGTAAATGACGTGACTCTGCCCAGCTTTACCAGCTTACTCACCCACTTTCCCGGGCTACACGTTACCAAACCAATGTTTATCACGCCCAGTTAAGCGAACGTCTACACACTCTCGATATTGTGCAGTGGGTAATTACACCGCTGAGCTGTGTGCATATAAATGAATACTTCATGTATTATGGGGCAAGAATATGAATATCGCTGATTGCATTAACTTCTGTGATTCATCGTTCCCCAGTTCCCAGGCACTCCTCCAGATCGGCCTCATTCATCTCTGACCTTGAGGACGGTCATTATGTTGGAGGAATGAAACGCTAAGCAGGAGGAGAAAGCAATAGTGTTGATCAAGGCAATAATATAACACTACAGTATTGGCTGTCTGCCTGGAGTAAAGTAGCTGCAAATATGTAAATACTAATGTACGTTTGCCAAATACAAAGGAGTCAGACCGTAGTTTGATGGGGGTTGGGCAGCAATGACCTAGAGGAGTCTGTATTTAAGGTTTGGTGTACCAGCTCCACGGCCCTGTTCACTATGTTTATGGCAACTATTTGTTTTACACCATTGTCTTCATTTTACCACTTTGAATTATACCCTATTTTTATATATATATTTTTTTATTTGAACAGGAAAGAAGAAACAGAGTCTGATAAGGAGACCACTATGGAGGCTGAAATAAAAGCTGCCCGTGAGCGAGCCATCGTTCCCCTGGATGCCCGAATGAAACAATTTAGAGATATGTTGCTGGAGAGAGGGGTTAGAAAACCATCTTTTGAGATGTATATAAATCTTTTCTGATTTTTGCACACACGGGTCACAAATCCTTAGTTACAACAGGGTTTTCTTTCCAAGGTAACCAATTGCTTCCTTGTGATAAATAACCTTAGGACATTCCCTTCTCCATAAAATCCATATTTAAGAACAAAATAACTGCATTTGTCAGGAGACCATATTTGTCAGTGTGTGCTTTCATTCTGCAACTGTTTTGAGAGACAGCAGCTGTGAAATGTATTTTACATATGTAGAAACCTATTAGGAAAGCATAGGACGTAATTGTGTTGTAGTTGTATCATTCAGTTTGGATCTTCACTTGTATGATATGTTGTATGTAGTTTTAAGGTAAACCAAAAATCATGCCTGATGTTAAACCTACACATGTTGGTTATGCATGTCTAAGTATGTATAATAGTTCTATATAATATCCCTGCTCCCATCACAATCATGTTGCATTTAGATAACTGATAGTAGTATCCTTGTTTAAAACAAAATGTCATGCATCATCCATGTCTTTAAAACATATTTGAATGAAGCGTTTCTGTTAACTGAGACCACAAGCCCGTTACAAAAAAAGTGCATCTTGTGTTGGTCCAGAGTAATGCAAGATGTAGAATCGCTTTTCTTTTTTAATTAGTCTGCTTTCATGAGTTTTTTAAACTGTTTTAAGACTCTGCAGATGTGTTAAATGAAGTTTAATCAGAAAGTGGCATTAGTATATCTAGGAAGAAAATCTTTGTCTCCCCTGAAATTCATTATATATGTATTAATCAATGAAACGCCAGGGAAAATCTGTATGCACCTGCTTCTAGTTTAAAGCAAAGGGAGAAGTGCTGCCACATAAAGAGAAATACTGTGGCCGGTATCCTATTACTACACTTGGAGCTATCCAATTAGCCCCGATGCTGGAACTTATCAGGAAAGCAGGCACAACCAAGTCCTTGATAAATTTTCATTTTTTCCCCCCAGTCACAGCCATGAAAATACATAGGTCCACACTTTGGGCCTAATTCAGATCTGATCACTGCAGCTAATTTGTTAGCTAATGGGCAAAACCATGTGCACTGCAGGTGGGGCAGATATGACGTGCAGAGAGAGTTAGATTTCGGTGTGGTGTGTTTGAAACTGAAATCTAAAAATAAAGCAGACAGTATTTACCCTGCACAGAAACAAAATAACCCACCCAAATCTAAAGGACCTCACTATGCGACGGGCTAGATCAGGACATAGTATCGCAAGCTCATAATGAGTGTGCTTGCGATACTGACTATGTGCGATTTTGGCTAAGTGTAAATTTTGATTATCTCCTCTATAGAGATAGTCAAAATTGACTTGCCTGCACAGTCTATCTATTGACCGCGCATCGAATCGGGATTGCAAGGTGACTTTCACCTTGCGATCTGCACTTTTTCTTACAATCAAAATTGTAAGAAAAAATCTCACCGTGTGTACACACCATAACTCTCTGCACATATTATATCTGCTCCTCCCCAAACCCCTCCCCCCCCTACAGTGCACATGGTTTTGCCCATTAGCTAACACATTTGCTGCTGGGATCAGATCTGAATTAGGCCCTTGGTTTTGCATGAAAAAGGTGTTTTTAATCTGGAAAAAACAGGCTATAATTGGATAGGCAGAAAAAAATTGGCAATGTAAAAACACATTTCTCTATCGTCCTAGTGGATGCTGGGGTTCCTGAAAGGACCATGGGGGAATAGCGGCTCCGCAGGAGACAGGGCACAAAAAGTAAAGCTTTAGGATCAGGTGGTGTGCACTGGCTCCTCCCCCTATGACCCTCCTCCAAGCCAGTTAGATTTTGTGCCCGGCCGAGAAGGGTGCAATCTAGGTGGCTCTCCTAAAGAGCTGCTTAGGAAAGTTTAGCTTAGGTTTTTCTTTTTCATCCACTAGGGGTCACTGGAGTACTCTTGGGATATGGACGGGCTTCCGTAGGAACACAGCACTGAATATTTAAATTTAGTAACACTCCACCCCTCCATATCCCTGAGCACTTACTCAGTGTTTTTTCTGTGCTGAACGTGGCAACACATGCTTAGCTGAAGTCACGGTTTTGTTGAAGAAACTTTTATTTTTCATTTTTATTTTTATTTTTATTTTTTCTACTGTTTGACCACATCCCTGTCCCCCTTCCAAAAGGCAGGGTCAGGGATAGTGCAGCTGCTGATTGCAGCACGGGCGTGTCGGGCCTCTCTGAAAGAGCTCCCTCACAGCCCTCACATCCTCCTGCACTGGCTGGCCGGCGCTTACTGAAAAGCCCCGTCGGAGCCTCCGCACGTCTGCAGGAGTGAGGTATGTGAAACGGGGCGGTCAGCTCCCGCTGCCGCCCCGACGGGTGGAGACATAGGGCTGGGTGACGGCAAGGAGCGGCTCTCCTCTCAGCCTCCGGCATCTTCCCGCTCAGGCGCCCGCCCATTCCACCCCGCTCAGGCGGCCGCACGTTCGTCACAGACCTCCGTGCAGGCACCGCGGCTCTCTCCACTCAGGCGCCCGCACGTTCGTCACAGACCTCCGTGCAGGCGCAGCGGCTCTCCCCTCTCAGGCGCCCGCACGTTCGGCCACAGACCTCCGTGCAGGCGCAGCGGCTCTATCCACTCAGGCGCCCACACGTTCGGCCACAGACCTCCGTGCAGGCGCCGCGGCTCTCCCCGCTCAGGTACCCGCCCGTTAGGCCACAGCCTCCGGCCAGGCACCTCGGAACAGCAGCGCTACCTTGGTAGCTGACACGCTATATATAGGAGCCCACCGCTGGGACACACGAGGCACGTAGCGCTCTACGATACCCGCTGGGGGCCCACACGCTGCGCTGCCGCTGTAATAAGATAAACAGCCATTACAGGGGGGACATATCAGTGAAATACTGCAGCAGCAGAGGGATTGTTACAGTATAATCAGTGAATGCACTGTGATTATATGTATAAGTATAGCAGGGCAGCCATTTTTAACAGCTTCCTGTGTCTTCCTCTGTGATTCCAGAACGTTCCTGTCCTACATCTCTTCTCCACCGGAGGCGCAGGGGTGTTCGTGGGAATTTGGGATCAAATTTCATAGTACTGGCCACGTGTATTGCACTGGGCCAGATATATATACAGAGCCACCTTATTGCTATTTTACTGAGTCGTGCAGGTGTCTGTGTTTTGTGTATTGTATTGTCTGTCGCCATAATGAGTAAGGCACCAGCAAAAACTAAAAAGCATATTTGCAAAGTATGTGGCAGTGTGTTACCGGTTGGATCTACCACATGTAACGTATGTTTTGTGGATTCCGTTCAGAATACCATTTCTGCTCCGGTTTTGCAACCAATTTCATCACCGGACCCTCCGTGGGGTATGTTAGTAAATGTACTGGAGAAATTTCAGACTGAAATGACCGCTGCTCGTCTGGAGCGAGAAACGCTAAGATCTGAGTCTAGGGTGAGACCGCCAGAACTACCGGAGGCGTCTCAGCCTTGCGTAGGGTCCAAATCCATTTTGGGCAAACGGGATAATTTTCATATGTCTTATGATTTTCCAGTGTCTGCTATGTTGCAGTCTGACGATTCCATCCCAGACCTCACGGAACACGATGAGGGGGAGGAGGGCGAAGTGGAGTCAGACGGCGAGGATGTTAACAGTTCCGGCATTGATGATCTCATCAGAGCGGTACGGCAGTCGCTAAGGTTTCCTGAAGCTGAGCAGCCTCTCACCAATGATCAGGTCATATTTACTAAACGACGGAAGACGCCAGTAAGTTTTCCTGTGTCGGATTCTCTAAATCAGATGTTAGTAGAATCCAGACAGAATCCAGATAAACGGTTTTCTATACCTCGCAGATTTAAGTCTAGTTATCCGTTTCCAGAATCCGTAACGGGTACATGGGAGAATCCACCAATAGTTGATTCTTCAGTGTCAAAGCTTACCAAGAAATTAACCATACCAGTGCCATCAGCTACTACGCTTAAAGATCCGTCAGATCGTAAGATAGAAACTATGCTTAAATCCATGTATGTAGCAGCAGGTGTGATGCTAAGACCTGGATTGGTTGGCATTTGGGTCACTAAGGCGCTCATAATATGGCTTACAGAACTCAAATCGGCTTTACATGACGAAAACCTGATAATTCAGGTGAATCAAATGATTGAGGCTGTAGAGTATCTCTGTACAGCGTCTACTGACGTCTGTCAGCTCACTTCTCGTATTTCATCTTCGCTAGTTACGGCACGAAGAGCACTCTACCTGCGTACTTATCAAGCGGAGGCAGAGGTCAAACGAAGTATAGAGGCGTTGCCTTACGATGGCAAGAAGTTGTTTGGTCCAGAATTGGACGCATGGATTAAGGAGGCTACGGGAGGTAAGTCTGTGTTCTTACCATTGCCTCCACCTGCGCCAAGAAGAAGGTACGCTGGACCTTCGTTCAAATCCTTTAGACCTCAGCCCTTTCGAGGACGTGGCAGAGGATCAGCCACGCCAGCTAGACGTGGTCGAGGACGTGGTTTCCATCAAACCAACACAACTCGCCAAGACGCTAAGGTTACCGACAAGCCAGTGGCATGACGGGTTACCAGCCCATCTCGGATCTCCAATTGTGGGAGCACGCCTTCACACGTTCCATGGGGCGTGGTTCCACACGTCCGCGGAGGGCTGGATTCGCAATTTAGTGTTAAAAGGTTACAAAATAGAGTTCGACTGTCTTCCGCCTCTGCGGTTTTTCAAGACAGGTTTGCCTCTGTCGGACGACAAGAGGACAGTTTTGCAAATTGCCATTCAGTCCTTACTGGATTCGGCAGTGTTGATTCCGGTCCCTGTACACCAACAGGGTCAGGGTTATTATTCAAGTCTATTTGTGGTCCCGAAGCCGGATGGCTCAGTCAGACCAATATTGAACTTAAAGGGCCTCAATCAGTACGTAACTTACTACAGATTCAAAATGGAGTCTCTACGGTCGGTGATTGCGGGGTTAGAGACCAAGGAATTTATGATTGCGCTAGACCTCAAGGATGCGTACTTACACATTCCAATTTGGCAGCCTCATCAGAAATTCTTACGATTTGCAATACGCCAGAACCATTACCAGTTTCAGGCTCTGCCGTTTGGCCTGTCATCAGCGCCTCGGGTATTCACCAAAGTAATGTCTGTGATGATAGCTCACCTCAGATCCCTGGGAGTGACGATAGTTCCGTATTTAGACGATCTGCTCATCAAAGCTCCGTCTCAACAGATACTTACCCAACATGCGCTGCTAACTTACAATGTATTGGTTCACCACGGTTGGATTGTCAATTTCAAGAAATCACATCTGATTCCGTCTCAACGCCTTCAGTTCCTAGGTATGATTCTCGATACGGTCAATCAAAGGATTTACCTACCACAACAGAAAGTACAAATGCTACGCCATCTAGTACAATTAGTACTCAAACCACGCACAGTGTCGGTACACTTGTGCATTCGCCTGTTAGGCACAATGGTGGCAGCTTTCGAGGCGCTTCAGTTCGGGAGATTTCACTCTCGTCCATTTCAGCTGAACGTGCTTGCCCAGTGGTCGGGCTCGCATCTGCAGATTCACCACAGAGTGAGGTTGTCACCAATAGCAAGAGTTTCTCTGCTATGGTGGCTCAAGGAACACAATTTAACCGCAGGAAGACGGTTCGGAGTTTGCAATTGGATAATTCTAACTACGGACGCCAGTCTCAGAGGTTGGGGAGCGGTAATTCAAAATTGTCAGCTCCAGGGTCTCTGGGCGGATCACGAAAAATTGCTGTCAATAAATGTTCTAGAACTCCGCGCGATTTTCAATGCGCTACGACAAGCGGTGCACATGGTTCGCTCTCAGCCTGTCCAAGTGCAGTCGGACAATGCGACAGCGGTCGCATACATCAACAAACAAGGAGGAACGAGAAGCCGCATGGCAATGCGGGAAGTAGCTCGAATCCTCAATTGGGCAGAATACCACCAGGTGATATTGTCGGCCGTGTTCATTCCGGGAGTGGACAACTGGGAAGCGGATTATCTCAGTCGTCGGGATCTTCACCCAGGCGAATGGTCATTAAATCCAGAAGTGTTTCACATGTTGGTTCAGCGATGGGGTTATCCTCAGGTGGACCTGATGGCATCTCGACACAATCATCAAACGCCCCAGTATGTGTCCAGAACAAGAGATCCAAAGGCAGTCGCGGTGGATGCTCTCACTGTCGCGTGGCCGTACAGTCTGGTGTATCTGTTTCCACCGTTTCCGCTGCTCCCTCTGGTGCTAAAACGGATCAAAAGAGAGTCGCTCACAGTCATACTAGTGGCGCCTCATTGGCCTCGGAGAGCTTGGTTCTCGGATCTTCGAGGATTACTCGCAGACGATCCGTGGCCGCTCCCGATACGTCCAGACCTGTTACAACAGGGTCCTTTTCTTTACCCCGATTTAGCGCGGCTGCGTTTGACGGGGTGGCTGTTGAGACCGCCCTCTTAAAAAGAGAGGGCATTCCAGATTCAGTTATACCAACCATGTTACGAGCTAGGAAGCCGGTTACGGCAGCTCATTATTACAGAATATGGCGTGCCTATATAGGTTGGTGTGAAGCTCGGAAATTTCCGACATCAGCTTTCAAGTTATGCCGCCTTTTGTTGTTTCTACAATCAGGCTTAGATGGAGGTTTGCGTTTATCTACACTAAAGGTGCAGGTATCTGCTTTGTCAATTTACTTTCAAAGACGATTGGCTCTATTGCCGTCTATACGCACCTTTCTCCAAGGTGTAATCAGGGTACAGCCTCCTTTCATTCCACCTACAGCGCCATGGGACTTGAATCTGGTTTTGGAGTTCTTACAGTCTTCATATTTTGAACCCTTACAACAAGTGGATATAAAGTTTCTCACTTGGAAAACAATTTTTCTCTTAGCCTTAGCTTCGGCAAGGCGTGTTTCGGATTTGGGTGCCTTGTCATGCAAGCCACCGTATTTGGTGTTTCATGATGACAGAGCGGAACTTCGGACGAATCCCGCCTTCTTACCAAAGGTAGTGTCATCTTTTCACATCAATCAACCAATAGTAGTTCCTGTGTTGACAGCACAGTCTGGAACTCTGGATGTGGTTCGTGCGTTACGCGTTTATGTAACCCGAACGTCTTCAGTTCGTAAGACGGATACGTTATTTGTTCTCTATGATGCTGCCAAGATGGGTTGGCCAGCATCTAAACAAACTTTATCCAGATGGATAAAACTGACCATACGCCAGGCTTACCTTCATGCTAGGTTACAACCGCCTACGTCAGTAACCGCTCATTCCACACGTTCTGTGGGAACTTCATGGGCAGCTGGTCGTGGGGCTTCTGCGACGCAGCTTTGCCGGGCGGCTACATGGTCTTCAGTGCACACGTTTGTGCGCTTTTACAAGTTTGATACTTTTGCGGCATCAGCATCTAGCTTTGGCCGCCTAGTGTTACAAGTGCCAAACTGCTCTCCCGCCCACGGGGGAAGCTTTGGTACGTCCCAAGAGTACTCCAGTGACCCCTAGTGGATGAAAAAGAAAATAGGATTTTGGTACTTACCAGGTAAATCCTTTTCTTTGAATCCATAGGGGTCACTGGACGCCCACCCAGAGCAGTTTACTTACTTGGGGTTAGTTCTGAGGATCTTATGGTAACACATTTTCACCGACTGGTTCAAGTTACAAGTGCTGGTTAGGGTGTCAACTGTTAGTTGTCAGTAACGTTATGGGTTAACTTCGTTATTGTCAGTTATGTTATATGTAATACTCCATTATTAACCTCTCTTAATTCCTGTTCGGCTCAGTAAAAAACACTGAGTAAGTGCTCAGGGATATGGAGGGGTGGAGTGTTACTAAATTTAAATATTCAGTGCTGTGTTCCTACGGAAGCCCGTCCATATCCCAAGAGTACTCCAGTGACCCCTATGGATTCAAAGAAAAGGATTTACCTGGTAAGTACCAAAATCCTATTTTTATTTTACAGTGAGTCCTGCTGGCAACAGGATCACTGCAACGAGGGACTTAGGGGAGAAGAAGTGAACTCACCTGCGTGCAGGATGGATTGGCTTCTTGGCTACTGGACATCAGCTCCAGAGGGACGATCACAGGTACAGCCTGGATGGTCACCGGAGCCTTGCCGCCGGCCCCCTTGCAGATGCTGAAGTAAGAAGAGGTCCAGAATCGGCGGCAGAAGACTCCTCAGTCTTCTAAAGGTAGCGCACAGCACTGCAGCTGTGCGCCATTTTCCTCTCAGCACACTTCACACGGCAGTCACTGAGGGTGCAGGGCGCTGGGAGGGGGGCGCCCTGGGAGGCAAATGAATACCTATTTTGGCTAAAAATACCTCACATATAGCCTCCGGAGGCTATATGGAGATATTTAACCCCTGCCAGAATCCGTTAAGAGCGGGAGACGAGGCCGCCCGAAAAAGGGGCGGGGCCTATCTCCTCAGCACACAGCGCCATTTTCCCTCACAGAAAGGCTGGAGGGAAGGCTCCCAGGCTCTCCCCTGCACTGCACTACAGAAACAGGGTTAAAACAGAGAGGGGGGGCACTAATTTGGCGATATGCTTATATATATATTAAGATGCTATAAGGGAAAACACTTATATAAGGTTGTCCCTATATAATTATAGCGTTTTTGGTGTGTGCTGGCAAACTCTCCCTCTGTCTCTCCAAAGGGCTAGTGGGTCCTGTCCTCTATCAGAGCATTCCCTGTGTGTGTGCTGTGTGTCGGTACGTGTGTGTCGACAGGTAGGAGGACGATGTTGGTGAGGAGGCAGAGCAATTGCCTGTAATGGTGATGTCACTCTCTAGGGAGTCGACACCGGAATGGATGGCTTATTTAGGAAATTACGTGATAATGTCAACACGCTGCAAGGTCGGTTGACGACATGAGACGGCCGACAAACAATTAGTACGGTCCAGACGTCTCAAAAACACCGTCAAGGGTTTTTAAAACGCCCGTTTACTTTAGTCGGTCGACACAGACACAGACAGGGACACTGAATCCAGTGTCGACGGTGAATAAACAAACGTATTCCTTATTAGGGCCACACGTTAAAGGCAATGAAGGAGGTGTTACGTATTTCTGATACTACAAGTACCACAAAAGAGGGTATTATGTGGGATGTGAAAAAACTACCATAGTTTTTCCTGAATCAGATAAATTAAATAAAGTGTATGATGATGCGTGGGTTCCCCCCGATAGAAAATTATGGGCGGTATACCCTTTCCCGCCAGAAGTTAGGGCGCGTTGGGAAACACCCCTTAAGGTGGATAAGGCGCTCACACGCTTATCAAAACAAGTGGCGGTACCGTCTATAGATAGGGCCGTCCTCAAGGACCAGCTGACAAGGCTGGAAAATATAATAAAAAGTATATACACACATACTGGTGTTATACTGCGGCCAGCGATCGCCTCAGCCTGGATGTGCAGAGCTAGGGTGGCTTGGTCGGATTCCCTGACTAAAAATATTGATACCCTTGACAGGGACAGTATTTTATTGACTATAGAGCATTTCTATATATGCGAGATGCACAGAGGGATATTTGCACTCTGGCATCATGAATAAACGCGATGTCCATAACTGCCAGAAGATGTTATGGACACGACAGTGGTCAGGTGATGCAGATTCCAAACGGCACAGTATGGCCGTATAAAGGAAGAGGACTTGTTTGGGGTCGGTCCATCGGACCTGGTGGTCACGGCAACTGCTGGAAAATCCACCGTTTTTTACCCTAAGTCACATCTCTGCAGAAAAAGACACCGTCTTTTCAGCCTCAGTCCTCTCGTCCCTATAAGATCATATCTGCCCAGGGATAGAGGAAAGGGAAGAAGACTGCAACAGGCAGCCTATTCCCAGGAACAGAAGCGTTCCACCGCGTCTGACAAGTTCTCAGCATGGCGCTGAGACCGTACAGGACCCCTGGATCCTACATGTAGTATCCCGGGGGTACAGATGGGAATGTCGAGACGTTTCCCCTTCGCAAGCTCCTGAAGTCTGCTTTACCAAGTCTCCCTCCGACAAGGAGGTAGTATGGGAAAAAATTCACAAGCTGTGTTCCCAGCAGGTGACAATTAAATTACCCCTCCTACTACAGAAAAGGGGTATTATTCCACACTATATTGTGGTACTGAAGCCAGAAGGCTAGGTGAGACTTATTCTAAAAAAATTTTTTTTTGAACACTTACAAAGGTTCAAATTAAGATGAAGTCACTCAGAGCAGTGATAACGAACCAGGAAGAAGGGGACTATATAGTGTCCCGGGACATCAGGGATGCTTACCTCTATGTCCCAAATTTGCCCTTCTCACTAAGGGTACCTCAGGTTCGTGGTGCAGAACTGTCACTATCAGTTTCAGACGCTGCCGTTTGGATTGTCCACGGCACCCCGGGGTCTTTACCAAGGTAATGGCCGAATTGATGATTCTTCTTCGAAGAAAAGGCGTCTTAATTATCCCTTACTTGGACGATCTCCTGATAGGGGCATAGTCCAGGGAACAGTTGGAGGTTGGAGTAGCACTATCTCGGATACTGCTACAATCAGCACGGGTGGATTCTAAATATTCCAAAATCGCAGCTGATCCCGACGACACGTCTGCTGTGCCTAGGGATGATTCTGGACACAGTCCAGAAAAAGGTGTTTCTCCCGGAAGAGAAAGCCAGGGAGTTATCCGAGCAAGTCAGGAACCTCCTAAAAACAGTGCATCATTGCACAAGGGTCCTGGTAAAAATGGTGGCTTCCTACGAAGCAATTCCATTCGGCAGATTTCACGTAAGAACTTTTCAGTGGGATCTGCTGGACAAATGGTCCGGATCGCATCTTCAGATGCATCAGCGGATAACCCAATATCCAAGGACAAGGGTGTCTCTCCTGTGGTGGTTATAGAGTGCTCATCTTCTAGAGGGCCGCAGATTCGGCATTCAGGATTGGATGCTGGTAACCACGGAGCCCAGCCTGAGAGGCTGGGGAGCAGTCACACAAGGGAAAAATTTCCAGGGAGTGTGATCAAGTATGGAGACTTTTCTCCACATAAATATACTGGAGCTAAGGGTAAATTTATAATGCTCTAAGCTTAGCAAGACCTCTGCTTCAAGGTCAGCCGGTATTGATCCAGTGGGAAAAACATCACGGCAGTCGCCCACGTAAACAGACAGGGCGACACAAGAAGCAGGAGGGCAATGGCAGAAACTGCAAGGACTTTTCGCTGGGCGGAAAATCATGTGATAACACTGTCAGCAGTTTTTCATCCCGGGAATGGAAACTGGGAAGCAGACTTCCTCAGCACGACCTCCACCCGGGAGAGTGGAAACTTCATTGAGAAGTTTTTTCCACATGATTGTAAACCGTTGGGAAATACCAAAGGTGGACATGATGGCGTCCCGTCTGAACAAAAAACGGGACAGGTATTGCGCCAGGTCAAGGGACCCTCAGGCAATAGATGTGGACGTTCTGGTAACACCGTGGGTGTACCAGTCGGTGTATGTGTTCCCTCCTCTGCTTCTCATACCTAAGGTGCTGAGAATTATAAGACGTAGAGGAGTAAGAACTATACTCATGGCTCCGGATTGGCCAAGAAGGACTTGGTACCCGGAACTTCAAGAGATGCTTACAGAGGTCTTATGGCCTCTGCCGCTAAGAAGGGACTTGCTTCAGCAAGTACCATGTCTGTTCCAAGACTTACCGCAGCTGCGTTTGTCGGCATGGCGATGGAAAGCCGGATCCTAAGGGAAAAAAGGCATTCCGGAAGAGGTCATTCCTACCCTGGTCAAAGCCAGAAAGGAGGTGACCGCACAACATTATCACCACGTGTGGCGAAAATTTGTTGCGTGGTGTGAGGCCAGGAAGGCCCCACAAAGAAATTTCAACTCGGTCGTTTCCTGCATTTCCTGCAAACAGGAGTGTCTATGGGCCTCAAATTGGGGTCCATTAAGGTTCAAATTCGGCCCTGTAAATTTTCTTCCAGAAAGAATTGGCTTCAGTTCCTGAAGTCCAGAAGTTTGTCAAGGGAGTAGTATTGCATATACAAACCCCTTTTTTGTGCCTCCAGTGGCACTGTGGGATCTCAACGTAGTTCTGGGATTTCTCAAATCACATTGGTTTAAAACCAGTCAAATATGTGGATTTGCAGCATCTCACATAAAAAGTGACCATGCTCTTGGCCCTGGCCTGGACCAGGCGAGTGTCAAATTGGTGGTTTTTTCTCAAAAAAAGCCCATATCTGTTTGTCCATTCGGACAGGGCAGAGCTGCGGACTCGTCCCCAGTTCTCTCCCTAAGGTGGTGTCAGTGTTTCACCTGAACCAGCTTATTGTGGTGCCTTGCACCTACTAGGGACTTGGAGGACTCCAAGTTGCTAGAAGTTGTCAGGGCCCTGAAAATATATTCCAGGACAGCTGGAGTCAGAAAATCTGACTCGCTGTTTATACTGTATGCACCCAACAAGTTGGGTGCGCCTGCTTCTAAGCAGTCGATTGCTCGTTGGATTTGTAACACAATTCAACTTGCACATTCTGAGGCAGGCCTGCCACAGTCTAAATCGGTTAAGGCCCATTCCACAAGGAAGGTGGGCTCATCTTGGGCGGCTGCCCGAGAGGTCTCGGCATTACAACTCTGCCGAGCAGCTACGTGGTCAGGGGAGAACACGTTTGTAAAATTCTACAAATTTGATATCCTGGCAAAAGAGGACCTGGAGTTCTCTCATTCGGTGCTGCAGAGTCATCCGCACTCTCCCGCCCGTTTGGGAGCTTTGGTATAATCCCCATGGTCCTTTCAGGAACCCCAGCATCCACTAGGACGATAGAGAAAATAAGAATTTACTTACCGATAATTCTATTTCTCGGAGTCCGTAGTGGATGCTGGGCGCCCATCCCAAGTGCGGATTATCTGCAATACTTGTACATAGTTACAAAAATCGGGTTATTATTGTTGTGAGCCATCTTTTCAGAGGCTCCGCTGTTATCATACTGTTAACTGGGTTTAGATCACAAGTTGTACGGTGTGATTGGTGTGGCTGGTATGAGTCTTACCCGGGATTCAAAATTCCTCCCTTATTGTGTACGCTCGTCCGGGCACAGTACCTAACTGGCTTGGAGGAGGGTCATAGGGGGAGGAGCCAGTGCACACCACCTGATCCTAAAGCTTTACTTTTTGTGCCCTGTCTCCTGCGGAGCCGCTATTCCCCCATGGTCCTTTCAGGAACCCCAGCATCCACTACGGACTCCGAGAAATAGAATTATCGGTAAGTAAATTCTTATTTTTTCATGGCTGAAAATTTTATTGGCTGAATGGATATCCCCCTGTGTCTTCTGGTTCAATAAAGACCATGACCTGGACACCAGATTCAGGCAGGATTTTGCTATAGCATTATAGCTTTTTTTTTTTTCTTTTTTTTCATGTTCATTCGTATGTTGAATGTGCCTTTTCTTTTAAAGTCTGTAAATTTTCATTTTATCATCTTGTAACACTTCACTGACAGTGGAAAAAATTACTCGCTGCCAGGGTTCATTAACCTCTAGCAACACCATGACCTTATCAGTTGTTCTATGATAAAATATATTTCTCTAACGTCCTAGTGGATGCTGGGGACTCCGTCAGGACCATGGGGAATAGCGGCTCCGCAGGAGACAGGGCACAAAAGCAAGCTTTTAGGATCACATGGTGTGTACTGGCTCCTCCCCCTATGACCCTCCTCCAAGCCCCAGTTAGGTTTTTGTGCCCGTCCGAGCAGGGTGCAATCTAGGTGGCTCTCTTAAAGAGTTGCTTAGAAAAAGTTTTTAGGTTCTTTATTTTCAGTGAGTCCTGCTGGCAACAGGCTCACTGCATCGAGGGACTTAGGGGAGAGAAGTGAACTCACCTGCGTGCAGGATGGATTGGCTTCTTAGGCTACTGGACACCATTAGCTCCAGAGGGAGTCGGAACACAGGTCTCGCCCTGGGGTTCGTCCCGGAGCCGCGCCGCCGACCCCCCTTGCAGATGCTGAAGATTGAAGAGGTCCGGAACCAGGCGGCAGAAGACTTTCAGTCTTCATCAGGTAGCGCACAGCACTGCAGCTGTGCGCCATTGTTGTCAGCACACTTCACACAGCGGTCACGGAGGGTGCAGGGCGCGGGGGGGGGGGGCGCCCTGGGCAGCAATGTATAATACCTGTATGGCGAAAAATACATCACATATAGCCCTTGAGGCTATATGGATGTATTTAACCCCTGCCAGATATCACAAACTCCGGAGAAGAAGCCCGCCGAAAAGGGGGCGGGGCCTATTCTCCTCAGCACACAGCGCCATTTTCCCTCACAGAAATGCTGGTGGGAAGGCTCCCATGCTCTCCCCTGCACTGCACTACAGAAACAGGGTTAAAACAGAGAGGGGGGGCACTGATTTGGCGATATGAATATATATTAAATGCTATAAGGGAGGAACACTTATATAAAGGTTGTCCCTATATAATTATAGCGTTTTGGTGTGTGCTGGCAAACTCTCCCTCTGTCTCCCCAAAGGGCTAGTGGGTCCTGTCCTCTATCAGAGCATTCCCTATGTGTGTGCTGTATGTCGGTACGTGTGTGTTGACATGTATGAGGAAAATGTTGGTGAGGAGGCGGAGCAAATTGCCTGTAATGGTGATGTCACTCTCTAGGGAGTCGACACCGGAATGGATGGCTTATTTATGGAATTACGTGATAATGTCAACACGCTGCAAGCCGGTTGACGACATGAGACGGCCGGCGAACAAATTAGTACCTGCCCAGGCGTCTCAAACACTGTCAGGGGCTGTAAAACGCCCATTTACCTCAGTCGGTCGACACAGACCCAGACACGGACACTGATTTCAGTGTCGACGGTGAAGAAACAAACGTATTTTCCTTTAGGGCCACACGTTAAGGGCAATGAAGGAGGTGTTACATATTTCTGATACTACAAGTACCACAAAAAAGGGTATTATGTGGGATGTGAAAAAACTACCTGTAGTTTTTCCTGAATCAGATAAATTAAATGAAGTGTGTGATGATGCGTGGGTTTCCCCCGATAGAAAATTATTGGCGGTATACCCTTTCCCGCCAGAAGTTAGGGCGCGTTGGGAAACACCCCTTAGGGTGGATAAGGCGCTCACATGCTTATCAGAACAAGTGGCGGTACCATCTACAGATAGGGCCGTACTTAAGGAGCCAGCTGATAGGAGGCTGGAAAATATCCTAAAAAGTATACACACACATGCTGGTGTTATACTGCGACCAGCGATCGCCTCAGCCTGGATGTGCAGAGCTGAGGTGGCTTGGTCGGATTCCCTGACTAAAAATATTGATACCCTTGACAGGGACAGTATTTTATTGACTATAGAGCATTTAAAGGATGCATTTCTATATATGCGAGATGCGCAGAGGGATATTTGCACTCTGGCATCAAGAGTAAATGCGATGTCCATATCTGCAAGAAGATGTTTATGGACACGACAGTGGTCAGGTGATGCAGATTCCAAACGGCACAAAGATGTATTGCCGTATAAAGGGGAGGAGTTATTTGGGGTCGGTCCATGGGACCTGGTGGTCACGGCAACTGCTGGAAAATCCACCGTTTTTTACCCTAAGTCACATCTCTGCAGAAAAAGACACCGTCTTTTCAGCCTCAGTCCTTTCGTCCCTATAAGAGTCATATCTGCCCAGGGATAGAGGAAAGGGAAGAAGACTGCAGCTGGCAGCCCATTCCCAGGAACAGAAGCCCTCCAACGCTTCTACCAAGTTCTCAGCATGACGCTGGGACCGTACAGGACCCCTGGATCCTACAAGTAGTATCCAAGGGGTACAGATTGGAATGTCGAGACGTTTCCCCCTCGCAGGTTCCTGTAGTCTGCTGTACCAATGTCTCCCTCCGACAGGGAGGCAGTATTGAAAACAATTCACAAGCTGTATTCCCAGCAGGTGATAATCAAAGTACCCCTCCTACAACAAGGAAAGGGGTATTATTCCACACTATATGGTGGTACTGAAGCCAGAAGGCTAGGTGAGACCTATTCTAAATCTGAAATATTTGAACACTTACAAAAGTTCAAATCCAGATGGAGTCACTCAGAGCAGTGATAGCGAACCGGGAAGAAGGGGACTATATGGTGTCCCGGGACATCAGGGATGCTTACCTCCATGTCCCAAAAAAAAATAATTTGCTTTTCTCACCGAGGGTACCTCAGGTTCGTGGTACAGAACTGTCACTATCCGTTTCAGACGATGCCGTTGGATTGTCCAAGGCACCCCGGGTCCTTACCAAGGTAATGCCCGAAATGAGGATTCGTCTTCAAAGAAAATGGACGACTTCCTGATAAGAACAAGGTCCAGAGAACAGTTGGAGGTCGGAGTAGCACTATCTCAAGTAGTTCTACGACAACA
Source organism: Pseudophryne corroboree (assembly GCF_028390025.1). Classification (NCBI taxonomy): domain Eukaryota; kingdom Metazoa; phylum Chordata; class Amphibia; order Anura; family Myobatrachidae; genus Pseudophryne; species Pseudophryne corroboree. The sequence continues at coordinate 623,182,696 of NC_086449.1, read as the reverse complement.
CGGGTGGATTCTAAATATTCCAAAACCGCAGTTGTTCCGACGACACGTCTGCTGGTCCTAGGGATGATTCTGGACACAGTCCAGAAAAAGGTGTTTCTCCCAGAGGAGAAAGCCAGGGAGTTATCCGAGCTAATCGGGATCCTCCTAAAACCAGGAAAAGTGTCAGTGCATCATTGCACAAGAGTCCTGGTAAAAATGGTGGCTTATTACGAAGCGATTCCATTCGGCAGATTTCACGCAAGAACTCTTCAGTGGGATCTGCTGGACAAATGGTCCGGATCGCATCTTCAGATGCATCAGCGGATAACCCTATATCCAAGGACAAGGGTGTCTCTCCTGTGGTGATTACAGAGTGCTCATCTTCTAGAGGGCCGCAGATTCGGCATTCAGGATTGGGTGCTGGTGACCACGGAGGCCAGCCTGAGAGGCTGGAGAGCAGTCACACAGGGAAAAAATTTCCAGGGAGTGTGATCAAGTCTGGAGAATTCTCTCCACATAAATATACTGGAGCTAAGAGCAAATTTATAATGCTCTAAACTTAGCAAGACCTCTGCTTCAAGGTCAGCCGGTATTGATCCAGTGGGATAACATCACGGCAGTCGCCCACGTAAACAGAAAGGGCGGCACAAGAAGCAGGAGGGCAGTGGCAAAACTGCAAGGATTTTTCGCTAGGCGGAAAATCATGTGATAGCACTGTCAGCAGTGTTCATTCCGGGAGTGGACGACTGGGAAGCAGACTTCCTCAGCAGGCACGACCTCCACCCGGGAGAGTGGGAACTTCATCGGGAAGTTTTCCGCATGATTGTGAACCGTTGGGAAAGACCAAAGGTGGACATGATGGCATCCCGCCCGAACAAAAAACGGGACAGGTATTGCGCCAGGTCACGAGACCTTCAGGCGATAGCTGTGGATGTCCTGGTAACACCGCGGGTGTAACAGTCGGTGTATGTGTTCCCTCCTCTGCTTCTCATAACCAAGGTATTGAGAATTATAAGACGTAGAGGAGTAAGAACTATACTCGTGGCTCCGGATTGGCCAAGAGGGACTTGGTACCCGGAATTTCAAGAGATGCTCACAGAGGACTAATGGCCTCGGGAGCTAAGAAGGGACTTGCTTCAGCAAGTACCATGTCTGTTCCAAGACTTAACGCGGCTGCGTTTGACGGCATGGCGGTTGAACGCCGGATCCTAAGGGAAAAGGCATTCCGGAAGAGGTCATTCCTACCCTGGTCAAAGCCAGGAAGGAGGTGACCGCACAACGTTATCACCACATGTGGTGAAAATATGTTGCGTGGGTGATGCCAGGAAGGCCCCACGAAGAAATTTCAACTAGGTCGATTTCTGCACTTCCTGCAAACAGGAGTGTCTATGAGCCTCAAATTGGGGTCCATTAAGGTTCAAGTTTCGGCCCTGTAGATTTTCTTCCAGAAAGAATTGGCTTCAGTTCCTGAAGTCCAGACATTTGTCAAGGGAGTATTGCATATACAGCCCCTTTTGTGCCTCCAGTGGCACCGTGGGATCTCAACGTAGTGTTGGGATTCCTCAAATCATATTGGTTTGAACCGCTCAAATCTGTGGATTTGAAATATCTCACATGGAAAGTGACCATGCTGTTGGCCCTGGCCTCGGCCAGGCGAGTGTTAGAATTGGCGGCTTTGTCTTACAAAAGCCCATATTTGATTTTCCATTCGGACAGGGCAGAACTGCGGACTCGTCCCCAGTTTCTTCCTAAGGTGGTGTCAGCGTTTCACCTGAAACAACCTATTGTGGTGCCTGCGGCTACTAGGGACTTGGAGGACTCCAAGTTGCTAGACGTTGTCAGGGCCCTGAAAATATATATATATATAATTCCAGGACGGCTGGAGTCAGAAAGTCTGACTTGCTGTTTATATTGTATGCACCCAAAAAGCTGGGTGCTCCTGCTTCTAAGCAGACTATTGCTCGTTGGATTTGTAGTACAATTCAGCTTGCACATTCTGTGGCAGGCCTGCCACAGCCAAAATCTGTAAATGCCCATTCCACAAGGAAGGTGGGCTCATCTTGGGCGGCTGCCCGAGGGGTCTCGGCTTTACAACTTTGCCGAGCAGCTACGTGGTCAGGGGGGAACACGTTTGTAAAATTCTACAAATTTGATACCCTGGCTGAGGAGGACCTGGAGTTCTCTCATTCGGTGCTGCAGAGTCATCCGCACTCTCCCGCCCGTTTGGGAGCTTTGGTATAATCCCCATGGTCCTGACGGAGTCCCCAGCATCCACTAGGACGTTAGAGAAAATAAGATTTTACTTACCGATAAATCTATTTCTCATAGTCCGTAGTGGATGCTGGGCGCCCATCCCAAGTGCGGATTGTCTGCATTACTTGTACATAGTTATTGTTACAAAAATCGGGTTATTATTGTTGTGAGCCATCTTTTTTTAGAGGCTACTTCTTTGTTATCATACTGTTAACTGGGTTCAGATCACAAGTTGTACGGTGTGATTGGTGTGGCTGGTATGAGTCTTACCCGGGATTCAAGATCCTTCCTTATTGTGTACGCTCGTCCGGGCACAGTACCTAACTGAGGCTTGGAGGAGGGTCATAGGGGGAGGAGCCAGTACACACCATGTGATCCTAAAAGCTTGCTTTTGTGCCCTGTCTCCTGCGGAGCCGCTATTCCCCATGGTCCTGACGGAGTCCCCAGCATCCACTACGGACTATGAGAAATAGATTTATCGGTAAGTAAAATCTTATTTTCTCCAACGTCCTAGTGGATACTGGGGTGACTTTATTAGTACCATGGGGTATAGATCGGGTCCTTTGGAGCCTTGCACTTTAAGAAATCATTAGTGTGTGCTGGCTCCTCCACTCTATGCCCCTCCTAGCAGACTTAGTTTAGAATTACTGAGGGGGAAACCGGGATGTAGCCACTGGCTTTAATGCCTGGGGCTATTGACTTGTACTCCAAAATTCCCCCGATAGCCTTAACACCCATAAAAGTACTATGTTAAGGGGCTTGTGTCAGTGTGGAAGGATCAACCCGGTTTAAGTGTCCTGGGTCCTGCTACCCTGGTCATTACCAGGGTTATTCCTGGGTATGTGCAGTGTGAAAGGGGTTCATTGGTGCTCACTTTTCATGAGTCATCTTTCTGAACCTGTAGCGTTCACTTTTAATGACTCGCAGTTTTGCAGGGAAGACGTGTGCAGCGTGAGAGGTGAAAACTCTGGAATAACCCCAGTCCAACATGCTGTGTGAAAAGGGGTTTGAGCAACTGTAGCACGGGTTGAAACCATGTTCACTAACCAGGATCAAATCTGGGATTTTGGTGTGAAAGGGGTATTGGATAGCCTTGTGGTGTGTACACACAGTGAGATCAGTGCTATGCCCGATTTTCACTTTGCGATTTCCCCTGAATTCCCCGGAGCCCAGCACCCCGGATTTTGACTAACTTTTCTTGAGATATGGACTATGTGTGCTTACGATTTTGGCTTATGTGAGAGGTCATTGACATGTGAGATAAACTAGATAGTACACCGATCTAGCAAGGATTGACTTGCCTGCACAGTCTATCTTTTCTTGCGATGCCGACCTGCCGGGACCGCGCATCGGGATTGAATCGGGATCGTAAGTGGCATAACACCTTGCGATTTGCATTAACTTTTCTTGCGATTTTGACTATATAGTCAAAATCGAAAGAAAAAATCTCACCATGTGTACACCATTAGAACAGATTTAGAATGGGCTCAGTAACTTTATTTGTAAACATTGTTGTGGTCCTAAACAGCACAAACTTAATATTAATTCCACTTTGTGGCTTTGTTTAATGGTGGTGTGAAAATGCATTTTCCTCTTTGTATTTACATTTTCTCTGACGTCCTAGTGGATGCTGGGGACTCCGTAAGGACCATGGGGAATAGACTGCTCCGCAGGAGACTGGGCACATCTAAAGAAAGATTTAGGACTATCTGGTGTGCACTGGCTCCTCCCCCTATGACCCTCCTCCAAGCCTCAGTTAGATTTCTGTGCCCGGCTGAGCTGGATGCACACTAGGGGCTCTCCTGAGCTCCTAGGAAGAAAGTGTTTGTTAGGTTTTTTATTTTCAGTGAGACCTGCTGGCAACAGGCTCACTGCATCGAGGGACTAAGGGGAGAAGAAGCGAACCTACCTAAGTGGTGGTAGCTTGGGCTTCTTAGGCTACTGAACACCATTAGCTCCAGAGGGATCGAACACAGGACCCGACCTCGTCGTCCGTTCCCGGAGCCGCGCCGCCGCCCCCCTTACAGAGCCAGAAGCAAGAAGGTGGTCCGGAAAATCGGCGGCTGAAGACTTCTGTCTTCTCCAAGGTAGCGCACAGCACTGCAGCTGTGCGCCATTGCTCCTCATGCACACCTCACACTCCGGTCACTGATGGGTGCAGGGCGCTGGGGGGGGGGGGGGGCGCCCTGAGCAGCAATACTGACACCTTGGCTGGCAAACTGGCACCATATATAGCCCCAGAGGCTATATAGGTGCTTTTTAACCCCTGCCAGAATCCATAAAAATGCGTGAGAAAGTCCGCGAAAAAGGGGCGGAGCTATCTCCTTCAGCACACTGGCGCCATTTTTCTCTCACAGCTCCGTTGGAGGGAAGCTCCCTGGCTCTCCCCTGCAGTCAATACACTACAGAAAGGGTTAAAAAGAGAGGGGGGGCACAATTTAGGTGCAGTATACAATATATATAGGCAGCTATAAGGGAAAACACTCTTTATATGTGATATCCCTGTGATATATAGCGCCCTGGTGTGTGCTGGCATACTCTCCCTCTGTCTCCCCAAAGGGCTTTGTGGGGTCCTGTCCTCTGTCAGAGCATTCCCTGTGTGTATGCTGTGTGTCGGTACGGCTGTGTCGACATGTATGAGGAGGATAATGATGTGGAGGCGGAGCGAATGCCTGTAAATATGATGTCACCCCCTGCAGGATCGACACCGGTGTGGTTGGACTTATGGAAGGATTACGTGAAAGTGTCAACTCCTTACACAAAAGGTCGACGACACAGAACAGCCGGCTACTCAGCTTGTGCCTGTTCCAGCGTCTCAAATGTCATGGGGGGCTCTAAAAACGCCCGCTACCTCAGATGGCAGAAACAGATGTCGACACGGATACCGACTCCAGTGTCGACGACGATGAGACTAGTGTACCCTCCAAATAGGTCCACCCGTTACATGATTGAGGCAATGAAAAATGTATTACACATTTATGATAATACCCCAGGTACCACATAAAAGGGTATTATGTTTGGTGACAGAAAACTACCAGTAGTTTTTCCTGCATCTGAGAAATTAAATGAGGTGTGTGAGGAAGCGTGGTCTTCCCCCGGTAAGAAATTGATAATTTCTAAACGGTTATTGGCAGCGTACCCTTTCCCGCCAGAGGATAGGTCACGTTGGGAAACACCCCATAGGGTAGATACAGCGCTTACACGCTTATCAGAAAAGGTGGCACTACCGTCTCCGGATACGGCCGCCCTGAAGGAACCTGCTGATAAAAAGCAGGGGGTTACCCTGAAAGATATAGTCACACACTCGGGCATTATATTGCGACCAGCCATTGCTTCGGCATGGATGTGCAGTGCTCCCGCTGCGTGGTCAGATTCCCTGTCGGAAAATAACTATGGATAGGGACAATATTTTGCTGACAATAGAGCATATAAAAGACGTGGTCTTATACATGCGTGATGCACAGAGGGATATTTGCCGGCTGGCATCAAAAATAAGCGCTAGGTCCATTGCCGCCAGACGGAGGTTATGGACTCGGCAATGGTCAGGCGATGCCGACTCGAATCGGCACATGGAAGTTTTGCCCTATAAGGGGGTAAAACTGTTTGGGGATGGTCTTTCAGACCTCGTTTCCACAGCTACTGCTGGGAAATCGACTTTTTTGCCACAGGCTACCCCACAACAAAGGAAAGCACCGTATCATCAAGTACAGTCCTTTCGGCCCCAGAAAAGCAAGAAGGCTAGAGGCTCATCCTTTCTGCCGAGAGGCAAAGGTAGAGGAAAAAGCTGCAGCGCACAGCTAGTTCCCAAGAGCAGAAGTCCTCTCGTCCGGTAAGTCCACAGCATGACGTTGGGGCTGCTCAGGCGGACCCGGGTACGGTGGGGAGTCGTCTCAAAAATTTCAGCGCCCAGTGGGCTCTCTCACATGGATCCCTGGGTCCTTCAAGTAGTATCTCAGGGGTACAGGCTGGAGTTCGAGACGTTCTTTCCCCCGCCGTTTCCTGAAATCTGCCTTACCGGCAACTCCATCTGCCAGGGAGGCGGTGTTGGTGGCTATTCAACACTATAATCACAACAAGTGATTGTCAAGGTGCCCCTCCTTCAGCAAGGAAGGGGTTACTATTCCACAATGGTTGTGGTACCGAAACAGAACGGTTCGGTGAGACCCATCTTAAAATTAAAATACTTGAACTTTTATATCAGAAGATTCAAGTTCGAGATGGAATCGCTCAGGGCGGTTATTACGAGCCTGGACGAGGGGGATTACAGGGTCTCCCTGGACATCAAGGATGCGTACCTGCGTGTCCCCATTTACCCTCCTCACCAGGAGTACCTCAGATGTGTGGTACAGGACTGTCACTATCAGTTCCAGACGCTGCCGTTGGAGTTGTCCACGGCACCAAACGTCTTTACCAAGGTAACGGCCGAAATGATGATACTCCTTCGCAAGAAGGAAGTTTTTATTATCCCGTACTTGGACGATCTCCTGATAAAGGCGAGGTCCAAAGAACAGTTGGTAGTAGGGGTAGCACTCTCTCGGGAAGTGCTACAACAGCACGACTGGATTCTCAATATTCCAAAGTCACAGCTGGTCCCGACGACACGTCTTCTGTTCCTGGGAATGATTCTGGACACAGACCAGAAAAGAGTGTTTCTTCCAGTGGAAGCACACGAGTCCTGAAAAAAATGGTAGCTTCGTACGAAGCATAATTCCATTCGGAAGGTTCCACGCAAGGACGTTCCAGTGGGACCTGTGGGACAAATGGTCCGGGTCCCATCTACAGATACAACAGCGGATAACCCTGTCGGCAAGAAACAGGGTGTCGCTGCTGTGGTGGCTGCAGAGGGCTCATCTACTAGAGGGCCGCAGATTCGGAATACAGGACTGGGTCCTGGTGACCACGGAGGCCAGCCTTCGGGGCTGGGGTGCAGTCACACAGGGAAGAAATTTCCAAGGAGATTTCGCTTCACATAATTATTCTGGAGCTAAGGGCCATTTACAATGCCCTAAGCCAAGCAAGGCCCCTGCTTCAGAACCAGCCGGTACTGATCCATTCAGACAACATCACGGCGGTCGCCCATGTAAACAGACAGGGCGGCACAAGAAGCAGGATGGCGATGGCAGAAGCCACATGGATTCTCCGATGGGCGACCTACACCCGGGAGAATGGGGACTTCTTCCAGAAGTTTTCCAAATGCGGGTAAACCATTGGGAATGACCACGGGTGAACATGATGGCGTCCCGCCTCAACAAAAAGTTGAAAAGATATTGCGCCAGGTCAAGGGACCCTCAGGCGATCGCTGTGGACGCTCTAGTGACACCGTGGGTGTACCAGTCGGTTTATGTGTTTCCTACTCTACCTCTCATACCCAGGGTGCTGAGAATAATAAGAATGCGAGGAGTGAAAACCATACTCATGGTTCCGGATTGGCCAAGAAGAGCTTGGTACCCGGAACTTCAAGAGATGCTGGCAGAGGACCCTTGGCCTCTGCCGCTCAGACAAGACCTGCTGCAGCAGGGACCCTGTCTGTTCCAAGACTTACCGCGGCTGCGTTTGACGGCATGGCGGTTGAACACCGGATCCTAAAGGAAAAGGGTATTCCGGAGGAAGTCATCCCTACCCTGATCAAAGCCAGGAAGGATGTCACCGCAAGACATTATTACCACATTTGGCGGAAATATGTTGCTTGGTGTGAGGCCATGAAGGCCCCGAAGGAGGAATTTCAACTGGGTCGATTCCTACACTTCCTGCAAGCAGGGGTGACGTTGGGCCTCAAATTGGGGTCCATCAAGGTCCAGATTTCGGCTCTGTCGATTTTCTTCCAGAAAGAACTGGCTTCGCTGCCTGAAGTTCAGACTTTTGTCAAAGGAGTTCTGCATATTCAGCCTCCTTTTGTGCCCCCAGTGGCACCTTGGGATCTCAATGTGGTTTTGGCATTCCTGAAATCACATTGGTTCGAACCACTTAAGACTGTGGAATTAAAATATCTCACGTGGAAAGTGGTCATACTGTTGGCCCTGGCTTCGGCCAGGCGGGTTTCAGATTTGGCGGCTTTGTCTTGAAAAAGCCCTTATCTGATTTTCCAGATGGATAGGGCAGAATTGAGGACTCGCCCTCAGTTTCTCCCGAAGGTGGTCTCAGCTTTTCGCTTGAACCAACCTATTGTGGTGCCTGCGGCTACTAGGGACTTGGAGGATTCCATGTTGCTGGACGTAGTCAGGGCCCTGAAAATTTATGTTCCAGGACGGCTGGAGTCAGAAAAACTGACTCGCTGTTTATCCTGTATGCACCCAACAAGCTGAGTGCTCCTGCTTCTAAGCAGTCTATTGCGCGCTGGATTTGTAGCACTATTCAGCTGGCGCATTCTGCGGTAGGATTACCGCAGCCTAAATCAATAAAAGCCCATTCCACAAGGAAGGTGGGCTCATCTTGGGCGGCTGCCCGAGGGGTCTCGGCTTTACAACTTTGCCGAGCAGCTACTTGGTCAGGGGCAAACACGTTTGCTAAATTCTACAAATTTGATTCCCTGGCTGAGGAGGACCTGGAGTTCTCTCATTCGGTGCTGCAGAGTCATCCGCACTCTCCCGCCCATTTGGGAGCTTTGGTATAATCCCCATGGTCCTTACGGAGTCCCCAGCATCCACTAGGACGTCAGAGAAAATAAGATTTTACTCACCGGTAAATCTATTTCTCGTAGTCCGTAGTGGATGCTGGGCGCCCATCCCAAGTGCGGATTGTCTGCAATACTTGTACATAGTTATTGTTACAAAAATCGGGTTTTGTTGTGAGCCATCTCTTCAGAGGCTCCAATTGTTATCATACTGTTAACCGGGGTTCCTATCACGTGTTATATGGTGTGATTGGTGTGGCTGGTATGAGTCTTACCCGGGATTCAAAATCCTTCCTTATTGTGTCAGCTCTTCCGGGCACAGTTCCTAACTGAGGCTTGGAGGAGGGTCATAGGGGGAGGAGCCAGTGCACACCAGATAGTCCTAAATCTTTCTTTAGATGTGCCCAGTCTCCTGCGGAGCCGTCTTTTCCCCATGGTCCTTACGGAGTCCCCAGCATCCACTACGGACTACGAGAAATAGATTTACCGGTGAGTAAAATCTTATTATTTATTTTGTACATTAACATTTTACAATGGGTGATGAATTCTTTGTATTAAGAAACTTTTTAATTACACTATGTGTATCTTTGGACAGCATGTAAAATATATTACATGTAAGATTTAATCCAAAAGTAAAGGTATTGAATGAATCCCCCCCTCCCCCATTGGTTCCATTTCATGACGTTCCTAGTGCAGAAGAAGCTGGCACTATGGATGTGCGGTAATGCAGATGTTTGGGAGCATGCCTCTGAAGACCTTCTCTCTTTACTGTTACAGTTCATCCATATTAGCTCATGTTGTGGGCTCAAGCCAAGTGCACACTTTGTAATGTAGTTGAAAAGCTTCTTTTTGTAAGGAATATTCGTTATTTTAAAATGTTAATGATGGCTACATGTACCCAATTAAATAAAATCAAAAGTTTAATTGGGTTTAGTTTTAAATGCTAGTTTTGCCATGTATTTGTAAATGTACCTTTTGTACTGCCCAGCCAGGAGACACCTGCAATGAATATCCTTACAGTACTGGCTTTTTGGGCAATGAAAGGGTTATGTGTCTTCAGCCCTTAACAGGCACATTATTTCAACTTCAAGGTTTGCTTTTGAAGAGTCTTTTAAATGTCGCTCAGTAGTGGTTATTTTAATGAGTTATTAGTGGTTTGTTACCTCTGTATAATTATAGAGCAGTGTTCAAAGCCAATTAGTGTTGAAAATTTGCCATTCTAACCTCCCACTGGTCATCATTTATTAGTGATGAAAACTTAAACGCTTTCTGCTCTGTCCTCCTCCCACAGATGTCATGTAGGTTTACATCCAAACCCCACACACTGAGGCACCTAGTTTATCATTTATTGTACAAATCAATCTTAATGCTTTGGCTCCTGTCTTCTATTTTGTTTCTTTATAAAGGTATCTGCGTTTTCCACTTGGGAAAAGGAGCTCCACAAGATTGTGTTTGACCCTCGCTATTTACTCCTCAATCCCAAGGAAAGAAAACAGGTAAAATAACACACAGAAATTTGGGGAGGGGTAGTTGTTGGACAAATACTGCAGGTTTTGGAAGCCCCATAAATCCAAAATACAGTCCAAGTTGTATAAAGAATTGTATTGAATAATGAAGTTTCCCTAATCTTGTCAGAATTGCTTTATAATTTGTGTATTGTCTCATCAATTGGCTGAAAACAAATTGATTACTTATATGGTCTGTCCTTTAATGGCTTCCTGCCATTTCATATTCTTTGAAGCGGTCTGGTGTGCATGGCAAAATTATTGACCCCCCACCAATTCTTCAAAGATTGTATATATGTAAGAAAACGCCTTAATTTGGTGTATGAGCCAGAGTGCATAGGTACATGTATGCACATGTGATAAATCCATTACTGTCAAGTTAGGGGTTTTGTTAGCACTAGATAAGTATTATTTTGTTACATGACAGATATCCTATGGGTAAAAGAATTAGGTCATTTGATAGTTGTAGTAAGTAATTTGCAATCTTGTTTTGTAGCACCCTGCCAGTATAGTCATCAGAATTTTACAGTAATTGTCCATACTTAACCACTGATCTCTTCTGCCTACTGTTAAGTAAATAATTTCACAGTGATGTCAATATCTATATCCATAGGTGTTTGATCAGTATGTGAAAACTAGGGCGGAGGAGGAAAGAAGAGAAAAGAAAAACAAGATTATGCAATCAAAGGAAGACTTCAAGAAAATGGTGGAGGAAGGGAAGTTTAATGCTAGGTTTGTCCCATATTTGAATAGCTGTGCACTGAAATGTAAAATGTGATCTGATCACACGTTACGGAAGATGAAAAATAATTCATACAGAGTTATGCAAACTATAGGTTTCGTATTTTGTTTAGCTCCCTAGGCCTATAATATGGTGCTGGAAGAACTGCAAAGGGACACACGCACATGTGTTGTAGAAATTAAAGCTACTACTTTCAACATAGACCAAAGCTCTCACTTTGCCCTGGCTTCAGCAGAGTGTAAAGCTGGCGGATAAATCGGCCGATCGAGCGAATGGACGATTTATTGCGAGCCTGTCAGTGGATGTGTACCCCCGATATGTCTGCACAACATCATTCATAGACCAGTTGTGCCAGCCGTGCAGCACAGCCGATGTCCGATATATCTACAGATATATTGGTGCATCTGGCTGTGGTCCGACAGCTGGTGACTGACATTATCTACTGGGTGGGCACATTTAAATGGCTGACCAGTTGTGACGTGAGCCACAACACATCGGGCAGACAATTGGTAAGCATGGTTGCATTTGCCAATCATTAGATAGGTCAGTGACATCGACCATGTGTGTACCCATGTGCTGAAGGTATATGTTTTCTTGCAGCATAACTCACTACGGGGTAGATGTAAGAAGCGTTGATATGGGGGAGAAGTGGTATCAGCGCACGTTTTGTACACTGAAACCACTTCTCCATGTATTACTGCGGCGGTGCTATCTAAAAGATAACACACTGATATACATGGCAAACCTGCAGCTATCGTTGCCCTATCTCCACAGCAGGGAGATGTTGCGCATGCACCCTGGAGTTAGCTGGGGGTGGGGGAGATTGAGCGACACAGACTCTGTAGTGGGGATCGCCGGAGGGGGGAGTTTTTTACTTCCCTGATCTGGCAAACGAGATGTTCTTGCATCTCGTCGATGTACTTTCCTGCGTCGCCTCGGTAATGAGGCAAAGCAGGAAGAGCTATAGCGGCATTATATGCGCCGCTATAGTGCATCTACCACTATGTTCTTATAAGTGTTCCCTTAGACCTCCATATAATTTAGTGATGATTTTTCTGGGAAACTAGAACCAGGAGATCAATAGCTGTGAAAGCAGAGTGATTATCTATGCTTGCAGTAGTAGTGTCTGCGCTTGTGAAATTATTTTAGTATCATTTTACAATACTTATTCTCTCAGTGCCGGCAATCCAGGTTCACCATTGTGCTTGTCAGCAGTGTTAACTTCAAAAAGCAAATTTTAATATGCAATTGATATAGTTGTCTGTGCATTGCAATATTTACAATAATGTGTTTTGTTTGAAGCAACTTAAATAAATGGAAAACCTGTTAAACAAGAGAAAATGTGAATTAAAAGCTATGCGCCCTATCTGCAAAGACTGCACTCTTTAACAACCAGCCCAAGTCTAGATGTAAGACCTAGGAAATGACTGCAGTTTATTGGCGTTTAAAGCATACATGGTAGTGTAAGGGCTTGCATAAAATGAGGAACACAGCCACAAGTTTCAATATTGTGACCAAAATGTGAACAAATTCATCATACTTAGTTTTGCTATATTAAGATTAGTAGTGGGGTTGACTGTATTTTCGTTACGGGAGAATACTAATGAAATAAAGGGGTAGGACAAAATTAAAGGAATCCGTTCAGGATCAAATGGATTGCATAAACCACACTGCTTCAAACCGTTCTGCATGTGGTATGCAGTCGGTTGGTGCCCTCCTTAAACTGGTGGTATAAATCTTAGATGAATTTTACATGGTTTCTCCCCCTCTATACCATGTCTGACCTCAGTTTAATTTGAGTGACATGTAGCCAGATGAGCCTGTATATTAGATATAGATATATAGAGAGAGAGAGAGAAACAGCAAGCGGAGCACTCACCAGGCTTTTTCAATAGACATAGTCAAATTGTATTATGCAGACAGCATATACTCAACTTCCCATTGTAGTATACGAAGAATTCAGTATTGTTTATCTCTTCATGCTACAGGATTGGAAGGAAGGGGGGGGGGGCTCCTAATTAATTGCCTCAAGTAAGGTATCCCTGCCAATGGAGACAGCCTGTTGACCGACCCCAGGAGGTGGAGTAACACAAGAGTGCAACTCTCTCCTCTTTTCCTAATTGGTGTCTGCATGTGGACCGGCTTCCAGAAGTTCCTGTCTAATGCTAGCCATACATCAGAACGATATTGTTCCAACCAGCCAACTTTTTAGCTGGTTGGAACGATAATCTAGCAGTGTGTGGGAGCAACACGCTGGTCCAAATAGATGGGAAAATCAAACCTGTTTGATTTGATTTTCCCAACTAATCATTCAGGTGTAGGGGGAACTTTCCCCCCAACTGAAAGATAAGTAGGCGGACACTGGCTAGCAGTGTCCACCTACTTCTGTCACCATAACTGCCGGCTGGGCTGACCCTGTGACACTGTGGAGCGGGTGCCAGGAGGAGGTTCAGGGGCAGCTGCAGCAGTTTATCCCTGCTGCCCCTGTCACACCGGGACCTCCAGCAGTGGTGTTACGGCGGAGCTGGAGAAGGTACAGTGGCAGCTGTGTCTGCCTACTTCTTCATCGTCACTGTCAGCTGGGTAGGATCCCTGTCAGCGGGTGGCAGTGGAGCTGGGAGGAGGTTCAGGGGCAGTTGCGGCAGTCTATCACCGCCCGGCTGCCCCTGTCAACCCTGTATCGGCGGCAGCAATGCGGTTGGAGGACAAGAGCTAATGCTGCATAATCCCCCCCGACCGCAGCGACAGGGAGCGGAGCTAGCGCACAGGCGCCCAGAGCCCGTCCGCTGCATGTCAGTGGACAGTGGTGTGAGTATGGAAGGGCGGAGAGCGACTGGTGAGGGGCAGTCGCGCATGCAGGAGGGATTTCTGGGGACCTGAGCCGAATTCCTGTTTTCTGAGACGGAGACAGTAGTGTCTCTGTCTGAAAACTAACCGCACCTGCCGGGAGCTCTGATAGCAGGGCTCAGTCCTTGCAGCATGCAGTTGCAGTTCATGATCTGTCTCGGACAAAGCGGCTCCCTCCCTCACAATCCGTATGCACTGCAGTGCCGTGGTCGCCATCAGTCTCCTCCTCTGGGTCCCTGGTATGTTTGTATGTACCATAGCATATGTGTGTGGCATGTATGTATGGTATGATATGTATGTATAGTAGTGTGTGTGTGTGTGTGTGTATTATGTAGTTTAAGTGACATACATACATGTATTCTTTTTTTTTTTTATACACACAGATCAATGATATATACAGTATGTGTGTGAAGGCAAACGAGCCTGGCACATCCACTTACATTCCACAATAGGCTGGGTGCCCTTTGCTGGGAGAGGTAAATAGGCAGCATGAGGTGCGGCGCTCCAATCATGACACTGTTAAAAGTGGCCTTTATTTGCCAAAAGCCGCTTTTAACAGTGTCATGATTGGTTGCCGCACCTCATGCTGCCTAAAAAAAATAATTATATATATATATATATATATATATATATATATATATATATATATATATATATATATATATATATATATATGAGAAAGGGAATCGGCGGCACTCAGCAGACTTGTAGTAAGATAAAAAAGTCTTTAATCCGGTCCTACGCCGTTTCGGGGACTGCGCCCCGTCTTCAGGGACAAATCATACACAAGTACATTTCACACAGAATACACTTATATACCCACCCAAGTAGGTACTCAGTACCAGGATTAGACTCACCTGTCCCGCGCCTGCGCCCCGTCCGTCAGAACGAGCGCACTCGTCCCGGAGCGATGACGTCAGTAGGCTGCGCCGGGCAGGGAGCCAATCCAGAAAAGTGAGGTCAGCGTTGCTAGGTAACCATTGTAATCAAAACAACCCGAGGGTTAGTTTTGCACGCTGTGCTCTAGGCATAACATCACAGGAAAATATGACACTGATCACACTTAACAAAACAAATAAACACATACAACAATTAAAAAACACGGTGCTGTCAGCTAAACAAAGCAATTCCCGGCATCACAGATAACACCTGGGTCCACGTTTTTATAATTAAATAACCTGACGTGTCACTAATAATAACATTTCTCTGACGTCCTAGTGGATGCTGGGAACTCCGTAAGGACCATGGGGAATAGCGGCTCCGCAGGAGACAGGGCACATCTAAAGAAAGCTTTAGGATCACCTGGTGTGCACTGGCTCCTCCCCCTATGACCCTCCTCCAAGCCTCAGTTAGATTTTCTGTGCCCGACGAGAAGGGTGCACACTAGGGGCTCTCCTGAGCTCTTTGTGAAAGTTTTAGTTTTGGTTTATTATTTTCAGTGAGACCTGCTGGCAACAGGCTCACTGCATCGAGGGACTAAGGGGAGAAGAAGCGAACTCACCTGCGTGCAGAGTGGATTGGGCTTCTTAGGCTACTGGACATTAGCTCCAGAGGGACGATCACAGGTTCAGCCTGGATGGGTCACCGGAGCCGCACCGCCGGCCCCCTTACAGAGCCAGAAGAGCGAAGAGGTCCGGAAAAATCGGCGGCAGAAGACTTTCCTGTCTTCAGATAAAGGTAGGCGCACAGCACCGCAGCTGTGCGCCATTGCTCTCAGCACACTTCACACTCCGGTCACTGAGGGTGCAGGGCGCTGGGGGGGCAGCGCCCTGAGACGCAATAAATCGATAGAAAACCTTTTATGGCTAAAATAAATGCATCACATAGAACTCCTGGGCTATATGGATGCATTTAACCCCTGCCAAAACATACAAGAAAACGGATGATAAGGACGCCGAGAAAGGGGCGGAGCCTATCTCAGCACACTGGCGCCATTTTCCCTCACTGCTCAGTTGGAGGGAAGCTCCCTGGCTCTCCCCTGCAGTCACTACACTACAGAAAGGGGTTAAAAAAGAGAGGGGGGCACAAATTAGGCGCAGTATAAACAATACAGCAGCTATAAAGGGAAAAACACTTATATAAGGTTATCCCTGTATATATATAGCGCTCTGGTGTGTGCTGGCAAACTCTCCCTCTGTCTCCCCAAAGGGCTAGTGGGGTCCTGTCCTCTATCAGAGCATTCCCTGTGTGTGTGCTGTGTGTCGGTACGTTTGTGTCGACATGTATGAGGAGAAAAATGATGAGGAGACTGAGTAGAGTGTCTGTAATAGTGTTGTCACCCCCTGGGGGGTCGACACCTGAGTGGATGTACTGTGGAAATTGCGTGACAGTGTCAGCTTTGTATAAAAGACAGTGGTTGACATGAGACAGCCGGCTACTCAGCTTGTGCAGGTCCAGACGTCTCATATAGGGGCTCTAAAGCGCCCGTTACCTCAGATACAGACGCCGACACGGATATTGACTCCTGTGTCGACGGTGAAGAGACAACCGTGATTTCCAAATAGGGCCACACATTGCATGATTGAGGCAATGAAAAAAGTTTACACTTTTCTGATAATATGAATACCACCAAAAAAAAAAAAAAGGGGTATTATGTTGGTGAGGAAAAACTTCCTGTAGTTTTCCTGAATCTGAGAAATAAAATGCGTGGGTTTCCCCCCGATAACAATTGATAATTTCTAAAAAGTTATTGGCAGTATACCTTTTCCCGCCAGAGGTTAGGGTGCGTTGGGAAACACCCCCTAGGGGGGATAAGGCGCTCACACGCTTGTAAGAACAAGGGCTCTACCCTCTCTTGAGATGGCCGCCCTTAAGGATCCTGCTGATAGAAAGCAGGAGGGTATCCTAAAATGTATTTACACACATACTGGTGTTATACTGCGACCAGCAATCGCCTCAGCCTGGATGTGCAGTGCTGGGTTGGCGTGGTCGGATTCCCTGACTGGAAATATGATATCCTAGATAAGGACAGTATATTATTGCCTATAGAGCAATTAAAAGATGCATTTCTATATATGCATGATGCACAGCGGAATATTTGCCGACTGGCATCAAGTATAAGTGCGTTGTCCAATTATACCAGTAAAGTGGTCAGGTGATGCGGATTCCAAACGGCATTTGGAAGTATTGCCTTAAAAGAGGGGATGTACCCCAGGTCGCCTCTCAAAATAAGACGCCATATTATCAGGCGCAGGCCTGGTTGGCAAGCGGACAAAAGGGTTCCTCTTTTCTGCTCGTGACAGAGGGAGAGGAAAATGGCTGCAGAGATCAGCCAGTGCCAAGGAACAGAAACTCTTTTCCGCCTCTGCCAAGCCCTCAGTATGACGCTAGGGCTTTACAAGTTCAGGCACGGTGGGGTCCCGTTCTCAATGAATTTCAGTGCGCAGTGGGCTCACTCGCAAGTAGACCCCTGGATCCTTCAGGTAATATTTCAGGGGTACAAATTGGAATTCGAGACGTATCCCCCTCGCCGTTTCCAAAGGTCTGTTTTACCGACGTCTCCCGCTGACAGGGAGGCAGTTTTGGAAACCATTCACAAGCTGTATTCCCAGCAGGTGATAATCAAGGTACCCCTCCTGCAACAGGGAACGGGGTATTATTCCACACTATTGTGGTACCGAAGCCAGACGGCTCGGTGAGACCGATTTTAAAATCTAAAATCTTTGAACACTTGCATACAGAGGTTCAAATTCAAAATTGAGTCACTCAGAGCAGTGATTGCAAACCTGGAAGAAGGGGACTACATGATGTCTCGGGACATCAAGGATGCTTACCTTCATGTCAAAATTTACCCTTCTCACCAAGGGTATTTCAGGTTATGGTACAGAACTGTCACTATCAGTTCGGACGCTGCCGTAGGGATGGTCCACGGCACCCCGGGTCTTTACTGAAGTAATGACCGTAATGATGATATTCCTTCGAAGGAAGGGAATTTTAGTTATCCGTTACTTGGACGATTCCCTGATAAGGGTAAGATCCAGGGAACAGTTGGAGATCGGTGTAGCACTATATCAGGTAGTGTTGCGGCAGCACGATTGGATTCTCAATATTCCAAAATCGCAGCTGGTTCCGACGACTTGTCTTCTGTTCCTAGGGATGATCCTGGACACAGTCCAGAAAGAAGGTGTTTCTCCCGGAGGAGAAAGCCAGGGAGTTATCCGAGCTAGTCAGGAACCTCCTAAAACCGAACCAAGACTCAGTGCATCAATGCACAAGGGTTCTGGGTAAAAATGGTGGCTTCCTACGAAGCAATCCCATTCGGCAGATTCCACGCAAGACTTTCCAGTGGAACCTACTGGACAAATGGTCCGGGTCGCATCTTCAGATGCTTCAGCGGATAACCCTGTCACCGGGGACAAGGGTATCCCTCCTGTGGTGGTTGCAGAGTGCTCATCTTCTAGAGGGCCGCAGATTCGGCATTCGGGACTGGGTCCTGGTGGCCACGGATGCCAGCCTGCGAGGCTGGGGAGCAGTCACACAGGGAAGGAATTTCCAGGGCTTATGGTCAAGCCTGGAGACATCTCTTCATATAAACATTCTGGAACTAAGGGCCATTTACAATGCCCTAAGTCAAGCGAAACCCCTGCTTCAGGGTCAGGCGGTATTGATCCAATCGGACAACATCATGTCAGTCGCCCACGTAAACAGACAGGGCGGCACGGGAAGCAGGGGGGCAATGGCAGAAGCTGCAAGGATTCTTCGCTGGGCGGAAAATCATGTGATAGCACTGTCAACAGTGTTCATTCCGGGAGTGGACAACTGGGAAGCAGACTTCCTCAGCAGACACGACCTTCACCCGGGAGAGTGGGGACTTCACCCAGAAGTCTTCCACCTGATTGTAAACCGTTGGGAAAAACCAAAGGTGGACATAATGGCGTCCCGTCTAAACAAA
This sequence comes from Pseudophryne corroboree, assembly GCF_028390025.1. Taxonomy (NCBI): domain Eukaryota; kingdom Metazoa; phylum Chordata; class Amphibia; order Anura; family Myobatrachidae; genus Pseudophryne; species Pseudophryne corroboree. The sequence goes on along the minus strand of NC_086449.1, from coordinate 623,163,869 downwards.
AAACTAGACAGATATTGCGCCAGGTCAGGGGACCCTCAGGCAATAGCGGTGGACGCTCTGGTAACACCGTGGGTGTACCAGTCAGTGTATGTGTTCCCTCCTCTGCCTCTCATACCAAAAGTACTGAGAATCATAAGAAGGAGAGGAGTAAGAACTATACTCGTGGTTCCGGATTGGCCAAGAAGGACTTGGTATCCGGAACTTCAAGAGATGCTCACGGACGAACCGTGGCCTCTACCTCTAAGAAAGGACCTGCTCCAGCAGGGGCCTTGTCTGTTCCAAGACTTACCGCGGCTGCGTTTGACGGCTTGGCGGTTGAACGCCGGATCCTGAAGGAAAAAGGCATTCCAGATGAAGTCATCCCTACCCTGGTCAAGGCCAGGAAGGACGTAACCGCAAAACATTATCACCGCATTTGGCGAAAATATGTTGCGTAGTGGGAGGCCAAGAAGGCCCCTACAGAGGAATTTCAACTGGGTCGTTTCCTTCATTTCCTGAAAACAGGACTGTCTATGGGCCTAAAATTAGGGTCCATTAAGGTTCAAATTTCGGCCCTGTCAATTTTCTTCCAAAAGGAACTGGCTTCAGTGCCTGAAGTTCAGACATTTGTAAAAGGGGTACTGCATATACAGCCTCCTTTTGTGCCTCCAGTGGCACCTTGGGAACTCAATGTTGTGTTGAGTTTCCTAAAGTCACATTGGTTTGAACCACTCACCACTGTGGACTTAAAATATCTCACATGGAAGGTGACGATGCTGTTAGCCCTGGCTTCAGCCAGGCGTGTGTCAGAATTGGCGGCTTTATCATATAAAAGCCCTTATTTAATATTTCATTCTGACAGGGCAGAATTGAGGACTTGTCCTCAATTTCTACCTAAGGTGGTTTCTGCATTTCACATGAAGCAACCTATTGTGGTACCTGCGGCTACTAGGGACTTGGAGGATTCCAAGTTGCTTGACGTGGTCAGGGCCCTGAAAATATATGTTTCCAGGACGGCTGGAGTCAGAAAATCTGACTCGCTGTTTATCCTGTATGCACCCAACAAACTGGGTGCTCCTGCTTCTAAGCAGACGATTGCTCGTTGGATTTGTAGTACAATTCAGCTTGCACATTCTGTGGCAGGCCTGCCACAGCCAAAAATCTTAAAATGCCCACTCCACAAGGAAGGTGGGCTCATCTTGGGCAGCTGCCCGAGGGGTCTCGGCTTTACAACTTTGCCGAGCAGTTACTTGGTCAGGAGCAAATACGTTTGTAAAATTCTACAAAATTGATACCCTGGCTGAGGAGGACCTGGAGTTCACTCATTCGGTGCTGCAGAGTCATCCGCACTCTCCCGCCCGTTTGGGAGCTTTGGTATAATCCCCATGGTCCTTACGGAGTTCCCAGCATCCACTAGGACGTCAGAGAAAATAAGAATTTACTTACCGATAATTCTATTTCTCGCAGTCCGTAGTGGATGCTGGGCGCCCATCCCAAGTGCGGATTGTCTGCAATACTGGTACATAATTATTGTTACCAAAAAATTCGGGTTATTGTTGTAGTGAGCCATCTTTTATAGAGGCTTCTCTATTATCATGCTGTTAACTGGGTTCAGATCACAAGTTGTACAGTGTGATTGGTGTGGCTGGTATGAGTCTTACCCGGGATTCAAAATCCTTCCTTATTGTGTACGCTCGTCCGGGCACAGTATCCTAACTGAGGCTTGGAGGAGGGTCATAGGGGGAGGAGCCAGTGCACACCAGGTGATCCTAAAGCTTTCTTTAGATGTGCCCTGTCTCCTGCGGAGCTGCTATTCCCCATGGTCCTTACGGAGTTCCCAGCATCCACTACGGACTACGAGAAATAGAATTATCGGTAAGTAAATTCTTATTTTCTTGTTACTTATATTATTATGTTATGTTGTTTTTAAAGTCTAATTACAACCTATTACAAGTGATTTTAGGATTTATAAAGTTATTTATTGCTATTAGGGGAATAAGCCATTCAAATGGAATGCTATACCATATTGTTGTTTATAGGAAACATTGTAGGCCTAATGTCTCGTTTAGCCCCCTCGGTGACAGGGACCCTAGGACATATATCCACCTGCTTTCCCGTTGCATGAGAATTTTGTTACGATCCCCGCCCCGATGTGAAAGAGGGACGTGATCAATAATAATCGCTCGCATGCTGGCTACCGTATGCCTCGCCTGCAAACAATGCCGGGCAATAGGCTGTTCACTCACACCCTTTTCTAACGCTTGCTTTATGGCGCTGCGGTGCAGTGCCATCCTTTCACGGAATTGTCTCTGTGTCTTGCCTACATAGGCCAGCCCACAGGGACATTTCAGCATATAAATTACATGCGTTGTGGTGCAAGTGACTCTGTGACAGATCTCATATTGTTTCCCCGTTGTGGGGTGACTGAATGTTGACCCTGTCATTAGTGTGTTACAAGTAGAACACCCAAGACAGCGAAAGCAACCCACTTTAGGGCGCAAAAAGTGGGATGATATTTGTTTGGTTAATGGAAAAACATCCAATTTGACCACTTTGTCTGCAATACTTTACTTCCCAGTTATACTAAGGGACAATCTAGTACCTTGGAGGGCTGGTAATGTATGGTCTGTGTTAACTAGTGGCCACAATCTCTTAGCCTGACTGACTATAGAGGTGGTGGCTGTGGTGTACCTGTTGACCCACGGGATCCTAGGAGCCTCGTGTACCGTGGCTGCCAATGGAGCTACTGCAGAAGTCAATAAAGACTCCCTGGTATGTCGCATGACTTTGAATTTGTTGACCAATAGTTCCTCTCGTGGATATCCTCTTGCCTGAAATTTATCCACCATCTGGTCTAATGTCTCATCTAATTGCTGTGGGTCTGAGATAATGCGTTTGGCCCTCAGCATTTGAGAATATGGCAAACCCTTGCGTGTGGAGTACGGATGAAAACTGGCGTGATGTAATGCCGAATTCCTGTCAGTGGGTTTAATAATAATCCATCGATACGCACCTTCTCACGGATGATGGAACAGGCTTATCAACAAGCATCCAGTACTGTCAGTTATCCAAATCTTAGTCTAGAAGAGAGGAACGCCTTGAAAGATTTGTCAACTAGGACTGACCTCATAATAAGGGATGCTGACAAAGGCGGTGCTGTCGTCATTCAGGACTTGACAGATTACCTGACAGAAAGTAATCGACAACTAACCGACGCGGCCACATATAAAGTACTGGCTTTCGATCCTACAACACAGTACAAGAAGGAACTGGATGCGTTCCTGACGCAAGCAACGTCGACTGGCTCTTTGAGCCCAGAACAAGCACAAGCCATGACGGTTAATTGTCAGACTGTGCCTTTATTCTACACTGTCCCAAAAGTGCACAAGTCATTGACTAATCCCCCTGGACGACCTATTGTGTCAGCCAGAAATTCTTTATACTACTACCCAGTGGTGATCTTTCTGGACGCATATTTAAACCCTTGCATTCAAGCGGTACCTTCATACTTGAAGGACACAACTACCTTGTTAATTCATTTACAACATATGGTGTTACCAGCTGATCAATTGACGTTATGTAGTGCAGATGTCACCAGCCTCTACACCTGCATCCCACATGATGCGGGTGTGGAGGCTGTACGGCATCTCATTACTGACAACCCGCTATACACGGGTCCAGTAATAGAAGTTTTTTTACAGTTATTAACATTAGTGTTGACCCGCAATTACTTTACATTCAATGGGCGTATGTATTTACAACTAGCCGGTTGTGCGATGGGGTCCCCAGTGGCCCCATCGTACGCAAATGCATACATGTACTCTATAGAAATTGTTTTGTTTGGTTCTATTGAACAGTCGTCTCTGTACTTCTATAAGAGGTACATAGACGATTTACTGATTTTCTGGAGGGGTAGTGCTGAATCCCTATCAACATTATTAGACAAGCATAACGCCACTGATGGGGCTGTCAAACTTACGTACCAGATGTCTGAGACTCAGATTCACTTTCTAGATGTGGCTATTCAGATAGCACCGGGAGAGATACAAACTAATTTATATGTTAAACCCACTGACAGGAATTCGGCATTACATCACGCCAGTTTTCATCCATACTCCACACGCAAGGGTTTACCATATTCTCAAATGCTGAGGGCCAGACGCATTATCTCAGACCCACAGCAATTAGATGAGACATTAGACCAGATGGTGGATAAATTTCAGGCAAGAGGATATCCACGAGAGGAGCTACTGGTCAACAAATTCAAAGTCATGCGACATACCAGGGAGTCTTTATTGACTTCTGCAGTAGCTCCATTGGCAGCCACGGTACACGAGGCTCCTAGGATCCTGTGGGTCAACAGGTACACCACAGCCACCACCTCTATAGTCAGTCAGGCTAAGAGATTGTGGCCACTAGTTAACACAGACCATACATTACCAGCCCTCCAAGGTACTAGATTACTTCCCAGTTATACTAAGGGACAAAGTATTGCAGACAAAGTGGTCAAATTGGATGTTTTTCCATTAACCAAACAAATATCATCCCACTTTTTGCGCCCTAAAGTGGGTTGCTTTCGCTGTCTTGGGTGTTCTACTTGTAACACACTGACAGGGTCAACATTCAGTCACCCCACAACGGGGAAACAATATAAGATCTGTCACAGAGTCACTTGCACCACAACGCATGTAATTTATATGCTGAAATGTCCCTGTGGGCTGGCCTATGTAGGCAAGACACAGAGACAATTCCGTGAAAGGATGGCACTGCACCGCAGCGCCATAAAGCAAGCGTTAGAAAAGGGTGTGAGTGAACAGCCTATTGCCCGGCATTGTTTGCAGGCGAGGCATACGGTAGCCAGCATGCGAGCGATTATTATTGATCACGTCCCTCTTTCACATCGGGGCGGGGATCGTAACAAAATTCTCATGCAACGGGAAAGCAGGTGGATATATGTCCTAGGGTCCCTGTCACCGAGGGGGCTAAACGAGACATTAGGCCTACAATGTTTCCTATAAACAACAATATGGTATAGCATTCCATTTGAATGGCTTATTCCCCTAATAGCAGTAAATAACTTTATAAATCCTAAAATCACTTGTAATAGGTTGTAATTAGACTTTAAAAACAACATAACATAATAATATAAGTAACAAGAAATGTTGTTATTAGTGACACGTCAGGTTATTTAATTATAAAAACGTGGACCCAGGTGTTATCTGTGATGCCGGGAATTGCTTTGTTTAGCTGACAGCACCGTGTTTTTTAATTATTGTATGTGTTTATTTGTTTTGTTAAGTGTGATCAGTGTCATATTTTCCTGTGATGTTATGCCTAGAGCACAGCGTGCAAAACTAACCCTCGGGTTGTTTTGATTACAATGGTTACCTAGCAACGCTGACCTCACTTTTCTGGATTGGCTCCCTGCCCGGCGCAGCATACTGACGTCATCGCTCCGGGACGAGTGCGCTCGTTCTGACGGACGGGGCGCGGGCGGCGGCGCGGGACAGGTGAGTCTAATCCTGGTCCTGAGTACCTACTTGGGTGGGTATATAAGTGTATTCTGTGTGAAATGTACTTGTGTATGATTTGTCCCTGAAGACGGGGCGCAGTCCCCGAAACGGCGTAGGACCGGATTAAAGACTTTTTTATCTTACTACAAGTCTGCTGAGTGCCGCTGATTCCCTTTCTTCTATATCGGATCTTGCTTTTGATCTACGCAGGGCACCGCAGCAAGTAATGATACCCTACTAGTGAGTGCCGAACCATAACCGCTACATATATATATATATATATATATATATATATATATATATATATATATATATATATATATATTTTTTAGGCAGCATGAGGTGCGGCGCTCCAATCGTGACACTGTTAAAAGTGGCCTTTATTTGCCAAAAGCCGCTATTACCAGTGTCATGATTGGTTGCCGCACCTCATGCTGCCTAAAAAAAATATATATAATATTATGTGTGTGTATTATGGAAACCCCTGCCAATAAATCCTGCGTTTGCCCCTGAGGGGGTCCTGTCATTGATGATGTGGAGGTGAGTGAGGGTGCAACGTATGGCAGCTAAATGTCACATACAGGGCACTGACCAGCTCCGTTCCCCCAGCTGTGACACCCCCGGGCACTTCTCCTGCACCTGCTGGAGAAGTGACAGTAACAGTCATCACTGCCAAGCTGCACCTGTCAACCTGGTATCAGCGGCAGCAGAGCAGGTGGAGGACCCCGGAGCTAGTGCAATCCACTGACACCCTTCCCCCATTGGCACCCACCATTTGGTCTGATGTATGGCTAGCATAACACTTTCTCTCAGATTCAGAAGTGTGGTTTACAGCAATTGCTGATTGGAAGGCAGTTTGCTAGTCATGCGCGGTGAAGGCTCAGTGTGGTGCAGCACCTACTTCTCGGCCAGTGGAAACGCTGATTTGAGTGGGGATGCTGGCCTGGATTATGTCAGAGTTGTTGCAACACTTACCGTCTTCCAGACATGCAGTGCCCCTTGCTTTGTCTGGTACCTATGCTTCCCCTACCCTGGGTGGGCCTTCAGGAAGACCATCTTCTGAGGTTGCTTCTGATGGTCAAACCATTTTTAAACCAGTTAATAATAATAATTTTATTTATATAGCGCAGTTTCTCCAACAGGACTCAAGGCGCTTTACAGACATCAAAAACAATGCACATAATACAGAGGATTTAAGTAATACAGCAATAGATAAGCCACACAGACATAAAAGGAAGCATAATACATGATTTGTGTAGGCATTTTGGGTTGTGTATTCCACCCTCACAAGATACCAGGTGTGGCAGCTATCTTGGGCGCACAGCGCAGGATTACCCAGGGTGGAAATACCCCTAGAAGAGATGACACAAAATAGGGGTGATTTCAGAATCCTAAAGTTCAGAGTAGCAGTTCAACAGAACCACCAGATCTGTGTATTTTTCATCCCATCCACAAGCTTACCAGATGAGGCAGCCATGTTGGGCGTGCTTCGAAGGTTACACTGTGGGAGATGAGCCATACAAGGGCCCAGTGCATATATGGCAAAACTGACACTTGTTTAGTAGTAGTAGTAGTAGTAGTAGTAGTATGATGTACCCTGTATGTAGGGCACAATGGCAGGGTGTGCAATCAGTGAAGGTAGACATTACAAGAAAAGGACACATTGGGGTAGAAGGGGGGGGGGGGGGGGGGGGATGGGAATAAAAAGCAGCTGCAGGTAAGCAGTGGCAGAAGGAAAATTCGATAACATTTTGCTAAGATCATAGTACGAGTGGGTATGAGAATGTGGGGAGCACACTCAGATCCAATAGAGTTGAGCTGTCCAGTGCTCAAGTTTTTGGCCTGCTCTGTCCAATGTTTAGTGTCTCGTCTTCTCTAGAGAGACTGCTTGGCTCTTCCTCCAAGGACTTAGATGAGGTATCCAGACAGAGCAGTCCCCAAAACGGAGGCTTCCAGCTATCCTTCATTGATGGGAGGAATCACGTTCTTTAGGTTCTGACACTGTAACACTGCTGGCACTGAGGGCAGGGACGCCTTAATTAAGACTGTCCACCAGGTGTTAAACATCTGATATATCCCTGCAGTCTGAGGAGGTAAACTACTTTTCCTCCTTTTCTTCAGTTGGAGGATTTGTTGTCCACAGCATGGGTGCATCTGAATTTCAAGTTCAAGATGTTCAGAAGCTTCATATCTCTTTACCCACTTCGGACTGTGGACAGATTCCGGACCTCTCCTGGACCGTTCTGATTGCAAACTTGAATATACTCTAAAGTATATTCAGATTTTTTTCTTTTTTCTTGTCTGCCTATTGTGGACACTGGGACTGTGGGGTATGGTGAGTACAGGAGACCTGAGCACCAAGGAGTTGAACTTCTGTAAGTGCGGCAGAGGCTACTCCTCACCTATAGTGGACCAGTTTTTTCTTGGTGCCAGCAGGACAGGGCACGTTTTTTTTTTGTGTGTTTTTTTTGGAGGGGGGAGTGGGCTGCTTGCAGCCCATTTTAAGTTTCAATAATTTTTTTTTAATTTCATTTTAATAAGCAGTCAGTGGCACCTGTCTTGGCGCTACTGCTGACTGCTCCATCCCCCTTTCCTTGCCAGCCGGTGGAAGGACTTCACGACCAGTAGCAACAGCCATTACTCTGAACTTGGAGGAAGCCGCGACCAGTGTGGGAGTTGGCTAAGCGGCTTCCCGCTTGTGGTAACACAGCGGTGATCACCACCGGGTTAGTCGCTGGTGGTCCAGGGTGCCCCTCTTTAAACAAAAAAGGTAGGATCCATCTTTTTTTTTTTTTTCTGCCGCCTTCTCAATTGGATGTGCTTTTTATGGAAACTTGTTCGCACCCTGACAAAACGTTTTTGGTAGCCAGACACATCTCCACCTCCTACCCACTTGCAGAAGGGGACCAAAAGTAATGGGAAACGCCTCCTCCTGTGGATGCTCACATTGCTTGGTTAGTTAAGTCGACCACTCTCCCTATTCCTGATATGACGTCTCTGAGATCCCATTGACAGGAAGTTGGAACAGTTCCTCAAGTCAGTGTTCACCAATGCGGGTGCAGCTTTGCTTTGGCTTGGGTGTCGATGGCTATAGGAAGCTGTGCTGACTCTTTGGATGAGGGTTTCCAGTCAAGGATAATATAAGGTAGGCTAGCATCTGTTTGAGTGAGGCGACTCTGGATGCCATCACCTTTTCTTCTAAGATATCGACTTCCTCTGTGGCTGCTATTCTTTATGGCTTTGCTCCTGGCGAGCTGATAAGGAGTCCAAAAAAGCCTTAGAAAGCATACCTTTTTCTGGGGGTGTCTTCTTCGGTACAGAACTGGACAAGGTTGTGGCTACAGTTGTGGCCTCTAAGACTGCCTTTCTTTCCTCAGCAGCGCCAAAGGCCAAGCAGACCTTGTTTCAATCCTTTCGCCCACAGGGCAAAGCGAGGCGGCAGTCCTCTTCTAGAGTTCTGGGAGCTTCGGTCAAATCCACCAAATCCAGTGGTTGCTACCCAAACCAGCTGACAAATAAGTAGCATGACAGACTGGATTCCCCAAGGTGGCTGGTTGTCACCTTCAGTTTGCCTACATCTGGAAGCCACGTCTGATTCCTTGGTGTCAGGCATGGTGTCCAGAGGGTAAGCCCTCACCTTTTAGGAACAGCCACCAGTTCAGTTTTTTTCTTTCTGCCAGCCAACGTTGGCAAGCCTACTGCCGTCCAATCTTCCATCTGTTCCTTCCTGGAAGTGGGGGTGATTATGCCAGTCCCACCTCCCCAGGAGAGAACAGCCTCTTATTCCAATCTGTTCTTAGTTCAAAACCCTGACTGTTCCTTCTGTCCCACCCCTCAAACTCCGGAAGCTGAACCTGTTTCTTCAAATTCACAGGTTCAGGAAGGAATCACTTTGCGCCATCACCCAGGCCCTGGAGCCAGAATATTTTATGGCCTCCTTGGAAATTCAGGCTGCCTATCTACAGAGTCCCATTCGGGTGGATCATCATCCCTTCGCTGTGCAGAAAAGGCACTACCAGTTTCGGGCCCTGCCTTTTGGACTCTCCACAGCTCCGAGAGTGTTTATGAAGGTCATGGCGACCCACCTCTATCTTCAGGGTGTCCGCATTCTTCCATACTTGGACGACCACCTTCTAATGACTCAGTCCCAAGACGTGCTATGAGACTATCTTCGTCTGACTGTGGACTTATTGCAGTCTCACGGCTTGCTCATCAATTGGCGCAAGTCCAGCCTGACTCCGTCCCAAACCATGCTTCATTTGGTGGTGCTCTTGGACTCCAGAGTTCAGAGTTTTTTTCCACAGGGATAAGTTGAAGAATCTTCCGTCCCTGGTCAGGAAATTTTCAGACCATGCAGAGTGGCAGCCAGACTCCTCCTTCCGACAGGAGTGACTCTGACAGCATGGGTCGAGGTGGCTGGCATTCTCTTTCCTGCAAGTGTGGCTCCGAACTGCACTGTGGCGTGCCCAATAAGTCGCTCTGCACTTACGTCACATCGCTATCTTCCCCCTCCATCCGTACACACTGCACGGCACAGGCACTGCTTCCATACAGTGTGCGCCAGCAATAGCCGACCATTCTTCCGGGAAACAAGGATGTGTTGGAGTACTATTCAGCCTGGAGTGGTGAGTGCCAGACGGCAGGAGAATTTGCCTGGGGAGAACAATCCCGTGAGGACTGCTTTGGTATGTCCCCAGCATTTTCTGTATTTGAACTGGCTGGCCAGGACGGAGTTGGCTCCCAAGAGTGCCAGAAAGATGTGTCGGAGCTACAGCGCATTGAGCCGCAGATGTAATGTCATGGCAACCCATTGCAATAGACTCGCGTGCTTGATTACAATGATGCAATGGAGTTACCAAGGATCGTCCCTGAAGGAGATGATTGGAAACTACTAGTGCTGTCAGACAGATTGAGAAACTGAGACAAGAGGGATGCTGAGCACCCCGTCCAATTTTGGGGAATTTCCCACTGGAATTCCTGTGAGTGGAATCTGGCGTATTGAATGGTGTCAAAGGTGGAGACCATTGTGCCCAACAATTTCATGCACAACAAGGTTTATGGACAAGACAGTATCATTGTGTTCAGGTTCTGAAAGGTCCGTGGTTTTGCTGAAGAGATGTGTTAAAGACCACCCCAGAAACTGTTGGCGCTGACAATGTATGAGGTATGACTTCTTGACATTTAGGATTCATCTGCGATCCTGAAGCACTTAAATTGTGCGATCCAGGTGCTTTTGCAATTGTGAAGCTGAGTCAGCCTTCACAAGTAGATCATCTAAATAATGTATTACAGTGATACCTTCTTTGTGCAGTAAGCTCGCCATCAACGACATGGTCTTGGTGAAAACTGATGGAGCAGATGCTGTCTCTTAAGGTAGATCCTGAAATTTGCAGTGTTTGGATCCAACTGCAAAATGGAGAAGAGAATGATGACCTGCCCAATTCAGAATGTGAAGATACTTCTGACGTCCAGTAAGGCCAAAGATTTGTTGGATTCCATGCTGTGGATCACTGATCGAAGAGATTCCATTAAAATATGATCCAGCAGCAACCTGGTGTTCAAGGCGTGGAGGTTTAAGATTGGCGAGAATAAGCCGTTCAGTTTTCGAACAAGGAACAGGTTTGAGTAAAACGCCAGTTTCTGATCCATAGGAGGAAAAAAAGCAAAAGGAGGGAATTGATAGCCCTTTCCAATGCCATCCTCTAATCCACATCCCGAGGAAGAGCGGTGGCAAAAAACGCAGTGGTTGTGGATCCCTGAGGTTGATCTGAAAATTATGCCCAGCACCCAGGCATCTAAAGAACACTTCACCCAACAGTCTCTGAACCTGGAGCAACCTCCTCCGACTTGCGATCGGATTTGGGTGGAGAAGAGACCCAGTTCAGCGCTAGGCTTCTCTGAAACCTTGTTCCTCGTGCGCTGACTTATACTAGAAAATATGCTCTTCGAAGTCCTGCTGGGGAAGAAGCTGCCTCTGGTGGAATGACCTCCAGTGGACACTCCACCCCTAAAGGAGGTGCGAAAAGCACTGAAATGTATGTCTCACTGTATGGGGTCACCCACCGTAGAAATATGCCAGTGGTAGCCTGAGCAATAATAGTATCTAGTTTTGGCCCAAAGCGAATGCTCCCACCAAACAGGAGAGAGATATATCAAGGAACGTTTTGATGCCGAATCCGCATTCCAAGCTCATAGCCAAATGGCATTCCAAGCCGAGACAGCCGTTGCTGAAATCCTGAAAGCCACCTGAGCACCGCCTTGCCCTGCCTCACATACCTATGCAGCTGCACCGCGTATCTGTTCTGCCCAGTGCAGTAGATAATCCGTGAACAAATAACTGTGCAGCCCCGCAGTGGGTTTGTCAGCCCAAGTATCCACAGTTGTGCCACACATGTCGAGACTAGTAAAGGTCTGATGCGGACTCCGGGCCCTAAAAAAAACGGACCGGAGACCACCTTCCAATTCTTGAAAAGATGCTGAACCTGGAATAGTTAGTGTTTCAGTAGCTAAACAGAGCCGCAACTGTGGGAAGCAGTTCCCTACTTGGACACTTCAACCGCTGAAAGCAGATAAAGTGAAGCAAATGTGCAAGGAACAGATATCTGGGACTGTCCAGGCCATTTCAGAGTTTGGAAAGTCCAGAAGTAGGGAAAGTAATGACTTTCCTGCGACTCTGTTTGAACGGACCCACAGCCTCCACTTGGAAATCCATATGTAAATGGAAAAGGCATATGTGCCTTGCGCACCAATGGTCTAATTCAGAATGTATCGCTATTGAGACAGAAATTGTGGTTTTCTCAATCCTGGTTCTGCTAAAAAATCGCATGTCTAGAGCCGGCCAAAAAGGTGAGACACCCACTGATGCAGTCTCACAATTGCAATGCATACACAGAAATTAATTACCATCGACAATTGCGATTGACCCAGAGCTATTCAAAGCTACTTGGAATCATGAGAATGCAGTTGCACCGGCGCCATATTATATTTTTAGTCGCAATCCATTGCATCTGACGTCAGATACACGCCCCGAAAATGGTCATGATCCGCCTGCGTTTTTCCAACCACTCCACACGTTAGCATCCACGAACGGTCACTTCCTGTCAATCAAATTGTGGTCGCAGTTCATAAAATTTAATTCACAGTTTAGCCTTTGCACATGTGCAGTGCACTCACATCGCGTGCGCAGCCTGTCTATAATCGCCCGGTTTTACAATTGAAGCTGAATAAGGCCCTAAGGATCCTTGAAAAAGCATTCCAAACTAGAGAAAGTTCTGTAAACCCCCACGCCATACGCTCCGTGGTGCAGAGCCAGGGCCGTGACAGGAAATCTACCCCTATAGAGTGAGAGAATACTTTGCCTGAGATGTGGGAACCACAAAGGCTGTAACCTGGTTTACCCCCAGTAGCGCAACTAGCTTTACCAGTTTGGATATGGACCTGTCCCAAGCCAGAGCCCATGTAGGTTCCGCCATGACTGATGAAGAGGCCACTGATGCCTGTGCGACTGTACACAACAGCTACCTGGAGCATCTGCGCTTTCAGTCATTACTACTTGGACTATCTTGCACTCATTTGCAGGAGGCTGCTGCTATTAATAACTGCAGCATATCTTTCACACAGCATCCGCTACAAGGTAGACAGACCATGATGTGACAGTTCCCAGGAGGATGGTATAAATAGCCCCCTCCTTAACCTTTAGTGAACAGCATATGTGTATTTAACACTAAAAATGCATAGTCCCCTTCAATTAGCAGGCATCAAGTAAAGAATAGCAAAGTTAATCAGTCTTAGGGCAGCTTATACCTCATGCATGTGTAGTGCAAATTTGAAAACCGAAAAATGCAACACATAAACATTACATTGTACCTATGTTATACAGACAGTTAATACAATAATAGAGGTACTCCGCCTTCCACTAAGGTCAACACCGAAGCTGCAGATGAGAGGTACTGGTGTCATGTCACTAAAGTGCAGGATAAGGTAGCAGACCGTGTAGACCAGAGGAACAGCATTTGAGGCTTTCCCTGGTATAAGCTGGACTTGGGATCTGTACCGCTGCAGGAGGGGGAGTGCAGCGCTTAAAGCTCCATCCATTCTCCTTAGACCCAGAGTACTTCCTTGTGATTGGGAAAACATTGCATAAAGCCCACAGTACATGGGCACTTGGGCAGCTTGTTGCGTGAGCATTCCCCCATCCTTGCATGGGAGCGGAGCCGCCGCAAAAACCTGGAAACAAATGAGTACTTTGCATACCTCAGATATATCTAGCACATACATTTCTACAACATGTTTGCATTTTACATAGCATTTTCAGTGTATGCAGCACATGTACTGCACCAAATAACTAGACTGATTTAGGTGGAGTTCTAGTCCTTCATTAAGATCCATAGGGATACTAACAACTCTGCACTGAAGATGTCCGTTCGATGCACTAGGTTTTAATAAAGATCTAGAACTCATTGAGCTATTCACCGTAGTACTGAGTCTGCATACAGCAGTACAAAGAAACTATTCTATAAGGTCATTGCCTGTAAACCACTTAGCTAGAAGAAAATACTGGAGACTCATTTGTGCACAAATGCAGACCCTCCAACATGACCCCTTTTATCTGGTAGAAAATGCTCTGCTCCTGGATTTCCCTCTTAATGTGATTGCCGGCACCTGTGTTGAACTAGTTATTTTGAATAGAGTATTTTTATTCAACACAATAGTTAACGATACAGACATTTCAGTGTATGCTGGGAAACACAGTTGGCAATATACAATACATTGAACCATATATCTCCATTATCAATATACATGCATAGTAAGCATTCCAGGTAATTACAGTTCCAATTACCGTCAACCCACAGTATACATGTTTTCTGAAGTCTGTAAACAAATCGTGATCCACATACTTAGCATTTTCAGTTTTCTCCCCGAAGTGTTTTAGTAAACACCCCAACTAGCAGGCCGACAATAGCCCCCAAAACCCCCGTAAAAGAAAACCAACACAAAAAACCATCAAGCCTAAAGCTACCCATTTATGTGAGGTGAGGTACAATAGCAATATAAATAGAATAAGGGAGAGAAGTCCGGCTCGGCACCGCAGGGCCCAAAGAACACACTACCACTAGGGCCAATGTACCCTAAATCTGAAGTGCAGGGGATGAGTATGTAGAATTGATCCAAGAGGACCATATTTTCTCGTATTTAGTAAGGGCATTATTTTGAGGACCATATTTTCTCGTATTTAGTAAGGGCATTATTTTATATATATATATATATATATATATATATACATACATACATACATACATACATACATACATACATACATACATACATACATACATGTTGAGTATCCCTTATCCAAAATGCTTGGGACCAGAGGTATTTTGGATATGGGATTTTTCCGTATTTTGGAATAATTGCATACCATAATGAGATATCATGGTGACGGGACTTAAGTCTAAGCACAGAATGCATTTATGTTACATATACACCTTTTACACACAGCCTGCAGGTCATTTTAGCCAATATTTTTTTATAACTTTGTGCGTTAAACAAAGTGTGTGTACATTCACACAATTCATTTATGTTTCATATACACCTTATACACACAGCCTGAAGGTCATTTAATACAATATTTTTAATAACTTTGTGTATTAAACAAAGTTTGTGTACATTGAGCCATCAAAAAACAAAGGTTTCACTATCTCACTCAAAAAAGTCCGTATTTCGGAATATTCCGTATTTCTGAATATTTGGATATGGGATACTCAACCTGTGTGTGTGTGTGTATGTGTGTATATATATATATATATATATATATATATATATGTGTAAAAAAGAGATAGTACAGCGCCACTTGTGAGGTTAAAATCTCAGTAAAAACTATACGATTGTGTTTAAAAACTTCCGTTATAAAAGCTTTACGCCCACTTAACCTTAAAAAGGTGTCAGCCCACCCCTAAAAATACAAAACTGGTATGGTAATGTTAAAAAGGTATAAAATTGGGGGGATAGGGGTACCGGCGACGAGTGTGGCTAAAAACTATGTTTTTAAAGCTTAAAGTTAGGAGCCAAAAAATGTTTCTTTTAAAATTTAAATTTTTTTAATATATATGAGAGTAAAAAAACAGTTTCCAAGAATGGTTAAAAAACAAGCATAAAAAAACTTTTTGTCCATAAATAAGCAGTAAAAATACACTTAAAAGGATAGGAATTCAAAAAACTTAGCTTGTAAAATGTGGGTGGTCAGTATAGGCCCAACGCGTTTCGTCTCAACAGACTTCTTCAAGTTTTTTTACTCTCATATATATTAAAAAAAATTAAATTTTAAAAGAAACATTTTTTGGCTCCTAACTTTAAGCTTTAAAAACATAGTTTTTAGCCACACTCGTCGCCGGTACCCCTATCCCCCCAATTTTATATATATATATATATGTGTGTATGTATATATATATATATATATATATATATATATATATATATATATATATATATATATATAAACGGTCCTTCAGTAGGGTGTCATTCACCAGAGCTTTAAATGCAGATAACGTAGGACAATGCGGAGCCATCCATACCCGCGCAATACACACCTTGGCAAGGGCGCACATACTACATGCCCTCCCACCTAGACCCAGAGAATCCCCAAACTGTGATTGCAAGGCGTGCCTGAGCTGCAGAAATCTATAAAAGTAAGAGCTCGGGAGACCAAACTCCTCCTTTTAGTTGCTGAAACTTTTTCATTGCGCCATCGCTATACAGCTGGGATATACAAATTATGGAATACGAAGCCCACACCGCCCCACCTTCCAGAGACCCCAGTTCATGGAGCGATGTAGAGTGCCGAAGGGGAGTATCCGGGTCCATACTATCATACCCGAGCAGACCCTTCAAAGCTAGCCAGATCTTCATGGCCTGAAAAACAATAGGAGGCGAGGATCTAGAAGCACTTTCTCCTGCCAGAACCTGCGCCGGGGAGAGATCAGGATAGTAACACCTAAGAAACGGCCAGTATAAACCAGCATCCTCTCCTCCACGGAGCCAAATGCCGATATGCGACAACTGGGCCGCATAGTAATACAGTTGGAAGTGAGGCAAGGCCAAGCCTCCATCAACTTTTTGTCTGGTGAGGGTATTTAATTTTATTCTAGGCCTTTTATTGGCCCAGATCAGAGACGTTAATATACTATTTAATTTCCTAAAGAAGGCCGAAAAGATGTACACAGGGGATTGCGAAAGAACATACAATAGTTTGGGAAAAACTACCATTTTTATAAGGCTAACCCTACCCGTCATTGTCAGCGAGAGTTTACACCAAGCTCTTGACTTGCGTACAAGCTGCTGTACAAGTGGGTCAAGATTCAAGGGTATAAAGTCCGCAGGATCATTAGTAACCTGGATCCCAAGGTACTTAAACTGGCCTGTCCTGCATAGCGGCAGAGAGAGCCTCGGGACCTGGGGAGGAGAGCCCATAATGGGCATTATAAATGATTTGGACCAGTTTATGCGGAGACCAGAAAAGCCACCAAATTTCTCTATGACCTGCAACACGATAGGCATATCCACAACGTAATCACGGAGGAATAACAACAGGTCATCCGCATAAAGGGCTATTTTGTCGGTGCAGGGGCCCGTGTCAACTCCCCCAATGTCCGAGTGCGACCTAACCAAACAAGGCAGGAGAAAGGGGGCAACCCTCTCTGGTGCCCCGTGACAAGGTAAAGGAGGAAGAAATGTAGCCATTGACCAAGATCCTGGCGCGTGGACTTTGATAGAGCAATTTGATCCATTGTATAAAATTAGGGCCGAAGCCCATACATCGCATGACTCCCCACAGGTAGGACCATTCGACGCTGTCGAATGCCTTAGCCGCATCCAGTGGAACCACAACCGCATCCGAGGGGAAGTCATGAGGTGCCTGCAAAATAGTGTACAGCCTGCGCAAATTAATGGACGTGGATTTCCCCGGCATGAAGCCGGATTGATCCAGATGTATTATAGATTTAATAACTAAATTGAGCCGGATCGCAAGAATTTTTGCCAGGATCTTGGCATCGGTAGGGATAAGTGAGATCGGCCTGTAGGACTCCAAGAGTTGGGGGTCCTTACCGGGCTTTGGGAGTACTATAATAACGGCCTCGGACATTGAGGGAGGAAGTTGATTAGTGGTAAATATATCAGCATACATCTCATGCAACTTAGAACCAAAGAACTGTATATACTGTTTGTACAGCTCAGTGGGAATACCGTCACTTCCCGGAGACTTGCCGCTGGGAGACATCTCCACCGCCGCCGTCACCTCCTCCAAAGTCAAGGGCGCGTCCAGAACGTCGCTTGCCTCGGGGGAAAGTTTGGGAAGGGGTATATTAGTCAGGTATATGTCTAAGTCCTCCATGGAGCACGTCAGCTGAGTATCATAAACCTCTTTAAAGTATGAGAGTAACATCTGCGCAATGTCAGGGGTGTTCTCTACCGAGGAGCCGTCTGGACCAGACATCTGCACAATCGTGGTCCCAGGACGGTCATAATGCACCAAATGGGCCAGTAAGCTACCTGGTCTGTCCGCCTGCATATAAATATTAGTAGCCCCGAACAAAAGGGAGCAGGCATTTTTATCCGAAAGGTGAGCTAACCAGGCCCCTTGAGCTAACAGCCAACGAGCCTTCAGCGCAGAGGTGCCCTCAGCCAAATAGCGGGTCTCCAGATCCCTGCACTCAACTTCAAGCTGTCTCTCCGTCGCCCTGCACGCTATCTTGCGGACAGCAATTTTGCCAATCAGTGTACCGCGTAAATAAGCCTTGAATGTATCCCATACAACCGGAGCCGAGCCCACATTATCCGCAAAAAAACCCTCCCACTTGGACGTTAAATCCGTGCAGTCGCCCAGCTGGGCCAACCAGGACGGATGCAACCTCCAATATGACTGTCCCCTCCGGCACTCCCCATCCAGAGACAGCAGCAGGGGCGAATGATCGGACACCCCCCTGTGCCTTGTAGTGAACATCTGTTATACTAGGTAAGAGTTCGGGCGAGACCAGGGCCAGGCCGATTCTAGAGAAGGAGCCATACGTACTGGAGAAGCAGGAGTATTGCCTAAGCGTAGGGTACCGAGCCCTCCAGACATCCACCCATTGCATGCTATCTAAAAAATCTGCAATCTTAGATTTAGATGTTGATGGGCCACCCCCCGCCCCTGAATCCAGAGAAGACCTCCATCTATCCAGAGAGACATCCAACACATTATTAAAGTCCCCCAGACAAATGACTGGAGTATGAGGGGAAGAAGCAATAAATGAGGCGGTCTTCTGCAGGACATCATACGAGAATGGGGGAGGAACATATACAGACAATAGGAAGAAATTACGGGAGTTCATTTTACATTCTAGAAACACACACTTACCATATGGGTCCGTATGTACAGTGATCAATTCAAACTGTACAGTTCTCTTTATCATGAACGACACCCCTCGGGAAGAGGAGGAGTGAGAGGAATGATATGTCCATCCCACCCAAGGCCTGCGGAGCGACAGCAGTCTATTTCCCTCTAAATGTGTTTCACTCAGGCAAACAATGTCCGGGCCATACTTCCTAATCATTTTAAATACCATGGATCGCTTTACTTTATTATTAATGCCCCGGACATTCCACGCCAAGATTTTTAAGGCAGACATGATAACCAGTGTACTGTTCGGGACACATCACTCATAGATCCTGCAAGGTGAAAAAAGTCCCAATACATACGTTATCCGGGCGTCTACCTGCCTGTACAGCGCTCCACCCCTGAAACCACATTGTCCGCTGGCCCCGGGCCCCAAGCCAAACCCCTATAAATAATACAACATCACCTCACAATTTGACAAGCACATATATAAAAACCAAAAAACTACTAAAAAAAAAGAGACAAAAAGATTACAGAGAAACAAACAGCAGCCCCATAACTTCCCCCCTCCACGTATACCTCCCCGAACTGTGGCATACACATATCCCTAACAGAACTCCGACCCTGGACATCCGAGAGCCTACAGCAGTGCTATGCGCGGCATACAGATCCCCCCCCCCCCCTAAAAAAAAAAAAGGAAAGGAACCTATGCGTATATAACACTACACAGCAAAGTCCAGAACCAGAAAAACAAGAGGAAGCTCCCCAGACTTATACTTGCATACTGCAGGCCCATGTGGGAAGGAAACTGGGTGTCAGTCCGGAGCCAGCTGGCGGACACCCGGAGCATATCTGTCCAGCCATGCTGCCGCCTCCCTCGGGGAGCTGAAGAACTTGGTTTCCCCATCCGCCACCACACGCAGGCTGGAGGGGAACAGCATCGAATAGGAGAGATTCAGGTCGCGGAGACGTCGCTTGATGGGCAGAAACTGGTGCCGGTCTTTTTGGATGTCCGCTGCAAAATCTGGAAACGCCGACACTCGGACACCGTTCCGAAGCAGGGGGCCCTTCGCACGGCCCAGGCGCACGACAGAGTCCCGGTCTTTATAGTGAAAAATTTGGCAATTAATGTACGTGTCGGGGCGCCTGGGGGCAAAGGATGGAAAGGTACCTGGTGAGCCCGCTCCACTGCAAACTGGGATGTAAAGGATTCAGCACCATATGCCTCTTTCAGCCAGGACTCCAGGAAATTCTCAGGATGTGCCCTTTCTTCCTTTTCAGGCAGGCCCACAAATCTCACATTATTTCTGCGAAGTCGACCCTCCATATCCAGGACTTTAGTTTGCAGTGTCGAGACTTGCTGTGTAACCGCAGATACAGACCGCTGCAGAGGGCCACTGAGGTCCTCCAGATTAGAGACCCGCTTCTCGGTTTCGCCCACTCTCTCCCGGACTCGCTGGACGTCCTGGCGCAGCCATGATAAATCGCACTGCACCTTCTCCATTTTGTCCGACAGGCGTTGTTCGCTGGCCGCTATGTCCTCCAGGACCTGTTGAATGGAAGGAGCAGACTGCTGCATATTCGCACCCGAGTCGGCCCCGACCGGGGGAGTCGATCTGGTAGAAGGGGAGGGCTTAGGAGGTGACTGCGTCGGCTGGGTAGCAGGCTGGCGGGCAAACTTCTCCAATTTAGCCGCGGCCGAGCTCTAGCCGCCCTTCACCATAGTGTCAAGGCCCAAGCTGCGCTCAAAGTCCTAATATTCAGTGTCAGGGAGTACAGCAGTAGATGATAAATGCAATATCAGCAGCACTCCAGAGCCCAGGACATCCAGCAGTAATACAGAAAGGGGAAGGGGAACCAGAAGGACCCAGTGATATAAATACTGTAATATATACGAGCCGCCAAAGGCAGGGCAATGTGTTCCAATTCAGCTCTGTCAGCCCTGTATTTCCCCCATAGACACAGCTTCATGTATTGAGGATGTGCTCAGGAAGTTGCAGCCAAGATGGCCGCCGGGTCCACAGACTCTCCCCTCTTCAGACTGTTACACTGATCTCAGGCACCGGAGGATCAGGAGCCTGCTCGGTAAGGCGTCCAGGGGGTGCAGTAGGGGGGCGCCGCTCACCTCCAGCGCTGTGAGGTCTAGTCTTCGTCGCGGATGCGTGCCCGCGGCAGCCCGGGGGAACTCCGGAAATCGAGGCCGGGGATTCACTGGCGGCCTAGGCCCGAAGTGCGGGCGGCGGCTGGCGCGAGCTGGGATCTCCTGCAGGGGTCCTCCGGTGATGCCCGCCGCCTCCCCAGTGCTGTTAGATGGGAGTAAAGCCAGGAAGCAGCCTCAGAAGAGCCCGAGGATGATTACAGGATTAATAGCCCAGGGAGCTCCTCAATCCTGCTTCCTATTCGCTTGCTGCCGTGGCCACACCCCTGAACTAGTTATTTGATGAAAAATGTGTTTCACACAGGTGACAGCAATAATAAATTAAGAGGGAAGTCCAGGAGCAGAGTATTGTGTACCTGATGGAAGGGGTCATGTTGGAGGGTCTGCAAATGTAGAGATCCCGCCTAATACACAGTTTATGCACATTATCTCTTTCCCTGTGTCCAGTGAATGATCTGGCTTTCATGTTTTCTGTACAAGATATAACCTCCAAAGGAAGTGGGCACTAAGATTATTTGGACTCGGTGAGGTCTCAAAATCAAATTTAATAATAAATATGGCAATCCATGCTTTATGGTTTGACTGGCTGTTGCAAAATGTAATGCTCTTTCAGGAGTTTGATCTATCCTACACTAAGATTGCCTCCCAAGTAAAGAAGTGTGTGGTATATAATTTCATGCCAAGCTTGCATTTAAAAACACTAAACTGCAAGAGATGTAAATGTAATAATGGTTGCAGGGAAAGTCTTCACCTCACTCCCCTGCATGTTTCCTTTTCTCCTCTGGCTTTGGATGGTTTAAGTGTCATAAATGTTGGATTTGAATTCTGAATTACACAATTATAACTTTAAAATCACAGTGCATTACATATCACATTCATAGATTTAACACTTCCATATACAATATACTTTCTGCTCGTGTTGTGCGTTTGTGCTCTTGGATCTCATGGTTCCGACTCCAAAGTTGTAATACCCTCTCCTGAGACTTTTGATCACACATGACTACCTTGTTTCTTGTATATAATGGGAAAAAAGGTTGCCAGGTCGAATGTTTCATAAATATGGTGTATTAGCACTTGCAGGATGCATCTAGGCATATGTATTAGCACTACAAGTATCAACGTGCTGTGCTTTATAGTCACTTGCATGTCACATCCTTGACTTCTGCTGTCCAATGTGCACAAGCAACTTATACATTGCCTTAGTTCCTACTGTACATATTCCCATGTCATCTGTTGTTTTGCAAATGTTTCCAATGGATTTGTCCTATCTCTTGCAGGTTAGTTTAATGCACTTTATACATAAGACATTGCTATATGCATTGATGTCCTATTCGTGCTTTGTGACTTGCGGCACTGGTGTAGCCCCTCGCTGCACTTATACCCCTCGTTTTTGTTCATCTAGATGATTTATGGAAGTTGCACAGTGTTTGTTTTTGGCTTTATCCTGAGCATATTTCTCTCTTGATTGTTTATAATAAATTAGACTGATTACATAGTAAAGTGTGTTTTGTGTGCTATAAGACATTGGACCTCTCATGTTCCATGGAGAGTAATCTATGATATCATTTTATACAGAACTACTTTCAGTGAATTTGCAGCAAAACATGCCAGGGATACACGGTTCAAAGCCATTGAGAAAATGAAAGATCGTGAAACCTTATTTAATGAATTCATGGTTGCTGCACGAAAGAAAGAGAAAGAGGATTCTAAAAACAAAGGAGAAAAGGTAAAGCTTTATTACAGACTGATTGCAAATGAGACTTTATTTTTTATGAAATGAAGTAGTCTCCTATCAACACTCTTCATTATGAGTCCTGCTCAAAACTACATTTTAGTGTATTAACATGTGTTGCATAGACATAAATATTGAAAAAAAAAATCTCATGGAAGTCTTAAATTTTCATGCAAAATCGAAATATATTTGTCATATAAAGTCTTTGATAAATCAGAAAAAGTAGTTTTAATGGTTTTCTGCTAATACATTTCTTTGTGCACACTAATGACTATTACAGATGGTTGTGTAATCTTATGGTTGGTCCTGTATCAGAGCATGTGTGGCCCCAGAAACGCATTGATGCAGTGGGGTCGTGCTGTTTTACTGACAGCTGCAATGGAAAACATTTCTGTAAAAAAACAAACTCTTAAACCATTTTCAGTATATCCTCGGTAGCATTTTAGTAGCCTGTTTCTGATCTTTTTGGTGAACATACCTTTAAGTATAACTGTATAAATTACTGCTCATCTGAACAAAAGGTCATGCATGAAAAATAAATGGGCTTAAATGTCACTTAAATAAGAAGCCATCAGTGGGAAGCAGAGATCACCACTGGAGATATTCAAATCTTCTGCAGCAAGTGCAGACCCATTCTGTACAGTGGGGAATCTCTCTCCGAGCTCCTGTGTAGCTGCTTTTCCTAGAAAGTCTTAATAATTCCATCTGGCTTGACAGCTTTATCTTCAATAAAACATTTGTTTACACAAGAAGCTAGCATGTGCTGACATTTGGTTCCAGTTTATTTTATTTTTGTTTTTTCGATGTGGATGAAATAAGGCCATAAGGCTGTATGGTTTCTTGAGGATTTACAAATGGATGCGTTTATTCTTTGGATGCCATTCTTGGTCTAGGAAGCTCTGGACTCCCAGCATTACATTTCTCATTGGACTAGATACAGTAATTCTAGTTCAATCCAAATTGAATATAAATACCAGTTAAATGAGGATTTTGGTACAATCCTCTTTCTCTGTCCATCTGGCGCATCAAACAAACTAATTTTATAGTTAAGCCCTCCTGTTTACATCCAATCAGCACCTATGGAACCAGTGGGAATTCAGTTAAAAATGAACAAAGCCCATAGAAGACAAAACAGTGATACCAGAACCACAACAAAGGACGGAGAGTGCAGTGTCTCCCAGATGGAGTAAGAGAAACTGATTCAGTACTAATTTTCTTATCGTTCTCTTCTGTCTGGGAGAACCTTCAACCATGTTGCAGAGCTATAGTTGTCAGAAGTGATTGGGTAATGACACTGCATTCTACGACTTTCTATAAATACTCATGGTTACTATATAATTTGGAACCGTTGATTTATTCGTATTCATCTGTAGTAAATATAGATTCTACTAGCAGTACCCTACCCGTCGTTGCTGAGTGATTATTTTTATTGACTGATGCTGAGCAATAATTAAATTTATTCAATGATACGATGCATAAGGAGTCCACTCGCTCAGTGCCCGTGCAACCAAGAGTATTGTGGAAGTAGACTTGAGTTTGTGTCCCTTGCACACCTTTTTTGTCTTTATCGGGTGTGTGGTGGTAGTAACACGGAATCAGCGTACACATGCATAGGCAGAATCAAGGGGAGTGGCACCAATGCATGTGCCCCCCTGTTATTTTATTAAAGTGTAGCAACACAGTGTGCACAAAGGCGAGCACCAGTATATGGGGGGGGGTGGGAGGCAAGGGGATCCCCAGTCAGTGCTGTGGGGTACAGTGCACAGAAGGAACTCGCACCGTTTGTCCCTGACTACAGTGAGAAGTGAATTTTTTGTTTGCTTCCAGGTTAGTACAGAACAGAAACAGAACTCAAAAAAAAAAAATCAATAAATAGAAAAATAAAAAAAAGATTCAAAAGAAACAAAAACACTTCACAAATGGTATATATCTCATTTAAATAAAAATAACTGGCATATTACTTAGTTTGCTGCATATTCATCAACCTCCTCAATGGATGGGCAACCATGGAGGTATACCAGGGCACCCGGACTTGGTGTTTTATTACTAATTTATACCATGCCAGATGTATAGCATGCCATACAGATGTATCCTTCAGCTTGCAGGTTTTTCATTTGCTTCATGCTTTCGCAACTAGTAGCGGTATGCGTGTGCACTATGCATTCCTTTGAATGCGGGTGCATACGCACATGCCCGCGCACAGTCATGGCCACACTATTTGCGGCAAGCAAGTCACGTTTGCTGTGAATAGGTTTATCAAGGAAACTGGACACATCTGTGTCTTTCCCTAGTGACCTGTAAATTTTCTCTTCTAAAATACTGTATGGAATACTATATTTTCTCTAGCATCCATAAGGGATATTGGGGGACTCTAGTACGATGGGGTATAGACGGGGTCCAAAGGAGCCGGTGCCCTTTAAATTTCTTCATCTGGGTGTGCTGTCTCCTCCCCTCTATGCCCCCTCCCACAAGCAGTTTAGAAAAAAGTGCCCTCAGGAGAGGATGCACACTGCAAGCTCATTTCAGTATGCTGTTTGGGCAACAGCATACAGTACCTACGTCGTGGGAGTTAAGGGGGGAGATGGTCACCGGCCTCATGAGGTGCTGAGCCTTCCTGAGGGGCTGTTTGTTCAGCGGGGCACTGCACCCTAGCTGTCGCAGCCGCAGCTTGCTGCACACCCTTAACAGAGTCTGAAGGTGATTGTCATGCTGAGTACAAACCGGGGGCTTTGCTAGGGGGCCCCCCTGGTTCATTGTGTGGCAGTAGTGTGGGTGAGGCGTACGGGTCCCTCCTGGGGGGGACCCGTGGGTGCCCCTGCGTGAGACTGGCGGGAGGTGTGTTGTACCAAGCAATTTATGTGAGGCTACACAACCTGTGGAGACATAGCCAGTATAAAACTTATTAGTAGCTCCGGCGCTATAGCGGAGGGCGGAGCTACATCAGAGCTGGCTCAGCTGCATTTTGACGCCTTCCTCTGCATAAGCAGCAGCCTCATACAGCTCCTCCAAACTGTCACAGGATCTTTGGTACCGGGTGTGGAGGGCGGGAGCCGCTATTAGTGCACAGTTTACATTCCTCTGAGGAATTTTCTGTACAGCAGTATAACTGTTCTATATTACTACATAAAACGCTGACAGTCTCACTGGGGCTATACAGCATTGGGTGCGCTGGTGTCCTCTCTTCTGTGTCTCCTCTCACATGCAATAGGGTAGGCTTGTAGTGTATTCAGTCTGTGTTGTATGTGTATTGTTTCTGTCTTTCATTATGGAAGTCATGCAATGTATGTAATGCCAGATTCTCCCCTATTTCTCTAACGTCCTAGTGGATGCTGGGGACTCCGTCAGGACCATGGGGAATAGCGGCTCCGCAGGAGACAGGGCACAAAAGCAAGCTTTTAGGATCACATGGTGTGTACTGGCTCCTCCCCCTATGACCCTCCTCCAAGCCTCAGTTAGGTTTTTGTGCCCGGCCGAGAAGGGTGCAATCTAGGTGGCTCTCTTAAAGAGTTGCTTAGAAAAAGTTTTTAGGTTCTTTATTTTCAGTGAGTCCTGCTGGCAACAGGCTCACTGCATCGAGGGACTTAGGGGAGAGATTTTCAACTCACCTGCGTGCAGGATGGATTGGATTCTTAGGCTACTGGACATAGCTCCAGAGGGAGTCGGAACACAGGGCTCGCCCTGGGGTTCGTCCCGGAGCCGCGCCGCCGACCCCCCTTGCAGATGCTGAAGATGAAGAGGTCCGGAACCAGGCGGCAGAAGACTCTGTCTTCATCAGGTAGCGCACAGCACTGCAGCTGTGCGCCATTGTTGTCAGCACACTTCACACAGCGGTCACGGAGGGTGCAGGGCGCTGGGGGGGGCGCCCTGGGCAGCAATGTATAATACCTGTATGGCGAAAAATACATCACATATAGCCCTTGAGGCTATATGGATGTATTTAACCCCTGCCAGATATCTAAAACTCCGGAGAAGAAGCCCGCCGAAAAGGGGGCGGGGCCTATTCTCCTCAGCACACAGCGCCATTTTCCCTCACAGAAAGGCTGGTGGGAAGGCTCCCATGATCTCCCCTGCACTGCACTACAGAAACAGGGTTAAAACAGAGAGGGGGGGGGCACTGATTTGGCGATATGTATATATATTAAAATGCTATAAAAGGAACACTTATATAAAGGTTGTCCCTGGATAATTATAGCGTTTTGGTGTGTGCTGGCAAACTCTCCCTCTGGCAAAGGGCTAGTGGGTCCTGTCCTCTATCAGAGCATTCCCTATGTGTGTGCTGTATGTCGGTACGTGTGTGTCGACATGTATGAGGAAAATATTGGTGAGGAGGCGGAGCAAATTGCCTGTAATGGTGATGTCACTCTCTAGGGAGTCGACACCGGAATGGATGGCTTATTTATGGAAATTACGTGACAATGTCAACACGCTGCAAGCCGGTTGACGACATAAGAGGGCCGGCGAACAAATTAGTATCTGTCCAGGCGTCTCAAACACCGTCAGGGGCTGTAAAATGCCCATTTACCTCAGTCGGTCGACACAGACCCAGACACGGACACTGATTTCAGTGTCGACGGTGAAGAAACAAACGTATTTTCTTTTAGGGCCACACGTTAAGGGCAATGAAGGAGGTGTTACATATTTCTGATACTCCAAGTACCACAAAAAAGGGTATTATGTGTGAGGTGAAAAAACTACCTGTAGTTTTTCCTGAATCAGATAAATTAAATGAAGTGTGTGATGATGCGTGGGTTTCCCCCGATAGAAAATTATTGGCGGTATACCCTTTCCCGCCAGAAGTTAAGGCGCGGTGGGAAACACCCCTCAGGGTGGATAAGGCGCTCACACGCTTATCAGAACAAGTGGCGGTACCATCTACGGATAGGGCCGTACTTAAGGAGCCAGCTGATAGGAGGCTGAAAAATATCCTAAAAAGTATACACACACATGCTGGTGTTATACTGCGACCAGCGATCGCCTCAGCCTGGATGTGCAGAGCTGAGGTGGCTTGGTCGGATTCCCTGACTAAAAATATTGATACCTTTGACAGGGACAGTATTTTATTGACTATAGAGCATTTAAAGGATGCATTTCTATATATGCGAGATGCGCAGAGGGATATTTGCACTCTGGCATCAAGAGTAAATGCGATGTCCATATCTGCAAGAAGATGTTTATGGACACGACAGTGGTCAGGTGATGCAGATTCCAAACGGCACAAAGATGTATTGCCGTATAAAGGGGAGGAGTTATTTGGGGTCGGTCCATGGGACCTGGTGGCCAGGGCAACTGCTGGAAAATCCACCGTTTTTTACCCTAAGTCACATCTCTGCAGAAAAAGACACAGTCTTTTTCAGCCTCAGTCCTTTCGTCCCTATAAGAGTCATATCTGCCCAGGGATAGAGGAAAGGGAAGAAGACTGCAGCAGGCAGCCCATTCCCAGGAACAGAAGCCCTCCACCGCTTCTACCAAGTTCTCAGCATGACGCTGGGACCGTACAGGACCCCTGGATCCTACAAGTAGTATCCAAGGGGTACAGATTGGAATGTCGAGAGGTTTCCCCCCTCGCAGGTTCCTGTAGTCTGCTGTACCAATGTCTCCCTCCGACAGGGAGGCAGTATTGAAAACAATTCACAAGCTGTATTCCCAGCAGGTGATAATAAAATTACCCCTCCGACAACAAGGAAAGGGGTATTACTCCACACTATATGGTGGTACTGAAGGCTAGGTGAGACCTATTCTAAATCTGAAAAATTTGAACACTTGCAAGGGTTCAAATCCAGATGGAGTCACTCAGAGCAGTGATAGCAAAGAACAAGGGGACTATATGGTGTCCCGGGACATCAGGGATGCTTACCTCCATGTCCCAAAATTTGCCTTTTCTCACCAAGGGTACCTCAGGTTCGTGGTACAGAACTGTCACTATCAGTTTCAAGACGATGCCGTTGGATTGTCCAAGGCACCCCGGGTCCTTACCAAGGTAATGACCGAAAGGAGGATTCGTCTTCAAAGAAAATGGACGACCTCCTGATAAGAACAAGGTCCAGAGAACAGTTGGAGGTCGGAGTAGCACTATCTCAAGTAGTTCTACGACAGCACGGGTGGATTCTAAATATTCCAAAACCGCAGTTGTTCCGACGACACGTCTGCTGGTCCTAGGGATGATTCTGGACACAGTCCAGGAAAAGGTGTTTCTCCCAGAGGAGAAAGCCAGGGAGTTATCCGAGCTAATCGGGATCCTCCTAAAACCAGGAAAAGTATCAGTGCATCATTGCACAAGAGTCCTGGTAAAAATGGTGGCTTATTACGAAGCGCTTCCATTCGGCAGATTTCACGCAAGAACTCTTCAGTGGGATCTGCTGGACAAATGGTCCGGATCGCATCTTCAGATGCATCAGCGGATAACCCTATATCCAAGGACAAGGGTGTCTCTCCTGTGGTGATTACAGAGTGCTCATCTTCTAGAGGGCCGCAGATTCGGCATTCAGGATTGGATGCTGGTGACCACGGAGGCCAGCCTGAGAGGCTGGGGAGCAGTCACACAAGGAGTGTGATCAAGTCTGGAGAATTCTCTCCACATAAATATACTGGAGCTAAGAGCAAATTTATAATGCTCTAAGCTTAGCAAGACCTCTGCTTCAAGGTCAGCCGGTATTGATCCAGTGGGATAACATCACGGCAGTCGCCCACGTAAACAGAAAGGGCGGCACAAGAAGCAGGAGGGCAGTGGCAAAACTGCAAGGATTTTTCGCTAGGCGGAAAATCATGTGATAGCACTGTCAGCAGTGTTCATTCCGGGAGTGGACGACTGGGAAGCAGACTTCCTCAGCAGGCACGACCTCCACCCGGGAGAGTGGGAACTTCATCGGGAAGTTTTCCGCATGATTGTGAACCGTTGGGAAAGACCAAAGGTGGACATGATGGCGTCCCGCCCGAACAAAAAATGGGACAGGTATTGCGCCAGGTCACGAGACCTTCAGGCGATAGCTGTGGACGTCCTGGTAACACCGTGGGTGTAACAGTCGGTGTATGTGTTCCCTCCTCTGCTTCTCATAACCAAGGTATTGAGAATTATAAGACATAGAGGAGTAAGAACTATACTCGTGGCTCCGGATTGGCCAAGAGGGACTTGGTAACCGGAACTTCAAGAGATGCTCACAGAGGACTAATGGCCTCGGGAGCTAAGAAGGGATTTGCTTTCAGCAAGTACCATGTCTGTTCCAAGAGGAACCGTGGCATCGGCCTTTAAGAAAGGACCTGCTCCAGCAGGGACCTAGTCTGTTCCAAGACTTACCGCAACTGCGTTTGACGGCATGGCGGTTTGAACGCCGGATCCTAAGGGAAGAGGCATTCCGGAAGAGGTCATACCTACCCTGGTCAAAGCCAGGAAGGAGGTGACCGCACAACGTTATCACCACATGTGGTAAAAATATGTTGCGTGGGTGAGGCCAGGAAGGCCCCACGAAAAAATTTCAACTAGGTCGATTTCTGCACTTCCTGCAAACAGGAGTGTCTATGAGCCTCAAATTGGGGTCCATTAAGGTTCAAGTTTCGGCCCTATAGATTTTCTTCCAGAAAGAATTGGCTTCAGTTCCTGAAGTCCAGACGTTTGTCAAGGGAGTATTGCATATACAGCCCTTGTGTGCCTCCAGTGGCACCGTGGGATCTCAACGTAGTGTTGGGATTCCTCAAATCATATTGGTTTGAACCACTCAAATCTGTGGATTTGAAATATCTCACATGGAAAGTGACCATGCTGTTGGCCCTGGCCTCGGCCAGGCGATTGTCAAAATTGGCGGCTTTGTCTTACAAAAGCCCATATTTGATTTTCCATTCGGACAGGGCAGAACTGCGGACTCGTCCCCAGTTTCTTCCTAAGGTGGTGTCAGCGTTTCACCTGAAACAACCTATTGTGGTGCCTGCGGCTACTAGGGACTTGGAGGACTCCAAGTTGCTAGACGTTGTCAGGGCCCTGAAAATATATATATATATAATTCCAGGACGGCTGGAGTCAGAAAGTCTGACTTGCTGTTTATATTGTAGGCACCCAAAAAGCTGGGTGCTCCTGCTTCTAAGCAGACTATTGCTCGTTGGATTTGTAGTACAATTCAGCTTGCACATTCTGTGGCAGGCCTGCCACAGCCAAAATCTGTAAATGCCCATTCCACAAGGAAGGTGGGCTCATCTTGGGTGGCTGCCCGAGGGGTCTCGGCTTTACAACTTTGCCGAGCAGCTACTTGGTCAGGGGCAAACACGTTTGCAAAATTCTACAAATTTGTTACCCTGGCTGAGGAGGACCTGGAGTTCTCTCATTCGGTGCTGCAGAGTCATCCGCACTCTCCCGCCCGTTTGGGAGCTTTGGTATAATCCCCATGGTCCTGACGGAGTCCCCAGCATCCACTAGGACGTTAGAGAAAATAAGATTTTACTTACCGATAAATCTATTTCTCATAGTCCGTAGTGGATGCTGGGCGCCCATCCCAAGTGCGGATTGTCTGCATTACTTGTACATAGTTATTGTTACAAAAAATCGGGTTATTATTGTTGTGAGCCATCTTTTTTAGAGGCTACTTCATTGTTATCATACTGTTAACTGGGTTCAAATCACAAGTTGTACGGTGTGATTGGTGTGGCTGGTATGAGTCTTACCCGGGATTCAAGATCCTTCCTTATTGTGTACGCTCGTCCGGGCACAGTACCTAACTGAGGCTTGGAGGAGGGTCATAGGGGGAGGAGCCAGTACACACCATGTGATCCTAAAAGCTTGCTTTTGTGCCCTGTCTCCTGCGGAGCCGCTATTCCCCATGGTCCTGACGGAGTCCCCAGCATCCACTACGGACTATGAGAAATAGATTTATCGGTAAGTAAAATCTTATTTTCTTCGGGCTCCATATCCTGTGAGCAATGTAGTCGGTCATCACAAAATGCTGATTACAACATGGGGGGAGAGTCCAGAACCTTCCTGGCTGGGGGCTATAAAAACTATGATGTCGGATATGTTATCTTAGCTCACTGCCAATGCCAACAAAACACAAGAACTGCAACAAGCAGTAGCTAGCCTAACTGCAAGGCTGATGCTTCCCATCCCCAGCTGTCGACTACAAGTGCACAAAAACGTGCTTTACCTGCAATTTTATCAGATTCCGATGATGATGTACAGCCGGATGGGGATGTTGGGGATCCCATTAGTGGGGATTCCACCCCTACACAGGGTATCGAACCCCTCATATTGGCCATACAGGATGTGTTAAAGATCCCCCTGGAGGATGCTACTAATCAGCACTCATTTTTTTCTTCCTCAAGACAAACAGACAGTCGCTTTTCCTGCTTCCAAGGAATTGGATGATTTATTTAAATTAGCCTGGAAAATCCAGATAAAAAATATCAGGTGTCCAAAAGGTTTTTAAATACCTTGCCGTTTGCCCCTGAAGGCAGAAAATTCTGGGAAGAATCTCCAGCAGTAGACGTCTGTCTCTCGCCTTTCTAAAAAGGCAGAGCTCCCTGCTCCGGGCTCTTTTCTGGTAAATGATCCGGGGGATAATAAAATTGAGACCACTCTGAAATCTATCTACACTGCTACAGTTGTAGCTCAAAGACTGGTCATTGCTGGTTGCTGGATGACACATGCCATTCTTACATGGGCTACTCAGATTCAAGAGTGTCTTTCGGGTTATATGACCTTGGTTACTACTGTAACTTTCCTAAAACACATTCAGGACACAGCAAGAGTCCTCTGTGATTCCCTTAAAGAGATTGGCAATATAAATGCTAGAATCACTGCTATGGCTGTGTCTCCACGCAGAGCCATATGGTTGCGTCAGTGGATGGCAGACGCTGATTCCAAACGTAATGTGGAATCTCTTCCCTTCACAGGTGAATGGCTCTTCGGAGCTGAATTGGACGCATGGATCTCCAAAGCTACTGCTGGGAAATCCACGTTTCTTCCTTCTGGGGTTCCGCCTGCTAGGCGTACCTACCTGGGACCGTCGACTCAGTCCTTTTGGTCCTCCAGATTTCATTCTAGGGCCCGAAGTGCCTCCAATGCAGCTAGAGGCTCTAGAGGTAAGCCTAAGAGATCAGCCGTTGCTGGCTCTCAGGAACAGAGTACTAGTTCAGCTTCCACAAAGAATTTGGCATGACGGTGCCCACCCACCCTGAGGGGAGCTCGGTTACGTCACTACAGCCACGTCTGGGACGGTTCCTGCCAAGATGCCTGGGTAAGGAACCTTATCTCTCAGGGTTACAAGCTGGAGTTCGACGGTGCTCCTCCCCAATGATTTTTCAAATCGGGCTTGGCAGTTTTGGAAGATATGCGTGTTACGCTACTACTGGTCATTGACAAGTTGGTCCAGTCCAAGGTCATTGTTCCAGTACCCCTGCTACAGCAAGGACAAGGTTACTACTACAGTCTGTTCGTAGTGCCAAAACCATTTTGAATCTGAAGTCCTTGAATCCTTACCTGAAGGTTTTCAAATTCAAGATGGAATCTTTGAGAGCGGTGATCGCGGGTCTGGAACAGGAATTCCTTGTGTCCCTGGTTATCGAGGACGCCTACATACATATCCCAATTTGTCCTCCTCATCAGGCCTATCTGTGGTTTGCCCTACTGAACGATCACTACCAGTTTCGGTCGTTGCCGTTCGGCCTGTCTGCAACTCCGAGGGTGCTCACGAAGGTGATGACGGAAATGATGTTCCAGCTCTGGCCCCAGGGGGTCAACATTTTCCCATACCTGGACGATCTCCTGATAAAATTAAGTTCCAGGGAGCTGCTTCTGCTCCATATAGATCGCACTATCCAACTTCTGTCTCACCACGGGTGGATCCTCGATCTACAGAAGTCTCAACTGGAACTGTCTCAAACGCTCCTGTTTCTGGATATGATACTGGATACCGTAGCTCAGAGAGTGTTCCTCCCAGAGGACAAGGTGAGAGAACACTTCAAGAGATGAGTTCGCATGGTTCTCCGACCTGCTCGAGTTTCCATTCATCTTTGCATAAAATTGTTGGGAAAAATGGTAGCCTCGTATGAGGCGATACAGTTCGGAAGGTTCCATGCCAGACCCTTCCAATTGGACATCCTGAACAAGTGGCCCGGTTCACATCTTCAGATGCACCGGATGATTCAGCTGTCACCCCAGGCCAGGATTTCACTCCTGTGGTGGTTACGGTCTTCCAACCTGCTGGGAAGGTCGATGTTTCGGGATTCAGGATTGGATCCTTCTCATGACTGATTCGAGCATGAGAAGATGGGGAGCGGTCACCCAGGGTGCACAGTTCCAGGGTAGGTGGTCTACCCAAGAGGCCCTACTGCTGATCAACATTCTGGAACTTCAGGCTGTCTACAATGCTCTGATTCAGGCCTCCCCTCTACTATGGGATCAGGCGATCCAGCTTCAGTCGGACAACGCCACGGCAGTGGCATACATCAATCGACAGGGAGGGACAAGAATCGGGGCCTACATGCGTAAAGTGTCAAAAATACTTCTCTGGGCAGAAAGAAATGCAAGAACGCTGTCCATAATTTTCATTCCAGTAGTGGACAACTGGGAAGCCGACTTCCTGAGTCGCCACGACCTCCACCCGGGGGAGTGGGGATTACATCCTCAGGTGTTTCAACAGATTGTTGACAGGTGGGGTTACCCGCAGATCGACATGATGGTGTCTCGCCTCAACAAGAAACTTCGCTGCTACTGCTCGATAACCAGAGACCCTCAGGCGAGTGCAGTGAATGCGCTGATGTCGCCTTGTCTTACCGGCTGGTCTACCTATTCCCTCCGATTCCATTAATCCCAAGGGTGCTCCAGTGGATCAGACATCAGAGTACAAGCAATCCTGATTGCACCGGATTGGCCCCGAAGGGCGTGGTACGCAGCTCTTCTGGACATGTCCGTAGAAGACCATTGGCCTCTGCCGCTAAGAAAGGATCTTCTCTGGCGTGGCCTGACTGCTATGAGGAAAGGACACGTTTGTCCTGAGCTCCATCTCCCAAGAGGACTAGCTACTCTAAATTCCCCTACTTCAGCCCATAAAATACCCCTGCTGACTGCCTTACCCCTGTGCCATACAGTGGGGTGTCGGGACAGTGGCAACGGAGTCGGGGAGCACCCCATTTGAGCTCCTGCGGACTGCGGCCTGATCGCTCTCTCCTGACCGGGACCTCGATTTTGAGCTGGATCCGGCGCGGCTTCCTGACGCCCCGCACGCTGCGGCTGACACCTCCCGGCCGGTCACGACGAGCTCCAACTACCGCTGGGCCCGCCGGATTTGTTACACCGACCCCACACTGCTGCATTCGCTCGCCCCCGCCCTGTGGGAGCTGAGTGCACCCATCCCTGCACGGATCGTCCAGTGGCCATCTTGGAGAGTGCCGGGCGCCCACTGCACGCTACACGCCGCTGCATGTGCGGCGGTGATGGCTGACCCGGCCAACTTCTCCATGCTGCGGGGACCAGCTCCGCCTGCACCCCTAAAGCCACACTCCCCTTTGGTGGACCCCGCAGGACGCATCCTGAATTTTACAAACCTCCGCTGGGCTGGGGAGTGAGTGTGAGGCTTAACATCCCCCCCTCACTGCTATACCCTGTGCTCCACTCTCTCTCCTTTAGCAATCTCATCCTCTCCCCCACACTGACCTAACACGGACACCCTGATACCCCCTGTGGCCCGCGTTATTTCCTGGAGGCACCAGACCTAGGCAATAGGGTACCACTACTGTCTGCCAAGTATACTGAGTCACTCAGTGTGGCTGATGACTTGCTCCTGCTCCTATCTATCTCACAGTATATTACTGGGAGCGCACACTGGAGTCGTCCCACCTGATCAAATTGCTCCCAAGGCCCTGATACGTATTTAACGCAGCTGATTGGGGGTACTGTCATGTACTAATGTACTACTTCGTGTAGTGCTGTTCACCTGTGCCTTCCATTCCTATACTTCAATAGCTAGTTCCTCGCTACATGTGCTCTCCAACTCGCATGACAATGTTTCTTCTTTAACTCACGAGATGACCTGACCCGAGCAAGGGTCTAACTGCACGTCTGTTACTGATGCCAGCTACTTCCATTGCAACTGTTTTCATGAGACCATAACTGCCGTTCATTTAAGGGAAGCCCCATGATATCTGCCTCACTCTACTAATTTTTTCTTTGACTTTTGCCTTGGTGTATGGTCTTTTGCACGGTATGCCATAGAAGCGTCGGAAGGCCCCTGCACCATCCAAACCCAGTAACATTAGGGCGTGGGAAAAAGCCGGTTCTCTCCCGAAACTGCCGCCTGTGGAAGGAGGTACCCTAACCATGGCCGGCGTATCTTCTACTGATCCGCCTCTATCGGCTAATGATGTGATCTCTATAGTTACCAAAACGATACAATCAGAGATGAGGTCGACTCTTGCACATTTTAAATCAGAACTTGCTGATCTTGGTTCCAGAACGGACACTCTCGAACAGAAGGTAGATGAAATCTGTCAATATCAGAGCGTGATGGACCAAGAGTTCACGGATCTCCGGGCTGACTTGGAATCGTACAAAGACCATCTCGAGGACATTGAAAATCGAAACAGGCGGAACAATATTT
Organism: Pseudophryne corroboree; assembly: GCF_028390025.1. Lineage (NCBI taxonomy): Eukaryota > Metazoa > Chordata > Amphibia > Anura > Myobatrachidae > Pseudophryne > Pseudophryne corroboree. The sequence goes on along the minus strand of NC_086449.1, from coordinate 623,127,541 downwards.
GCATACGCAACATCCCGGAAACTGCCGATTCACTCCCTGCCTACTTAGAGGGCCTTTTTCTTCAATTAGTCCCTGATATTTCTGAGGATCTCCTTCACCTAGACCGGGCCCATAGGGCTCTCCGCCCCAAACCGCCCTCGACTCAACCACCACGGGACGTAATCCTCCACTTTCATTACTTTAAAGCAAAAGAGCAGATAATGACCGCTGTTAGAGGACTTTCGACAGTCTCCTACTCTGGATCTCAGCTCCAACTTTTTCAGGATTTGGCTCCGTCGACACTTAAGAAACGGAGAGATCTACTGAATGTCACTAAGACTCTGAGATCCCACTCTATCAAATATAAATGGGGCTTCCCCTTTCAACTGTTGGTTACCAGAAATGGTACGACGCACGCTGTTAAGACTCCAGCCCAAGGTTATGATCTGCTGAAGTTATTTGGCCTCCTGGAAGACGTTCCTGAAATATGTCAACAACAGGCCGTGTCACCTCATAGACCCGTGGTGCCATCCCGGGACTGGTCCACGGCTTAATTGTAATTGTTCTGTCGTTATGGAAGTTATGCTTTACATTTTATTAATGTCGCTATATAAGAAACGCTGTTCTACTTTATAGTTTTTTCACTGTGTGATGAATCTTAACTCTTCTATTTTCTGTTATTCCAAGAAGTTATTTTCCACTGTTTCCTTAATCTTAGCCCCTTAGACAGCTTTGACGCTCTTGATGCAAATTGGGCTCACTTGCTGAAGCACCCATATCTGCTCACTGTATGGTAATTTCTTTTCTTCTATTGATTCTAGCTGAATCCGCTCCCTGTTTTTACTCTCTTCAGTTACTATTTGTTATAGGGCAGTGTCTGATCACAAGTGCTTAACTGTCACACCTTCTCTTCTCTATTTCAAAGTTGTCTACCCTTTCAGTCCTACCTTTTTCCAGTTGTCGCTGTAAACAGTGGATTCACGTTTTTCCGTTCTTTCATGTTTTCATTTGTTAATTATTCAGGCGTTATTATGTCTATGTATGCCCTTTCTCTCCCTTAGGTCATCTCGTTCCTGTTCTTACCTAATATGCTCAATGTACTTCATCTGTTGTGAATTTTATCGGTCTTACCCATGTCTCCAGAAGATGGTTGTGTCTTAGCGACACACTCTCTTTTCACCCCAGACCTGTCCCCGCTATAGGAGTAGGTCACCTTCTCTTTCTTCAAGTTCCTCTATCCTCTCTCTTTCTCTCTGGTCCCTTTCCCTGCTCTTCCCGCCGGTCGAGGTGTAGGTGCTGTTTAGTACGAAGCTCATTCTCTTTTGATCCACCATGAAGTTGACAGTTTTGACTCTCAACGTAAACGGCCTCAATTCCCCCACCAAAAGAGCTATGGCCATTAAATATTTTCATAGACGTAAATCTAATATCATTATGCTGCAAGAGACCCATCTTAAAACTCCCCATCCCTCCCTCACGACCAAACAATATCCCACGGTTTTTCACTCCTCCATGAACGCTAAACGTCGAGGCACTGCGATACTAATCCATCATCAGTGATCGCAAAAACGCGCTATAGCGCGTATTTTACCCCATAATGGTGACGCGCTCCGTTGTAGGCAGTCCTGTAGCTCCTTTGATCTCTCCGCCGGGTCCCGCTGCCAATCTTTTGGCTTCATTGATGTCTATGGGTCCAGCGGCCAATCCTGTGGTGCCTTTTAGGTCCAGCGGCCAATCACATGTATACACCGAGGTCTCCCTCTCAAACCCCTCCAATAGCCGGGCTTCCGGGAGGACTAGTAGACGGGGAGGAGGAGCTGTTGGTGCCTTTCACTCCTGTATGCAGCGCCGGCACCCGTACTCAGAAGGCGGCCCGAACTGCAGTGTTAACAGGCTCTCTCTGCAGCCACCCGTCTACTCACCGCCGCGGCCACTCAGGATGCGGGGGCATGCGCCGGTGGATTCCAAGGCTCGGCGCGGCACTTACAACGCTGAGTCCTGAGTGGCCGCGGCGGTGGGGGGTAGAAGCGAATAGCAGCCCTGGGACGGGGAGGAGACGGGTGGCCGCAGAGAAAGCCAGTTAATGCTGCAGAAGAGGTTACTACATCCCGCCCACAGCAGTAAGGAGCTGAAGAGAAGAATTTCAAGCAGCCCCTGGCATGGAGGATTCATGTTAGTAATAAACATATGGGCAATTTGGATGGCAGCAGCTAACAATTCAAACACTGGGGGTGAGGGCAGTGCCCAGCATACACCAACACAAATGCACACATTGGCCAGCATAGTTACCCCACTCCCAAATACCCACACTCTCCATACACCCTCCATAGCCACACAGTGCCATCACATGCACCCCACCAACCACACAGTGCCCATCATACACACCCCCAATACCCACACATTGCCCATTATACACACTCACACAGTGCCAATCATACGCACTCCCCACAACGTGTTCACACTGCCCATTATACACACACCTATCTGACACCCCCTCCACTGACACCCGTGATCACTGTGTCTGGGGACGACAACTGGGGGTCCAAGATGGTGGCTACAATGTGCCTAAGTGGTCACCTGGTGCAATGTGTATAACGTGCTCTACCTGGCGCATTGTGTGTAACGTGCTCTACCTGCTGCAATGTGTATAACGTGCTCTACCTGCTGCAATGTGTATAACGTGCTCTACCCGGCGCATTGTGTGTAACGTGCTCTGCCCGGCGCAATGTGTATAACGTGCTCTACCCGGCGCATTGTGTGTAACGTGCTCTGCCCGGCGCAATGTGTATAATGTGCTCTACCTGCTGCAATGTGTATAACGTGCTCTACCCGGCGCGTTGTGTGTAACGCGCTCTGCCCGGCGCAATGTGTATAACGTGCTTTACCCGGCGCATTGTGTGTAACATGCTCTGCCCGGCGCAATGTGTATAATGTGCTCTACCTGCTGCAATGTGTATAACGTGCTCTACCCGGCGCATTGTGTGTAACGTGCTCTGCCCGGCGCAATGTGTATAATGTGCTCTACCTGCTGCAATGTGTATAACGTGCTCTACCCGGCGCATTGTGTGTAACGCGCTCTGCCGGCGCAATGTGTATAACGTGCTCTACCCGGCGCAATGTGTGTAACGTGCTCTGCCCGGCGCAATGTGTATAATGTGCTCTACCTGCTGCAATGTGTATAACGTGCTCTACCCGGCGCGTTGTGTGTAACGCGCTCTACCCGGCTACTCTTAGGGGTACCCTTATCAGTTTAGCGGCCGCATCTAAGAAAGTAAAGATGGCACGTAAATTAGAGCTCAAAAAGTCACTGGCCCCCTTAACAGATCTCCACCATAACCACCCTAAAAGACGTACCTACTTAAAGATACTCGCTGTTAAGGGACAATTGTCGCAAATTTGTCTCTTTTGTGGGTTTGTCAAACTTTTTACGAAAAGTGTGACCAAGCTGACACCATTTTAGCTCGCAAGCTTCGCGCTAAGCGCACTCGCAACCGTATCCTTATGCTGAAATGTCTTGACGGCACTACTACTCACGATCCTCAAGTAATGACCAGACAATTCCGTCAGTTCTTTGAATCACTTTACAACCTCCCATATAGCCTCGCTTCCAAATATCAACCCTCTTACCCACTATCTGAATTCCTGCTCTCTGCCCACGTTATCCGCGACTCGTTTTCAAACCCTTAATGCAGCGATCACTGATGAGGAGATAAAAATAACTATTAAATCGTTACGCCGCTCTGCAGCACCAAAGCCCTGATGGCCTCACTGCCCGTTACTACAAAAAAAATTCTGACTCACTGCTCCCTATGCTTCGCCCCCTTTTCAACTCGTTGCTGGAGGGCAGTTCGCTTGATGATGCCACCACCAGGGCCAACATTGTAATTATCCCTAAACCACAGAGAGACCCACTGGACATGGGCAACTACAGGCCTATCTCTCTTAAATGTTGATTTAAAACTCTCTGCAAAGATTCTTGCCATGCGATTGTCCCCTATACTGACATCCTTGGTCCATCCAGATCAGGTGGGCTTCATCCCCAACAGACAAGCCTCCGATAATACGAGATGACTGATCGATCTTATTCACGTAGCGACATCCCATTCGCTGTCGACCCTGGTTGTGGCGCTCGATGCTGAAAAAGCCTTCGACAGGGTCGCTTGGCTGTTTTTGACTCAAACCCTGCGTCATATGGGATTTCGAGGCGCTTTTCTCAATGGTATTAGCACTCTATCACAAAGCCTCTGCCTCCGTACTGGTAAATGGCCTCTCCTAGCCGTTTCAAATTAAGAACGGTACCTGGCAGGGTTGTCCCCTTTCTCTAACGTCCTAAGTGGATGCTGGGGACTCCGTCAGGACCATGGGGTTTAGCGGCTCCGCAGGAGACAGGGCACAATAATAAAAGCTTTAGGATCAGGTGGTGTGCACTGGCTCCTCCCCCCATGACCCTCCTCCAAGCCTCAGTTAGATTTTTGTGCCCGGCCGAGAAGGGTGCAATCTAGGTGGCTCTCCTGAGCTGCTTAGAATAAAAGTTTAAGTTAGGTTTTTTATTTTCAGTGAGTCCTGCTGGCAACAGGCTCACTGCTACGAGGGACTTAGGGGAGAGAAGTAAACTCACCTGCGTGCAGGATGGATTTGCTTCTTAGGCTACTGGACACCATTAGCTCCAGATGGAGTCGGAACACAGGTCTCACCCTGGGGTTCGTCCCGGAGCCGTGCCGCCGACCCCCCTTGCAGATGCCGAAGTTGAAGAGGTCCAGAGGTCCAGAAACAGGCGGCAGAAGACTTTCAGTCTTCATAAGGTAGCGCACAGCACTGCAGCTGTGCGCCATTGTTGTCAGCACACTTCATACCAGCGGTCACTGAGGGTGCAGGGCGCTGGGGGGGGCGCCCTGGGCAGCAATGTATTATACCTTTTTTTATGGCTAAAATACATCACATATAGCCCTTGAGGCTATATGGATGTATTTAACCCCTGCCAGATCTCACAAACTCCGGGAGAAGAGCCCACCGTTTTAGGGGGCGGGGCCTATTCTCCTCAGCACACGGCGCCATTTTCCTGCTCAGCTCTGCTGTGAGGAAGGCTCCCAGGCTCTCCCCTGCACTGCACTACAGAAACAGGGTTAAAACAGAGAGGGGGGGCACTTATTTGGCGATTATGATTACATATGTGAAAATGCTATAAGGGAAAACACTTGTATAAGGGTTGTTGTCCCTGTATAATTATAGCGTTTTTGGTGTGTGCTGGCAAACTCTCCCTCTGTCTCCCCAAAGGGCTAGTGGGGTCCTGTCCTCTATCAGAGCATTCCCTGTGTGTGTGCTGTGTGTCGGTACGTGTGTGTCGACATGTAGGAGGACGATGTTGGTGAGGAGGCGGAGCAAATTGCCTGTATTGGTGATGTCACTCTCTAGGGAGTCGACACCGGAATGGATGGCTTATTTAGGAATTACGTGATAATGTCAACACGATGCAAGGTCGGTTGACAACATGAGACGGCCGGCAAACAAATTAGTACCTGTCCAGGCGTCTCAGACACCGTCAGGGGCTTGTAAAAACGCCCATTTACCTCAGTTGGTTGACACAGACACGGACACTGACTTCAGTGTCGACGGTGAAGAAACAAACGTATTTTCCTTTAGGGCCACACGTTACATGTTAAGGGCAATGAAGGAGGTGTTACATATTTCTGATACTACAAGTACCACAAATAAGGGTATTATGTAGGGTGGGAATAATCTACTTGTAGTTTTTCCTGAATCAGATAAATTAAAGTGTGTGATGATACGTGGGTTTCCTCCGATAGAAAATTATTGGAGGTATAACCTTTCCCGCCAGAAGTGAGGGCGAGTTGGGAAACACACCTTAGGGTGGATAAGGCGCTCACACGCTTATAAAAACAAGTGGCGTTACCGTCTCCAGATACGGCCGCCCTCAAAGAGCCAGCTGATAGGAAGCTGAAAAATATCCTAAAAAGTATATACACACATACTGGTGTTATACTACGACCAGCAATCGCCTCAGCCTGGATGTGCAGCGCTGGGGGGGCTTGGTCGGATTTCCTGACTGAAAATATTGATACCCTTGACAGGACTATTGTGAGGACTAGCCTCAAAGAAAATTCCTTTTTTGGAGCACTCTTTTGAAATAATAAATAAATAATATATAATATGATATATTGTGAATTAATGATTAAATATTAAAACTTAACTTTTATTTCTATACCAATCTAAAATAGAGAGGAGAGAAGAATGTTCACACACATTGCATGTCAGACACTATCATAAGTATCATACGAGTTCAATGAACATCCCCTTCTCCCAATGTAAGTTCCCAAAATAAACAATTAATTTCTAATAATCAATAATTAATGATCGTTATTAATAAACCATCAATTTTTAACAAATCATTACGTTAATATTGATGTACAATCTCGGCATATAACATCATGGTGTTCGTACTCATGTACAATCTCAGCATATGGCTATTGTATCATTAGGGCTAATTATCCTAATACAGACGCGCTCATCTTGTAGATGTGTGTACATTACACCACTTATTAAGAAGTGAACAAGCGTGGATATACTACTAGTTATAATCCACTCCTTGGTTATTCATTGCATGAGAGCCGTTAAATCCACTGGCTCTACAGACTTCCCAAACACACATTAAGTATGAAATGAAAAACCACATGTCAAATAATTGCACATAAACCGTTTTTAGAATTCCATAATTGCAAATTTGGTTTCCAATCACTATTCACTCCTTTTGTTCACACAAAGACCATCCATTCCACTGGCTCAACAGTATTCCTAACCATATGCTCAGTATAATCAAGCCTATTGACAATTTATAAACTGTTGTACATAGGATATCTTACTGTAATTACAGGCATTAACTATATGTTGACACTTGTCTAACTAATAAAGATTTAAATATATACATATACATAGATGCCTATAGTTATTTTTTTCTTTTCTCTTTTTTTCTTTTTTTGCCTCAATGAAGTTGGACAACAGAGTACACTCGTCCTGACAATCTGACAAAGGCACTTAACCCTATGATCTATATTACATTACACTAGAACATTTCAACGACCCATTAGGTTGTACATTATCATCAGATCACAATTGTTTATAACCTTATCCACTAAAAATAAGGCATCACAACCCATAAATTATCACATATAAGATCGTATGTCCGGACTTTGTCACATACAGTATACGGTGAGGGACAACATGTCTCCTTATCATTCACCGTTATGCTGATATGATCAATGTGTAAGGCCTTAAATGATCTAAAACAATGGGTGCACCCTTATCAGACAATTTGTTATGAGGCCTCAAATTTTAATTTCATTACATAGATTGAATCAATCATCTCTATAAATAAAAATTGAAAAAAAGAAAAAAGAGCAAGTACAATCCAATGTACAGATACCCCCATCTGCTGCCCAACCTCTTCAATGAGCGGAAGAAGGGTGAGAGTAGGGGTACTGATGAATTGATGGAAAAATAGCAACAATATCTCCTAATGTCTCCGTATCTGGTGTTAGAGCAGACCTGTTGCTTCCAGCATTGCAGGACTTGCAATGCGCCACGGAGACCAGTGAGATATCTGTGAAATGTGAACAAGAGGAGAGGAAAAGGGAAGGAGAGAGTGTGGATATAATCCGTTTTAATATGGTTTCTCCATGGCTTATTAAATATAAAGATGTACTCTTCATGCAAAAATTATATAATAGGAGGGTTTATTGAGCTGGATACGTGTCTCACACAGCTCCCTGCAGCTAAACTGCTGCTATCATTTTTCTATTGTTCACATTGTATCTCTTCAAAATTCAAGTTGATACAGTTGGTACTTAAATGAATTTCAACAAAACTCCAGTTAGTTCAAAACAGAGATGATTCCAAAAAGAGTTGTCTTTAAATTTGTATACTTTGGGAGTTGATCAGTCAGATAGAAAAACAGTCACTGCATGATTGTATAGGGAGTGTATGTTATACCGCACCTTGCGGTTTGATTGAAATCTTTAAGTTCCTCCGCAGTGTAATAACATGCTTCTAAAGTTGAGGTCTCTTACACCTCAGATTGATACAAATAACTGTTCAATTGAGAAAGGACTATAAATACCTCTTCTATTTATAACAGCAAATATTTGTATATGATTACCGCACATGACCGTGGAGTCACTGACGCCGTGTATCTTCTCCCTTAAATCCGTTCCTGCAGTGACTTTCTTGCTGGCTCCTTAATTGGGCTGTGATCTGATGTCCTCTCCTATCGATGCGTCTGTAGAGGGTTTTCAAAAAAGCCTCTCACCATAGTGTTTTGCCGGATCCAATAAGTTTATCATGCCGTTTCACACCGCATCCTCCTGCAGTGAGGAGCTGTGACTGTGGAACACCACGTCCCAGCTGTACGTACGTTTAACTATAGGCATCTATGTATATGTATATATTTAAATCTTTATTAGTTAGACAAGTGTCAACATATAGTTAATGCCTGTAATTACAGTAAGATATCCTATGTACAACAGTTTATAAATTGTCAATAGGCTTGATTATACTGAGCATATGGTTAGGAATACTGTTGAGCCAGTGGAATGGATGGTCTTTGTGTGAACAAAAGGAGTGAATAGTGATTGGAAACCAAATTTGCAATTATGGAATTCTAAAAACGGTTTATGTGCAATTATTTGACATGTGGTTTTTCATTTCATACTTAATGTGTGTTTGGGAAGTCTGTAGAGCCAGTGGATTTAACGGCTCTCATGCAATGAATAACCAAGGAGTGGATTATAACTAGTAGTATATCCACGCTTGTTCACTTCTTAATAAGTGGTGTAATGTACACACATCTACAAGATGAGCGCGTCTGTATTAGGATAATTAGCCCTAATGATACAATAGCCATATGCTGAGATTGTACATGAGTACGAACACCATGATGTTATATGCCGAGATTGTACATCAATATTAACGTAATGATTTGTTAAAAATTGATGGTTTATTAATAACGATCATTAATTATTGATTATTAGAAATTAATTGTTTATTTTGGGAACTTACATTGGGAGAAGGGGATGTTCATTGAACTCATATGATACTTATGATAGTGTCTGACATGCAATGTGTGTGAACATTCTTCTCTCCTCTCTATTTTAGATTGGTATAGAAATAAAAGTTAAGTTTTAATATTTAATCATTAATTCACAATATATCATATTATATATTATTTATTTATTATTTCAAAAGAGTGCTCCAAAAAAGGAATTTTCTTTGAGGCTAGTCCTCACAATAGTTCTGATCATGAGTTTTCTCATAATTCCAGGAGCACCTCCAGCCCGTTCATGAATTTGGTATGATTATCTTTGATACTGATTGTAGCTGGTTATTGATATACAAAAATAAAAATATTTAATAAGATGTTTGATATCCAGTGCAGGATAACCCTTTCAGCTTTCTACCCTTGACAGGAACAATATTTTATTGACTATAGAGCATTTTAAGGATGCATTTCTATATATGCGAGATGCGCAGAGGGATATTTGCATTCTGGCATCAAGAGTAGATGTGATGTCCATATCTGCCAGACGATGTTTATAGACATGACAGTGGTCAGGTGATGCAGATTCCAGACGGCACATGGAAGTATTGCCGTATAAAGGGGCTGTCCATCGGACCTGGTGGCCATGGCAACAGCTGGAAAATTCACTTTTGTTACCCCAAGTCACATCTCAGCAGAAAAGGACACAGTCTTTTCAGTCTCAGTCCTTTCGTACCCATAAAGGCAGGCGGGCAAAAGGCCAGTCATATCTGCCCAGGGTTAGAGGAAAGGGAAGAAGACTGCAGCAGGCAGCCCATTCCCAGGAACAGAAGTCCTCCACAGCTTCTGCCAAGTCCGCAGCATGACGCTGGGGCCATACAAGCGGACTCAGGTGCGGTGGGGGGTCATCTCAAGAGTTTCAGCACGCAGTGGGCTCACTCGCAAGTGGACTCCTGGATCCTACACGTAGTATCCCAGGTGTACATTGGAAATTCGAGACGTCTTCCCCTCACAAGTTCCTGAAGTCTGCTTTACCAACGTCTCCCTCCGACAGGGAGGCAGTATTGGGAAAAAATTCACAGGCTGTATTCCCAGCAGGTGATAATCAAAGTACCCCTCCTACAACAAGGGAAGGGGTATTATTCCACACTATATTGTGGTACTGAAGCCAAACGGCTCGGTGAGATCTAAAAGATTTGAACAATTACATACAAGGGTTCAAATCAAGATGGAGTCACTCAGAGCAGTGATAGCGAACCAGGACGATATGGTGTCACTGGATATCAGGGACGCTTACCTACATGTCCAAATTTTGCCCTTCTCACCAAGGGTATCTCAGGTTCGTGGTACAGAACTGTCACTATCAGTTCAGACGCTGCCGTTTGGATTGTCCACGGCACCCCGGGTCTTTACCATGGTAATGGCCGAAATGATGATTCTTCCTAAAAGAAATATGGACGCTTTCCTGATAAGGGCAAGGTCCAGAGAACAGTTGGCGGTCGGAGTAGCACTATCTCAAGTAGTTCTACGACAGCACGAGTGGATTCTAAATATTCCAAAATCGCAGCTTTTTCCGACGACACGTCTAATGTTCCTAGGAATGATTCTGGACACGGTTCAGAAAAAGATGTTTCTTCCGGAGGAGAAAGCCAAGGAGTTATCCGAACTTGTCAGGAACCTCCTAAAACCAGGAAAAGTGTCTGTGCATCAATGCACAAGAGTCCTGGGAAAGATGGTGGCTTCTTACGAAGCGATTCCATTCGGCAGATTCCACGCAAGAACTTTTCAGTGGGATCTGCTGGACAAATGGTCCGGATCGCATCTGCAGATGCATCAGCGGATAACCTTATCGCCACGGACAAGGGTGTCTCTTCTGTGGTGGTTGCAGAGTGCTCATCTGTTAGAGGGCCGCAGATTCGGCATACAGGACTGGGTCCTGGTGACCACGGATGCCAGTCTGAGAGGCTGGGGAGCGGTCACACAGGGAAGAAACTTCCAGGGAGTATGGTCAAACCTGGAGATATCTCTTCACATAAATATACTGGAGCTAAGAGCGATTTACAATGCTCTAAGCCTGGCAAAACCCCTGCTTCAGGGTCAGCCGGTGTTGATCCAGTCGGACAACATCACGGCAGTCGCCCACGTAAACAGACAGGGCGGCACAAGAAGCAGGAGAGCAATGGCAGAAGCTGCAAGGATTCTTCGCTGGGCGGAAGATCATGTGATAGCACTGTCAGCAGTGTTCATTCCGGGAGTGGACAACTGGGAAGCAGACTTCCTCAGCAGACACGATCTACACCCGGGAGAGTGGGGACTTCATCCAGAAGTCTTCCACATGATTGTGAACCGTTGGGAAAAACCAAAGGTGGACATGATGGCGTCTCGCCTCAACAAAAAACTGGACAGGTATTGCGCCAGGTCAAGAGACCCTCAGGAAATAGCTGTGGACGCTCTGGTAACGCCGTGGGTGTTCCAGTCAGTGTATGTGTTTCCTCCTCTGCCTCTCATACCAAAAGTACTGAGAATCATACGGCAAAGGGGAGTAAGAACGATACTCGTGGCTCCGGATTGGCCAAGAAGAACTTGGTACCCGGAACTTCAGGAGATGCTCACGGAAGATCCGTGGCCTCTACCTCTAAGACGGGACCTGCTTCAGCAGGGACCGTGTCTATTCCAAGACTTACCGCGGCTGCGTTTGGCGGCATGGCGGTTGAACGCCAAATTCTAAGGGAAAAAGGCATTCCGGAAGAGGTCATTCCTACACTGGTAAAAGCCAGGAAGGAGGTGACTGCACAACATTATCACCGCATTTGGAGAAAATATGTTGCGTGGTGTGAGGCCAGGAAGGCCCCCACGGAGGAATTTCAATTGGGTCGATTCCTACATTTCCTGCAAACAGGATTGTCTATGGGCCTCAAGTTGGGGTCCATTAAGGTTCAAATTTCGGCCCTGTCGATTTTCTTCCAAAAAGAATTGGCTTCAGTTCCTGAAGTCCAGACTTTTGTAAAAGGAGTACTACATATACAGCCCCCGGTTGTGCCCCCAGTGGCTCCGTGGGACCTTAATGTAGTTTTGGATTTTCTCAAATCCCATTGGTTTGAGCCACTCAAATCGGCGGATTTGAAATATCTTACATGGAAGGTAACCATGCTACTGGCCCTGGCTTCAGCCAGGAGAGTGTCAGAATTGGCGGCTTTATCGTATAAAAGCCCATATCTGATTTTCCATTCAGACAGGGCAGAACTGCGGACGCGTCCTCATTTTCTGCCTAAGGTGGTGTCAGCGTTTCACCTGAACCAGCCTATTGTAGTGCCTGCGGCTACTAGCGATTTGGAGGATTTCAAGTTGCTGGACGTTGTCAGGGCATTGAAAATATATATTTCAAGGACGGCTGGAGTCAGAAAATCTGACTCGCTGTTTATACTGTATGCACCCAACAAGCTGGGTGCTCCTGCTTCTAAGCAGACGATTGCTCTTTGGATTTGTAGCACAATTCAACTTGCACATTCTGTGGCAGGCCTGCCACAGCCTAAATCTGTCAAGGCCCATTCCACAAGGAAGGTGGGCTCATCCTGGGCGCCTGCCCGAGGGGTCTCGGCATTACAACTCTGCCGAGCAGCTACGTGGTCGGGGGAGAACACGTTTGTAAAATTCTACAAATTTGATACCCTGGCTAAAGAGGACCTGGAGTTCTCTCATTCGGTGCTGCAGAGTCATCCGCACTCTCCCGCCCGTTTGGGAGCTTTGGTATAATCCCCATGGTCCTGACGGAGTCCCCAGCATCCACTAGGACGTTAGAGAAAATAAGATTTTACTTACCGATAAATCTATTTCTCGTAGTCCGTAGTGGATGCTGGGCGCCCATCCCAAGTGCGGATTGTCTGCAATACTTGTACATAGTTATTGTTACAAAAAAATCGGGTTGTTCTTGTTGTGAGCCGTCTGTTCAGAGGCTCCTACGTTGTCATACTGTTAACTGGGTTCAGATCACAAGTTGTATGGTGTGATTGGTGTGGCTGGTATGAGTCTTACCCGGGATTCAATATCCTTCCTTATTGTGTACGCTCGTCCGGGCACAGTATCCTAACTGAGGCTTGGAGGAGGGTCATAGGGGGAGGAGCCAGTGCACACCACCTGATCCTAAAGCTTTATTTTTGTGCCCTGTCTCCTGCGGAGCCGCTAATCCCCATGGTCCTGACGGAGTCCCCAGCATCCACTACGGACTACGAGAAATAGATTTATCGGTAAGTAAAATCTTATTTTAATTGGGGTGGGTGTAGTGGGTTGGGGGAGGATTTGATTTGAGTTTAGCTGGGAGATTCTCCTGTCTCAAGGTCATTATATTCTTGGCCCCCCTATTGGTTATAGGAATTTGGCCTTATTTGGTACTGGCGAGGTATGTTAAGGTGTTCTCTGCCTTAGCTGTTACGGTTAGAATTTAGGGTATTTTGTTGTTAGGGAACCGGTATGCTGCTAGTTTTAGGTGGTATAAGGGGTGGGGGTTGTTTTAGACTTACTATTGCTGTGTTTTTACTTTTCGCTGTGCAATGTGCTTATTTCCGCTATGTCTATGTCGCAACTAACTGCAGGCGTATCTTCTTTGGTATTCACTGGAGGTGGCTGGCCGCGGGTACTCTGCAATATCACAATAATGCTTTGCCATGGCTTTGGTTAAGTTTCTGTCATGGAATGTGCGAGGGATCAATGACAAAATTAAGCGCTCCCTGGTGCTTCGACAGATCAAGCTTTATGCCTCGGATATAATTTGCCTGATGGAAACCCACTTACTGGGTACTAAGATTATGTCCCTCAAAAAACCATGGGTGGGCTGGGTTTACCATTCCATGCATACTGCAGCGTCCCGGGGAGTGTCGATCCTCATTAGGAAGTCTGTTCCTTTTGCGCTTGATTCTGTGCAAACGGATAAATGGGGTAGATATGTATTTCTCAAGTGCAAAATTAACTCCGTCCCCCTACTATTGCTGGCTATGTATGTTCCTCCTCCATACTCGCATGAAGTCCTTAAAAAGGCATCTGCCTTTATGGCTGTATCCCCTGGGGTAGCTGTTATCTGTATGGGGGACTTCAACAACGTTTTGAACCACGAGTTGGATAGGTTGTCCACGGCCTCCTCCAACCCACAGCCCAAGCGTTCCCCATTTGCAGACACTGTTTCGGAGCTGGGTCTGGTTGACCCGTGGAGATTGAAGTATCCAGATTTGAGGCAGTACTCCTGTTTTTCAAGCTCTCACTCTTCCTTCTCTAGGATAGATTTGGCTCTTTTGTCCCGGGAGCTTTTGCCCAAGGTTCAAAATGGCAGATATGAGACTAGAGGTATTTCGGATCACTCCCCTATATCGTTACATATTGATTTGAACTGTCAGCGAGGCCAAGCAGTGTGGAAATGTAATCCCTTTTGGCTGATGCATATGGGTGAGGGATCCGACTTGGAGGCAAGCTGGTTAGAATTCTTTGTTATGCATAACGAAACCTCGGATGTGTCTCTGCTGTGGGACACATTCAAGGCTTTTCTGAGAGGAACATTGATTAAGCGGGTAGGGAGTCTTAAATCCTCCTTTAGAAAACGTGAATCTGAATTGGAGGCCCGGGTGGCTGCTTCAGAGACGACGTATGTTCGCGATGGCCTGGACGCCTCTAGGTTGGTGTGGCTCCATGCGCAGGGTGAATGGAGGGAATACCTGTGGGGGAAAACCCAGCACAGACTTCTCTTCTCCTCGCATGTCCAATATGCTACTGGGGATAGACCAGGTTCTTATTTGGCCAATCTTGCAAGGGGTGACCGCTCCTCTCATACTGTGGTGGAGATTTTGGACTCGGCTGGGTCTGTATTGGACCGTACCCCTCAGATCGTGGCGGAATTTGTCTCATTCTATCAGGCACTCTATAGTTCCAAATTGACCTGTTCCTCACTAGAACTGTGTGACTACTTGGATGGAGTCGATTTGCCCCATATCTCCAGTGATTCCAGGGCTCTCCTTGATGCTCCTTTGTCGTTGGAGGAGATTGAGACTGCGATCTCTGCCTCCCCCGATGGTAAGGCCCCTGGCCTTGATGGCATCCCACCGGAACTGTATAAGAAGCACACACAAATTTTTGCCCCTCAATTGCTTAAGTTATTCAATTAAATTTTTGCCCAGGGCGCGCTTCCCCCATCTATGTCTGAGGCTTTGATTATAGTGATTCCCAAGCCAGATAAGGACCCCAGGAGGGTTGAATCCTACCGTCCTATTTCCCTGTTGCCCACGGATATTAAAATTTTAGCCAAGGTCCTGTCTTCCAGACTTAACCGGGTTATCTCCCAAATTATTCACCCTGACCAAACGGGCTTCATGCCTGGCAAATCCACCGCTGTGAATTTGAGGCGCCTGTTGACTCATTTCCAGGTTTCTCGGGGGGAGGACTGCTCTGCCGTTATAGCCTCCTTAGATGCCGCAAAGGCCTTTGATTCGGTGGAGTGGGCCTTCCTCTGGGAGGCTATGAATAGGTTTGGCGTGGGCCCCAACTTTATCAGTTATGTTAAATTATTGTATTTTCTGCCCATGGCCAGAGTCTCAGTGAATGGGTTTGTTTTGGACTCCTTCCCCCTATCCAGGGGAACGAGGCAGGGCTGCCCTCTGTCCCCGACTTTGTTTGCCATTGCTATTGAGCCACTGCATGTTTGATTAGAGCAACTCAAGATATTGTGGGTATTAGGGTGGGCGCAAGAGAGGACAGGATAGCGCTATACGCTGATTACCTATTGCTTTTCGTGGATGATTACGTTTCCTCCCTACCTAAACTCCTTGACTTAATAACCAACTACGGTCGCTTCTCCGGGCTCAAAATTAACTGGGATAAATCCACCATTACTCCCCTTAGAGGCCCGGTCTCGGTGGTCCCAGTGATTCATACCCCCCTTAAATGGGTAGATTCTTTTAAGTACCTAGGTATATGGGTATCAAATGACCCTTGTTCCTATGTTTCCCTTAATGTCTTGCCGCAGATGGTGTATCTTCGTTCGAAGGTCAAGGTTTGGGGGACTCTGCCCCTGACTGTTACTGGTAGGGTCAATTTGGTCAAAATGATATACTTACCTAAACTCCTGTATGTCCTCCAGCAATCCCCTATATATATTAACTTGAAGACATTTAGACAGATTGACGGTTTGCTCTCTTCTTTAATATGGGCCAGCAGGAGAGCGCGGTTGAGACTTGACGTTCTGTCCAGGCCAAAAGTGCTGGGAGGCTTACCTCTCCCTATATTTCGATTTTACTATTATGCCGCTCAGTTGGCACATATATGGGAGTGGGTAAATGCCCCAGATGGTCTCACTATACGCTCCCAAATGCTTTTACAGGTCTACCCTGACTGCACTCCATTACAGTTGCTTCTCTGTGGGAACCCTAACTTGTCCAAGATCCCTATAATAAAACAGGCTGTCCTTGTATGGAAACGGGTACATGTTATCCTATTAGGCCAAGGTATTAACCCGAATACTCCTCTGGACAATGCCTTTGGCTTCCCAGAATTGGCTTTGCTGCAGGTTGGGGCGGTGTGGTGGAGGTGGGGGGTGACATCCCTGGGCCACCTGTATAACGATGGTATACTGAAATCCTTCTTGCTGCTTCAACAGGACTATAGTGTACCTTCTTCTCATTTTTACCGATACCTGCAGCTGAGACATGCACTTAACGCACAATTTCCCGAAACTCCTCCAATGATTGCTGACTCCCCGGTCAGGTCTCTCCTGCAGTCCCTGGGAAGTGGACATCTGGTGTCCAACATTTATACAGGCATGCTTCGATCTCACTATACTGACCCGTTGTCCCTTCTCGGGAACAAGTGGGTGTCTGACTTGGGTGCCATCTCTGATGAGATCTGGGAGGGTGCTTTATGTTCTCCCCAATTATCCACTACCACCACTAGATATCAACAAATCCAACTGTTTATCATACACAGAATTTACATGACACCGGTGCGCTTGCGACATGTGGGGGGTACCCACTCCTCCAGATGTCCTAAGTGTGATAGCCTGGATGCAGACTTTTGGCACATTATCTGGCTATGCCCCAAGATAGCCGTATTCTGGTCAGGTGTTATTAACGCCCTGGTGTCAACGGGTATTCCCTCGTCGATATGCTCCCCGACGACATGTGTGTTATCTGCTGTGGAGGAGGATGCCCTGGACCCCCCTGCCAAAAGATATGTAATCAATCTGTGCGGCCTGGCCAAGGTGTGTATTGCCAGGCTTTGGCTGGCCAAAGATGCGCCCACAATGAGATCCTGGGTCTCACTTGTAAACGATACGGCCTCTCATGAGAAATATGTATACTTAGCTAGAAAGGCGGGGAAAAAATATCAGGACCTGTGGGATAGATGGCTTGAGTCTCCGCGCTCTGGAATCCACAATGTCTGAGCACCCGCTACTGAGGGCTCCGTGTCTGGCTGAGTGGAAAATGAGATATGCAATGGGGGGTTAGACCGGGTGTGTGATTCTAGATTTACATCGGGTGAGCTGCCTCTCTTTGTCTAAGTAGTCCCCTGGCGCCCGCGGTCGGCTATTCCTTTGCCAGTGCTGCTGCTGTGTCATCTGATTAATAACTATGTTGTGTTGCCATAGACGACTATGTACAATATACAGTGCTCTGTAAGATCCATGTTAACATGCGATATTAATTCTAATTTATAATCTATGTCTTGGAATTTAAGCCTGCACTTGTTTTACTGTGTTAGCTGAACCCTAATTGAACTGGGAATCTGCGTATTCCCTGAGTCGGGGTTGTGTTTTGGTTTGTTTTGTTTGTGTGTGCCTTTTTTTTTTTTTTTGTACTTATGTCTTAGTGAAAATTTGAAAAATCAATAAAAAAAGTATTGAATTTAAAAAAAAATAATACTATCGAGCTGTCCGTTTCGCCTCTTGTATTCATTGGCATGCCCCTTCAAACCAGGAAGTTTGGACACGCATTGAAGCACACACATTGTCGGTCTATTCCCCCTCTACCCTCTTCTGGTGCTCCCACGCACATCGTCCACCAATTTTCTCCCTTCTTCCTACAATTCGGTTCACACTTTTTATCTGGGATTTCTGTACACGTCTCTACAAACTTCGCTCACTCCATCCCCTTCTGGTCCCATTATGGAACAATCCTGCTTTCATTCCTGGTCTAGACCACAGTCAATTCCCGCTGTGGACTGCCCATAATATCTTGTTCCCTCTGGATATAGCTCCCCTACACACTTTTCTGGACTTTGCTACCGTGCAATCACACTTTAATCTCCCCCACAGAGTCTTCTACCAGTTTCTACAAATCCGAAATTTTTACCACTCACTTAACCGCCCCTCTCCGGGCACACCCCTTGCACCTACTTCAGCTATTGAATCCCTTTGTCGTTCACACCACTTATCTAAGGGCCTCATTGGAGCGAACCTCCTCCGTTATCCATGATACCCCGACTCAATTTGTTCGCGTCTGGTCACCGTGGACCGATTACGACGCCGAACCTCCCTTGTCAACTATCTGATCTTGCTCTGTGGTTTTCTGAACTACTTTGGTGTGGAACGTACACCTGGTCTGGCTACCCCCCCCCCAATTATCTTTATCTCATCTCTAGCTCTCTGACTTCATAATTCCGAACTCTCACCCCCTTCTCTTTTGCTCTACCCTCTTATACCCTTTCTACTTTCTTTTTATTCTCTTTACACATACTTTACAGTTCTGTGTATTTTCTGTTGTGTTCGGTTACACATTATTCAGAATACTAACTAGTATATTCTTCTTAAATTAGACAAAATGTTCTGTCTTTTTACAGTACTATGATATGTTGCACCCTTACTGATTTTTGATGATATATACTAGACCTCATTCTCAGTATATAGTTTTACAATTGCTATCATTGTCTTGCTTGAGATCCTCTAGTACAGGCATTCCCAACCACGGTCCTCAAGGCACACTAACAATGCAGGTTTTAGTGATATCCAGGCTTCAGCACAGGTGACTTAATTAGCACCTCGGTTATTTTGATTTAACCATCTGTGCTGCAGCCTGGATATCACTAAAACCTGCACTGTTGGTGTGCCTTGAGGACCGTGGTTGGAAATGCCTGCTCTAGTAATTCTGTTTATTCCATCTGATGTAACCTAATTCTGCATTACCTAATAAAATATTCTTTAAAAAAAACACACAAATAACCCGATCTTCTTCAGCAAGGGCCGTTCGTCTACCAGGACTTACAGCAGCTTCGTTTGACGGCATTGAAGTTGTGCTAAACATCCTAGCTCACAAAGGGCTTTCCAAAAAAGTCGTTGCCACTATGGTGCAAGCCAGAAAACCTGTGACGTCAAAACACTATCATCATATCTGGAGGAGATATGTCTCTTGGTGCGAGGAACGCACGTATCCTCCTGCAGAGTTTCACTTGAGACGTTTCCTGCAGGCTGGTGGGGATAAGGACTTGCATCTGGGTTCCGTTAAGGTCCAGATTTCAGCTCTCTCAATTTTCTTTCAGAAGGAATTGGCTGTGTTGCCAGAAGTTCAGACCTTCTTGCAAGGGTTACTGCACATACAACCTCCCTTTGTGCCACCTACGGCACCTTGGGCTTTGGATGTAGTGTTGATATTTCTACAGTCCTCCTGGTTTGAGCCTCTAATGACGGTAGAAGTCAAGTACCTCATATGGAAGACAGTGATGTTATTGGTCCTGGCTTCTGTTAGACGCGTCTCAGAATTGGGGGCCTTATCGTGTAAAAGTCCCTACTTGGTCTTTTATGAGGACAGAGCAGATCTGCGGCCTAGACAGCAGTTCCTGCCGAAGGTTGTCTCTGCATTCCACCTGAATTGACCTATTGTGGTTCTGTCTTGTTCTGGCGCCTCGGCTACTCCGGAGTCTTTGGATATTGTGCGTGCTTTGAAGATCAATGTCAGGCGCGCTGCTCGAGTAAGGAACAAGGATTCTTTGCTCGTGCTTTATGATGCGCAGAAAAAGGGTTGTCCTGCTTCAAAGCAGGACTAGACAGCTGTTCCTGACAAATGTCGTCTCTGCGTTCCACTTGAATCAACCTATTGTGGTTCCGTCAAGTTCTGCCACTTCTGCTCCTCCGGAGGCATTGGATGCAGTGCGAGCCTTGAAGATCTATGTCTAGAGAACAGCTCGGATCAGACAGACTGATTCCTTGTTCGTGCTATATGTTGCGCAGAAAAAGGGTTGCCCTGCTTCAAAGCAGTCCATTGCCCATTGGCTTAGAATTACTATCCAGCAGGCCTATGTGTCAACAGCCTAACCTGTTTCACAGTCTCCGAAGGCCCACTCTACAAGGTCTGAGGGCTCTTCCTGGGCGGTTTTCCGTGGAGTCTCGGCCTTGCGACTATGCCGAGCTGCTACCTGGTCGGGGAAGAACACCTTTGAAGTTTTACAGGTTTGATATCCTGGCCAAAGAGGATTCCCCGTTTGGGCAGGTGGTGCTGCTGACATCTCTGCATATTCCCACCCGTTCTGGAAGCTTTGGGACGTACCCATCATACTAAATTACCCCAATATTCCTTATGGACGTTAGAGAAAATAGGATTTTAATTACCTACCGGTAAATCTTTTTTTCGTAGTCTATAAGGGATATTGGGCGCCCGCCTCAGTGCGTTGACTTTTCTGCAGGTTGTTTCTTCTATGGTTACCTGTTCAGCTGTTGCTGTCTTCTTACCATCCATTACTGGTTGTTTTATGTTAGTGGTGTGTAAATCTCACCACTCAGTGATCGCAAAAACGCGCTATAGCGCGTATTTTACCCGATTTTGAGTGAAGGTGACTCACTTTTCTGATATGGGCGAGTCCCCGGGGACGCGCTCTGCTGCAGCAGCCAATCACTTCCTGTTAAGTGAGTGATTGATGCCTGTGACTGTGGCGGGAGAAGGTGAGCACCGCGGAGGCGCCCGTGCTCCTCTCCGCAGGTCAGTTTCCCCGCCGCTCCTGACAGCCGCTCTGAGCGGCGGCCAGTGTGTGTGTGTGTGTGTGTGTGCGGTGTACATCTCCCGCCATATCCCGGTCTCCGTGCTGCTGTAAACGGACTTCTGGCTGCCGGCTCTCGCCGTGCATGCCATATGGGCTCTGCCAGCGAGGAGGTGCTTGCACTGTTGCGGTGTGTAAGTGGAGGGGGCCAGTTAGTGTGTGTGTGTGCCTGGGGTACAAGGGGAGATGGTCAATTACTGCTTGTGTGTCCGAGTTGTTTGGGAGGGGGGGGCATTTGCTGGGTGTGCGCACGGGGTATAAGGAGAGAAGGTTAAATTACTGCTTGTGTGTCCTGGTTGTATGGGGGTTGGGGGGCAATTACTGGGTGTGTGCACGGGGTATAAGGGGGGGGGGATTATAAGGTAGGCAGATGTGTGTGTGTGTGTGTGTGCGTGCGTGCGTGCGCCTGGAGTATGAGAGTGGGCAGCTGCTGAGTGTGCCCCGGGTATGAGGTGGTCAGCTGCTGAGTGTGCCCGGGGTATGAGGTGGTCAGATGCTGTGTGTGTGCCCGGGGTATGAGGTGGTCAGATGCTGTATGTGTGCACGGGGTATAAGGTGGGCAGATGCTGTGTGTGTGTGTGTGTGTGTGCGCGCGCGTCCGGGGTATAAGGTGGGCAGATGCTGTGTGTGCGTCCGGGGTATAAGGTGGGCAGATGCTGTGTGTGCGTCCGGGGTATAAGGTGGACAGATGCTGTGTGTGCGTCCGGGGTATAAGGTGGACAGATGCTGTGTGTGTGCGCGTCCGGAGTATAAGGTGGGCAGATGCTGTGTGTGTGTGGTGGGTAGCTGCTGTGTGTGTGCCCGGGGTATGATGCAATGTGTCTCTGTGCTCTACCTGGTGCAATGTGTCTCGGTGCTCTACCTGGTGCAATGTGTCTCGGCGCTCTACCTGGTGTAATGTGTCTTGGCGCTCTACCTGTGGCAATGTGTATAACTTGCTCTGCCTGGCGCATTGTGTATAACGGGCTCTACCTGGCGCAATGTGTGTAACGTGCTCTACCTGGTGCAATGTGTGTAACTTGCTCTGCCTGCTGCAATGTGTGTAACGTGCTCTACCTGGCGCAATGTGTGTAATGAGCTCTACCTGGTGCAATGTGTGTAACGTGCTCTACCTGGTGCAATATGTGTAACGTGCTCTACATGGTGCATTGTGTATAACTTGCTCTACCTGTCGCATTGTGTATAACGTGCTCTACCTGGTGCAATGTTTATATTTGATTTACCTGGTGCAATGTGTCTTAAGTGTTCTACCTGGTGCAATGTTTATATGTGCTCTACCTGGTGCAATGTATATAACGTGCTCTACTTGGTGCAATGTATATAACGTGCTCTACTGGGCGCAATGTGTATAATAATGCGCTCTAACGGGCGCAATGTGTATAAAGTGCTCTACCTGGCGTAATGTGTATAAAGTGCTCTACCTGGTGCAATGTGTATAATGTGCTCTACTTGGAGCAAAGTGTATAGCGAGCTGTACCTGGAGCAAAGTGTATAACATGCTGTACCTGGAGCAAAGTGTATAACATGCTGTACCTGGTGCAATATGTATAATGTGCTCTACCTGGTGCAATATGTATAACGTGCTCTACCTGGCGCAGTGTGTATAGGAGGTTCTACCTGGTGCAATCTGTATAAGCGGCACTACTGTGTGGTGTAATGTGAATTGCCACTATTATGTGGTCACGCCCCTTCCCCATGAAGCCACGCCCCTCAAATTTTGCGGCGCGCACTGCCTGTCCTTTACGATCTAGTAAGGTGGAACACCAATTCACTTTCTGCCTAAGGGCACCAAAATGTCTAGTTACAGCTCTGGTGCAGGGTGTCCTGCATGCTACACAGCCCAGCAGCACTATCACCCCATCCCCCCACCTTGCAGCACTTTTGTAGTTTCCAAACAAGATTAAGATTAATAAGAACCTTCATTTCGATGGCACCCAGAAAAGGACCAGTAGGACCCCCATTTTCTCTATCGTCCTAAGTGGATGCTGGGGTTCCTGAAAGGACCATGGGGAATAGCGGCTCCGCAGGAGACAGGGCACAAAAAAGTAAAGCTTTACTAGGTCAGGTGGTGTGCACTGGCTCCTCCCCCTATGACCCTCCTCCAGACTCCAGTTAGATTTTGTGCCCGAACGAGAAGGGTGCAATCTAGGTGGCTCTCCTAAAGAGCTGCTTAGAGAAAGTTTAGTTTAGGTTTTTTTTCTTTACAGTGAGTCCTGCTGGCAACAGGATCACTGCAACGTGGGACTTAGGGGGAAAGTAGTAAACTCACCTGCATGCAGAGTGGATTTGCTGCTTGGCTACTGGACACCATTAGCTCCAGAGGGATCGAACACAGGCCCAGCCGTGGAGTCCGGTCCCGGAGCCGCGCCGCCGACCCCCTTGCAGATGCTGAAGCGTGAAGAGGTCCGGAAACCGGCGGCTGAAGACTCCTCAG
Organism: Pseudophryne corroboree; assembly: GCF_028390025.1. NCBI lineage: Eukaryota > Metazoa > Chordata > Amphibia > Anura > Myobatrachidae > Pseudophryne > Pseudophryne corroboree. The sequence goes on along the minus strand of NC_086449.1, from coordinate 623,104,085 downwards.
TCTTCATAAGGTAGCGCACAGCACTGCAGCTGTGCGCCATTTTCCTCTCAGCACACTTCACTGGGCAGTCACTGAGGGTGCAGAGCGCTGGGGGGGGGCGCTCTGAGAGGCAAATATAAACCTTATACAAGGCTAAAAATACCTCACATATAGCCCATAGGGGCTATATGGAGATATTTAACCCCTGCCTGACTGGAAAAATAGCGGGAGAAGAACCCGCCGAAAAAGGGGCGGGGCCTATCTCCTCAGCACACGGCGCCATTTTCTGTCACAGCTCCGCTGGTCAGAACGGCTCCCAGGTCTCTCCCCTGCACTGCACTACAGAAACAGGGTAAAACAGAGAGGGGGGGCACATTAATGGCTATATATATATATATTAAAGCAGCTATAAGGGAGCACTTAATATAAGGATATCCCTTGTATATATAGCGCTTTGTGGTGTGTGCTGGCAGACTCTCCCTCTGTCTCCCCAAAAGGGCTAGTGGGTCCTGTCTTCATTAGAGCATTCCCTGTGAGTTTGCGGTGTGTGTCGGTACGTGGTGTCGACATGTATGAGGACGATATTGGTGTGGAGGCGGAGCAATTGCCAAATATGCAGATGTCACCCCCCAGGGGGTCGACACCAGAATGGATGCCTTTATTTGTGGAATTACGTGATGGTTTATCTTCCCTTAAACAGTCAGTTGAGGACATGAGGCGGCCGGACAATCAATTAATGCCTGTCCAGGCGCCTCAAACACCGTCAGGGGCTGTAAAAAGCCCTTTGCCTCAGTCGGTCGACACAGACCCAGACACGGGCACTGATTCCAGTGACGACGGTAGAAATTCAAACGTATTTTCCAGTAGGGCCACACGTTATATGATTTTGGCAATGAAGGAGACGTTACATTTAGCTGATACTACAGATACCGTAAAACAGGGTATTATGTATGGTGTGAAAAAACTACAAACAGTTTTTCCTGAATCAGAAGAATTAAATGACGTGTGTGATGAAGCGTGGGTTGCTCCTGATAAAAAGTTGATAATTTCAAAAAAGTTATTGGCATTATACCCTTTCCCGCCAGAGGTTAGGGCGCGCTGGGAAACACCCCCTAAGGTGGACAAGGCGCTCACACGCTTATCCAAACAAGTGGCGTTACCCTCTCCTGAGACGGCCGCACTTAAGGATCCATCAGATAGAAAGATGGAAGTTATTCAAAAGAATATATACACACATGCAGGTGTTATACTACGACCAGCTATAGCACCTGCCTGGATGTGCAGTGCTGGAGTAGTTTGGTCAGAATCCCTGATTGAAAATATTGATACCCTAGATAGGGACAATGTTTTACTGTCGTTAGAACAAATAAAGGATGCATTTATCTATATGCGTGATGCACAGAGGGATATTTGCACACTGGCATCTCGGGTGAGTGCTATGTCCATTTCAGCCAGAAGAGCCTTATGGACACGACAGTGGACAGGCGATGCGGATTCAAAACGTCACATGGAGGTTTTGCCGTATAAAGGGGAGGAGTTATTTGGAGTTGGTCTATCAGACTTGGTGGCCACGGCTACTGCCGGGAAATCCACTTTTTTACCTCAAGTCACTCCCCAACAGAGAAAGGCACCGACCTTTCAACCGCAGCCTTTTCGCTCCTACAAAAATAAGAGAGCAAAGGGCTTGTCGTACCTGCCACGAGGCAGAGGAAGAGGGAAGAGACACCAACAGGCAGCTCCTTCCCAGGAACAGAAGCCCTCCCCGGCTCCTGCAAAAACCTCAGCATGACGCTGGGGCCCCTCAAGCGGACTCGGGGACAGTGGGGGGCCGTCTCAAAAATTACAGCGCGCAGTGGGCTCACTCGCAGGTAGACCCCTGGATCCTGCAGATAATATCTCAGGGGTACAGGTTGGAATTAGAGACGGATCCTCCTCATCGTTTCCTGAAGTCTGCCTTACCAACCGTCTCTTCCGAAAGGGAGAGGGTGTTGGAAGCCATTCACAAGCTGTACGCTCAGCAGGTGATAGTCAAAGTACCCCTATTACAACAAGGAAAGGGGTATTATTCCACTCTATTTGTGGTACCGAAGCCGGATGGCTCGGTAAGGCCTATTCTAAATCTGAAGTCCTTGAACCTCTACATAAAAAAGTTCAAGTTCAAGATGGAGTCACTCAGAGCAGTGATAGCGAACCTGGAAGAAGGGGACTTTATGGTATCCTTGGACATCAAGGATGCGTATCTACACGTTCCGATTTACCCCGCACACCAGGGGTACCTCAGGTTCATTGTTCAAAACTGTCACTATCAGTTTCAGACGCTGCCGTTCGGATTGTCCACGGCGCCTCGGGTCTTTACCAAGGTAATGGCCGAGATGATGATTCTTCTTCGAAGAAAAGGCGTATTAGTTATCCCATACTTGGACGATCTCCTAATAAGGGCAAGGTCCAGAGAACAGCTGGAGACAGCTTTAGCACTATCTCAAGAGGTGCTAAGACAACACGGGTGGATTCTGAATATTCCAAAATCCCATTTAATCCCGACAACTCGTCTGCTGTTCCTAGGAATGATTCTGGACACGGTTCAGAAAAAGGTTTTCCTTCCAGAGGAAAAAGCCAAGGAGTTATCCGATCTGGTCAGGAACCTCCTAAAACCAGGAAAAGTGTCAGTACATCAATGCTCAAGAGTCCTGGGAAAAATGGTGGCTTCTTACGAAGCAATTCCATTCGGCAGATTCCATGCAAGAATATTCCAAAGGGATCTGTTGGACAAATGGTCAGGGTCGCATCTGCAGATGCACCTGCGAATAACCCTGTCACTAAAGACAAGGGTGTCACTTCTGTGGTGGTTGCAGAAGGCTCACCTATTAGAAGGCCGCAGATTCGGCATTCAGGATTGGATCCTGGTGACCACGGACGCCAGCCTGAGAGGCTGGGGAGCAGTCACACAAGGAAGAAACTTCCAGGGAGTATGGACGAGTCTGGAAAAGTCTCTTCACATAAACATTCTGGAACTAAGAGCAATCTACAATGCTCTAAGCCAGGCGGAACTTCTCCTGCAAGGAAAGCCGGTGTTGATTCAGTCGGACAACATCACGGCGGTCGCCCATGTAAACAGGCAGGGCGGCACAAGAAGCAGGAGTGCAATGGCAGAAGCTGCCAAGATTCTTCGCTGGGCGGAGAATCACGTGATAGCACTGTCAGCAGTGTTCATCCCGGGCGTGGACAACTGGGAAGCAGACTTCCTCAGCAGACACGATCTTCATCCGGGAGAGTGGGGTCTACATCCAGAAGTCTTCAACATGTTAATAGACCGTTGGGAAAGACCAATTGTAGACATGATGGCGTCTCGCCTCAACAAGAAACTGGACAAATATTGCGCCAGGTCAAGAGATCCACAGGCAATAGCTGTGGACGCACTGGTAACTCCTTGGGTGTACCAGTCAGTGTATGTGTTTCCTCCTCTGCCGCTCATACCAAAGGTATTGAAGATCATACGGCAAAGAAGAGTAAGAACAATACTAGTGGTTCCGGATTGGCCGAGAAGGACTTGGTATCCGGAACTTCAAGAGATGCTCACGGACGAACCGTGGCCTCTACCTCTGAGAAGGGACCTGCTACAGCAGGGTCCCTGTCTTTTTCAAGACTTACCGCGGCTGCGTTTGACGGCATGGCGGTTGAACGCCAGATCCTAAAAGGGAAAGGCATTCCAGAAGAAGTCATTCCTACCTTGATTAAGGCACGGAAGGAAGTCACCGTGAAACATTATCACCGCATTTGGCGAAAATATGTAGCGTGGTGCGAGGATCGGAGGGTTCCGACGGAGGAATTCCAACTGGGTCGTTTCCTACATTTCCTGCAATCAGGATTATCTATGGGTCTCAAATTGGGATCCATTAAGGTTCAAATTTCGGCCCTGTCAATATTCTTCCAAAAAGAATTGGCCTCTGTCCCTGAGGTCCAGACTTTTGTCAAGGGAGTACTGCATATACAGCCTCCTGTGGTGCCTCCGGTGGCACCGTGGGATCTAAATGTAGTTTTAGATTTCCTCAAATCCCATTGGTTTGAACCATTGAAAAAGGTGGATTTGAAATATCTCACATTGAAAGTGACTATGTTACTAGCCCTGGCCTCTGCCAGGAGAGTATCTGAATTGGCGGCTTTATCTTATAAAAGTCCTTATCTAATCTTCCATTCGGATAGGGCAGAACTGCGGACTCGTCCGCATTTTCTCCCTAAAGTGGTATCAGCATTTCATCTGAACCAACCTATTGTGGTGCCTGCGGCCACTAGCGACTTGGAGGACTCCAAGTTGTTGGACGTTGTCAGAGCCTTAAAAATATACATTGCAAGGACGGCTGGAGTCAGAAAATCTGACTCGCTGTTTATATTGTATGCACCCAACAAGTTGGGCGCACCTGCTTCTAAGCAGTCGATTGCTCGTTGGATTTGTAACACAATTCAACTTGCACATTCTGTGGCAGGCCTGCCACAGCCTAAAACTGTAAAAGCCCACTCCGCAAGGAAGGTGGGCTCATCTTGGGCGGCTGCCCGAGGGGTCTCGGCATTACAACTCTGCCGAGCAGCTACGTGGTCGGGGGAGAACACGTTTGTAAAATTTTACAAATTTGATACCCTGGCAAAGGAGGACCTGGAGTTCTCTCATTCGGTGCTGCAGAGTCATCCGCACTCTCCCGCCCGTTTGGGAGCTTTGGTATAATCCCCATGGTCCTTTCAGGAACCCCAGCATCCACTTAGGACGATAGAGAAAATAAGAATTTACTTACCGATAATTCTATTTCTCGGAGTCCGTAGTGGATGCTGGGCGCCCATCCCAAGTGCGGTTTATCTGCAATACTTGTACATAGTTATTGTTAACTAATTCGGGTTATTGTTAAGGAGCCATCTTTAAGAGGCCCTTTCTGTTGTCATACTGTTAACTGGGTTTAGATCACAAGTTGTACGGTGTGATTGGTGTGGCTGGTATGAGTCTTACCCGGGATTCAAAATGCCTCCCTTATTGTGTATGCTCGTCCGGGCACAGTACCTAACTGGAGTCTGGAGGAGGGTCATAGGGGGAGGAGCCAGTGCACACCACCTGACCTAGTAAAGCTTTACTTTTTTGTGCCCTGTCTCCTGCGGAGCCGCTATTCCCCATGGTCCTTTCAGGAACCCCAGCATCCACTACGGACTCCGAGAAATAGAATTATCGGTAAGTAAATTCTTATTTTTGAAAGTGAGGGGTCCCTGGGACCCACTTTTTTTTTTTGATCAGCGCGATCACTGCCACTCATTGTTCCTTCTCTCAAGTATGTCCTTTCTCCTTCGGGCACTATTTTACCTATAACTGCCTGTGGGAGGGGTCATAGAGGGGAGGAGCCAGCACACCCAGTTGAAGAAATTAAAAGTGCACCGGCTCCTTTGGACCTCGTCTATACCCCATCGTACTAGATTCCCCCAATTGCCCTTATGGACTACGAGAAAAGGAGAGAGAGATAGATAGATAGATAGATATAGAGAGAGATATTTATTTACCTTAATAAGCTTCTATCCAAATACAATTATCTTTAAGGAAATGAAGGAGCATACAACTTTTTTGTGCCAGTGTACTTAATGGTGTTTCAGTAATCTATAGAAATGTGATAACCTGCGCACTGGGATCTATTTGTGTGGACGAGCTGCTACACCTTCAGGTGACTGACCTGATGGGACTATATGGATAATTGGGAATGGTGTTGCGCTCAATCCGGGTAATTGGTCTGTTTATCCAATTAGTTGGTTAATATGATATGAGCCCTTGATTTCTTCAAGTCTGGATAAGGATAAATAAATAATAAATGAGTAATTGGATTGATGAATGGTTAATGGTTAATTGAATATAAACCCTTAAATTCAGCAAATACTGGTGGGTATGTGAAAAAATGATCAATGCATATAGATTTGAATGAGAAACGAATATAAAATAAAATAAAAATCAAATAAATGATGTATCAATTGGGTGCTTGGTGGTCCTATGTTTCAGATTGAAATGTATTGAAATCAATGATCATAAAAATTAGGTACAATGTAACAATTTATTGTATTTAACTAAATAACTAAATAATGTGAAGAGGAGTGCTGGATGGCACTGATACGTAATGTCACTCTTGGTCAGCAAATAGTTTCAAACTAGCGGCGTCCCGCATGCATTTATTACTGTCTCTGTTAGAGTGCACTCTAGTTTTTCAGTCTCACAAATAGCGCTTATTCTGTATGTGCCACACTTGGAATCTTCACGGTGTGGGTATAGGGCAATTACACATGGAAGGTATGATAGGGAGGCTCTGGACTAATCTTACAGGCCGGTCTCCGCTTCCCGTGGTGCGCCTTGGAACAGACACCCCCTGAGAGCCGAGGCGCCGCACCGGTAATCTCGTCTGGGGCGAGGGAAAATTCAGAGAGCGCTCTCCGGAGCCGCCTAGTGAGTGACCCTCGCCGCAACAGAGGCTCGCTTCCTACCTTCTCCTGTGTTTGCCCAGTCCCGTCACCGGCTTGTCCGTCTTCTGTTGCTCAGCAACCTGGTCCGCTTCCGGGTTTCTCCCGATCACGTGACCGGGTCTTGTTAGATGTGAAGCTCGATGTATCTGGTATGCAAAAGTAGTTCTGCAGAACTTGAAAGTCTGTATGTCTTTACTCCAACGCGTTTCAGCCTTTCCAAGGCCTTCCTCTGGGAGAAGTGGATGCTTAGGGATCATATCCCAGTGGTTTATATGGGATCATTCTGTGACCTCATTAGGTCACCTGACATGGATAGAAGATTTCTATTGGTCTAAATGGATGTGCCTGTTCCAGTAACATTATTCATTACTTGATTACTCTATTTGTAATGATTAAATTGCTATTGATAAATAATACTGTGATAAATGAATGAAGTACAATCATATTAGGTACTGACTTGTAGATGTTGAACATTGTTAATTTTTGCAGTTCTAACAGAATTTGATAAATGATTTGTGAATGGATGTAGATTAAATTAAATATAATCATCTATATATATCTTATTGGCTGCCTATATATATTTTATTGTTGTTTGCATACTTGATTGTTACCTATGTGGGTACCCATTGCTCTTTATAGCAGATGGCTTTACTATAGGACTGCTAAAGTCTTAGTTGTGGTATAGTAGACGTTTCTTATTGTTTGCATAGATATTTATTTATTAATGCTTGAATGTTGCCCATGTGGACAGCCATTACTAGGTGCAGCAAGTGTTTTCTTCAACATACTGTTACAGTCTTGGCTGCAGCATTGAAGTCATTGTTTGCATATCAGTGATTTTACCTCATTGTCACGGTTTAAACCCTGTGTGGCTAATGTCTTTAATTCATACATCCATCTTAATTCTATCATGTTGAGTTTGGCAATATAGTCTCCTCCCCTCCAATTTGGCTGTACTTCCTGAATCCCTATGTATTTTAGCGATACGGGGTTACTGTTATGGTGATCTTTAAAATGCTTAGATAGGTTATGTTCCTCTAGTCCCCTTTTGATGTTGCGTATATGTTCACCTATCCTTACTTTCAATGGACGTGTGGTGCGGCCTACATATTGCTTAGTGCAACCACATTCTAATAAATAAATGACCCCTTTGCTGTCACATGTCATTCTCTCTTTTATGTTGTATGTTTTGCCTGTGTTGGTGGAATTAAATTGTACTGTTGGTTTTGTACTGTGCATTCCCCCATTCTTGCATCCTACACATTTTCCACAATAATAGAATCCTGATTTGGGTTTGGATTGACCAATGTGCGATTGTGTCAGTCTCTTTGGTTTTATGTGATTGTGAACCAACTTTTGTTTAAGATTGGGTGCTCTTCTAAATATGACCTTGGGTTTTGTGTCTAGAACATCATTGAGAATTTCATCTTCCATCAGAAGTGGCCAGTGTTTTTTGAGGATGTGTTGCAGTGATTTTGCTTGCTGTGTATAATCCGTTATGAATAGTACATCTTTCAATTGTTCTTTGTCATCTTTCTTTTTATACTGTAGTAACTGTCCCCTATCTAGCTCACCTACTTGGTTGTAAATTGCCTCTAGATGTTCGTCTTTGTATTCTTTCTCTCTGAATTCTGACATAATTTCCCTGCCTTGAATGTCATAATCTGTTTTACGTGAGCAATTTCTCCTTATTCGTGTGAGTTGACCTTTCGGGATAGATTTTAGCCAGTTGGGGTGGTGTCCACTGGTGGATAAAATGTAGCTGTTGACATCCACAGTCTTTTTGAAGGTTTTTGTATGCAGCTGATTGTCTTCTATAAAGAATTTGAGATCTAAGAAGTCTACGCTTGTCTTGCTATAAATGGTGTTGAATTGGAGATTGTATTCTGGTTCATTGATTGAATGAATTCAATGTGTGTCTCCTCATCGCCCCGCCATATGAAGAAAATGTCATCTATGTATCTCGTCCAGAGCACGAGACTCGTCCCCAGCCCCGACTTGCCCCACACATGGTGGTCCTCCCACCAGCTCATGAAGAGGTTTGCGTAGCTGGGGGCGAATCTCGTGCCCATCGCGGTCCCCTTTATCTGTAAATAGAATGCGTCTTCAAACCACACATAGTTGTGTTTGAGTATGAAATGTATGCTGTCAATAATAAATTGTCTCTGTGTATCTGGTAGGTCTTTATCCTGGTCTAGATGGTATTTGATGCTCTGTATCCCTTGGTTGTGGTCTATTACCGAATATAAAGATGCTACATCTGATGTCACTAGCCACATGTCTTCATCCCATTCTAGTCCTTGGGTTTTGTTCAGTATGTGCGTGGTGTCTCGCAAGTAGGATTTCTGTTTTTGTACATAAGGTTGTAGGCATGTATCCAGGTATTCTGACAAATGTGATGTTAATGAACCTATTCCAGATATGATAGGTCTACCAGGTGGATTGTTTGGGTTTTTATGTATTTTTGGCAAGTAGTAAAACACAGGAATAATCGGGTGGTGGTTCTGTATGTATTGATGTTCATGTTGGTTGAGGATCCCTACGTCTGCTCCTATCTGTAAGTGGTGGTTTAATTCCTTCTGGAATGTCAGGGTCGGATCTCCAGGTAGTTTCTGATATGTGTTTCTGTCTTCTAGAATCTTGTTTGCTTCATTGATGTATTGTGATTTGTTGAGAATTACTACACCGCCCCCTTTGTCTGCTGGTTTTATTATGAGCGAATGATTGTCTTGTAGATCCTGTAGTGACGTTCTCTCTTGTTTTGACAAATTATTGGTGATTTTGCTTGTGTTCAGTTTTTCAATATCTCGTTCTACCATTCTGACGAATGCATCTACTTGTGTACCTTTCAGATGGCTAGGATAGAACGTGGACGGTGGTTTGAGTGTGCTATGTCTAAAACCGGCAGGGTCTGTTTGATTTCTGACTGGGGCCGGTGTTGTGGTTGCAAAGTATTTTTTAAGCGTTAATTTTCTGGCAAACTTATGCAGGTCCAAATATGTGTTGAATTTATCAAAGGGGGCGGTGTAGTAATTCTCAACAAATCACAATACATCAATGAAGCAAACAAGATTCTAGAAGACAGAAACACATATCAGAAACTACCTGGAGATCCGACCCTGACATTCCAGAAGGAATTAAACCACCACTTACAGATAGGAGCAGACGTAGGGATCCTCAACCAACATGAACATCAATACATACAGAACCACCACCCGATTATTCCTGTGTTTTACTACTTGCCAAAAATACATAAAAACCCAAACAATCCACCTGGTAGACCTATCATATCTGGAATAGGTTCATTAACATCACATTTGTCAGAATACCTGGATACATGCCTACAACCTTATGTACAAAAACAGAAATCCTACTTGCGAGACACCACGCACATACTGAACAAAACCCAAGGACTAGAATGGGATGAAGACATGTGGCTAGTGACATCAGATGTAGCATCTTTATATTCGGTAATAGACCACAACCAAGGGATACAGAGCATCAAATACCATCTAGACCAGGATAAAGACCTACCAGATACACAGAGACAATTTATTATTGACAGCATACATTTCATACTCAAACACAACTATGTGTGGTTTGAAGACACATTCTATTTACAGATAAAGGGGACCGCGATGGGCACGAGATTCGCCCCCAGCTACGCAAACCTCTTCATGAGCTGGTGGGAGGACCACCATGTGTGGGGCAAGTCGGGGCTGGGGACGAGTCTCGTGCTCTGGACGAGATACATAGATGACATTTTCTTCATATGGCGGGGCGATGAGGAGACACTCATTGAATTCATTCAATCAATGAACCAGAATACAAACAATCTCCAATTCAACACCATTTATAGCAAGACAAGCGTAGACTTCTTAGATCTCAAATTCTTTATAGAAGACAATCAGCTGCATACAAAAACCTTCAAAAAGACTGTGGATGTCAACAGCTACATTTTATCCACCAGTGGACACCACCCCCAACTGGCTAAAATCTATCCCGAAAGGTCAACTCACACGAATAAGGAGAAATTGCTCACGTAAAACAGATTGACATTCAAGGCAGGGAAATTATGTCAGAATTCAGAGAGAAAGAATACAAAGACGAACATCTAGAGGCAATTTACAACCAAGTAGGTGAGGTAGATAGGGGACAGTTACTACAGTATAAAAAGAAAGATGACAAAGAACAATTGAACACAGCAAGCAAAATCACTGCAACACATCCATCAGAAGTGGCCAGTGGTTTTTGAGGAAGATGAAATTCTCAATGATGTTCTAGACACAAAACCCAAGGTCATATTTAGAAGAGCACCCAATCTTAAACAAAAGTTGGTTCACAATCACATAAAACCAAAGAGACTGACACAATCGCACATTGGTCAATCCAAACCCAAATCAGGATTCTATTATTGTGGAAAATGTGTAGGATGCAAGAATGGGGGAATGCACAGTACAAAACCAACAGTACAATTTAATTCCACCAACACAGGCAAAACATACAACATAAAAGAGAGAATGACATGTGACAGCAAAGGGGTCATTTATTTATTAGAATGTGGTTGCACTAAGCAATATGTAGGCCGCACCACACGTCCATTGAAAGTAAGGATAGGTGAACATATACGCAACATCAAAAGGGGACTAGAGGAACATAACCTATCTAAGCATTTTAAAGATCACCATAACAGTAACCCCGTATCGCTAAAATACATAGGGATTCAGGAAGTACAGCCAAATTGGAGGGGAGGAGACTATATTGCCAAACTCAACATGATAGAATTAAGATGGATGTATGAATTAAAGACATTAGCCACACAGGGTTTAAACCGTGACAATGAGGTAAAATCACTGATATGCAAACAATGACTTCAATGCTGCAGCCAAGACTGTAACAGTATGTTGAAGAAAACACTTGCTGCACCTAGTAATGGCTGTCCACATGGGCAACATTCAAGCATTAATAAATAAATATCTATGCAAACAATAAGAAACGTCTACTATACCACAACTAAGACTTTAGCAGTCCTATAGTAAAGCCATCTGCTATAAAGAGCAATGGGTACCCACATAGGTAACAATCAAGTATGCAAACAACAATAAAATATATATAGGCAGCCAATAAGATATATATAGATGATTATATTTAATTTAATCTACATCCATTCACAAATCATTTATCAAATTCTGTTAGAACTGCAAAAATTAACAATGTTCAACATCTACAAGTCAGTACCTAATATGATTGTACTTCATTCATTTATCACAGTATTATTTATCAATAGCAATTTAATCATTACAAATAGAGTAATCAAGTAATGAATAATGTTACTGGAACAGGCACATCCATTTAGACCAATAGAAATCTTCTATCCATGTCAGGTGACCTAATGAGGTCACAGAATGATCCCATATAAACCACTGGGATATGATCCCTAAGCATCCACTTCTCCCAGAGGAAGGCCTTGGAAAGGCTGAAACGCGTTGGAGTAAAGACATACAGACTTTCAAGTTCTGCAGAACTACTTTTGCATACCAGATACATCGAGCTTCACATCTAACAAGACCCGGTCACGTGATCGGGAGAAACCCGGAAGCGGACCAGGTTGCTGAGCAACAGAAGACGGACAAGCCGGTGACGGGACTGGGCAAACACAGGAGAAGGTAGGAAGCGAGCCTCTGTTGCGGCGAGGGTCACTCACTAGGCGGCTCCGGAGAGCGCTCTCTGAGTTTTCCCTCGCCCCAGACGAGATTACCGGTGCGGCGCCTCGGCTCTCAGGGGGTGTCTGTTCCAAGGCGCACCACGGGAAGCGGAGACCGGCCTGTAAGATTAGTCCAGAGCCTCCCTATCATACCTTCCATGTGTAATTGCCCTATACCCACACCGTGAAGATTCCAAGTGTGGCACATACAGAATAAGCGCTATTTGTGAGACTGAAAAACTAGAGTGCACTCTAACAGAGACAGTAATAAATGCATGCGGGACGCCGCTAGTTTGAAACTATTTGCTGACCAAGAGTGACATTACGTATCAGTGCCATCCAGCACTCCTCTTCACATTATTTAGTTATTTAGTTAAATACAATAAATTGTTTGCCGGCGGTCGGGCTCCCGGCGCTCAGTATACCGGCGCCGGGAGCCCGACAGCCGGCATACCGACACTTATTTTCCCTCGTGGGGGTCCACGACCCCCATAGAGGGAGAATAAAATAGCGCGCCACCGTGCCCGTAGCGTGGCGAGCGCAGCGAGCCCGCAAGGGGCACATTTGCGCTCGCCAAGCTGTCTGTAAGCCGGCGGTCGGGCTCCCGGCGCCGGGATGCTGGTCGCCGGGAGCCCGACCGCCGGCCAGCCGTAGTGAACCCCCATCCAGCACTCCTCTTCACATTATTTAGTTATTTAGTTAAATACAATAAATTGTTACATTGTACCTAATTTTTATGATCATCATTGATTTCAATACATTTCAATCTGAAACATAGGACCACCAAGCACCCAATTGATACATAATTTATTTGATTTTTATTTTATTTTATATTAGTTTCTCATTCAAATCTATATGCATTGATCATTTTATCACATACCCACCAGTATTTGCTGAATTTAAGGGTTTATATTCAATTAACAATTAACCATTCATCAATCCAATTACTCATTTATTATTTATTTATCCTTATCCATACTTGAAGAAATCAAGGGCTCATATCATATTAACCAACTAATTGGATAAACAGACCAATCACCCGGATTGAGCGCAACACCTTTCAGTAATCTATAAATGTCTAGAAAAACCCAGGCGAATGTTTTGATCATAAACCTGTCTTTCTGCACATTTATTCATAACATTTAACGGCATTTCTGAATTTTGTTTTTCTCCTTTTTCTGTTCTCATGTGTAGTTTTTTTTTTTTGTTTAGGTGAAACTTGACTTCTTTGACCTGTTATCAAATCATCATTTGGATGCACAGTCTCGTTGGAGCAAACTAAAAGACAAAATAGAGAGTGATCCCCGATACAAAGCTGTAGAAAGCTCGTCTGCACGGGAAGAACTTTTTAAACATTACATTGAGAAGATAGTGAAAGTACGTGCTCTCTTCCTTGTTCTGTCAAGAGGATTCACTTACATTTAATGCAAAGCACCCTACGCTTGCAGGACCACAGTTATATTTATAATAATATTATTATTATTATTATTTATTTTTATTACATGTATTAAGCAGATGAGAAAACTGGGGTTCAATTACCTGTCGAACTCCAAAAATATATCCAGTTCTTTGTTCTAGGTTTAGTTACAGTACATAATATCAGATGGCCTACTAATAACTGTGACATTTCATTGTGTTCATTAATGAAATATTCGTCTCAGACTGGAATGATCAATTTCTGAACGTGCAGACTTCTTGCATTAACTGAATTTCGCTTAAAATTCAAAATGTTCTGGTCATTATCCGAACGATTATCTGTCCTAAAATCATCAACTGTTATATATTTTTTTTTTAAATAAACTGTTAGCAGAAATGTCAAACAGATTTTAATTCGCACACACTAGGAAATGTGCACGATGTGGGCTTATAGTTTTGTACATATGCAGCAGTTTCAGTCCAGTCATTAGATCGCACTGGTTTTGGAGCAATAATCATCCCTTGTTGCTGTGTGCACACTCCGATTATTGGACTGAACAGCTGAAAATTTTGCTTTGTATATCTAGCTTAATATTTGTCTAGGCCTCTTATCGATTTCTATTGGAGAATAGGAACGTAAAGAGAAATGGAAATATGTGGTGGAGCAATTTGTTTCAGGAATGGACATCTTAGAAATTGCTGTAAAAAATAAAACTCTTACTAGAGGAGTTTATTACAGTAGAAAAAGATGTTGTTTTTTTTATTTTGTGCTGGTTTGAAGTAAGGCAATCTGTGCATATTTCTTCTCCTAGAATTTAGATACAGAAAAAGAGAAGGAACTTGAGAGACAGGCTCGTATTGAGGCCAGTTTACGAGAACGAGAGCGGGAAGTGCAGAAAGCCCGATCTGAGCAAACCAAGGAGATTGACAGGGAGCGGGAGCAGCACAAGCGAGAGGAAGCAATCCAGAATTTCAAAGCTCTTCTGTCTGATATGGTAATGAGTGCATTTATGGGTCTGGGCAGCTTCCGCTTGAATTAGTCTTATGTGAATGATTGTTTATACTGTGATGGCTGCTTCTACCTGTATTATAAGAATACATTACACAAAGAACATGACTAGTACCCAGTCATGTCTGTCTTTGAGACACTCGCCCATCCAGTTTTCTTTCTCTTACAGGTACGATCATCAGATGTTTCATGGTCTGATACCAGGAGAACTCTGAGAAAAGATCATAGATGGGAGTCCGGCTCATTGTTGGAAAGGGAAGAAAAGGAAAAACTGTTCAATGAACACATTGATGCGCTTACTAAGAAGAAGCGAGAGCATTTCCGACAGCTCCTGGATGAAACCTACACTGTGAGTCTCTACGCTGCTCAGTGTGTAAATCAGTGTCCCTGCTGATTATTCCCAATGCCAGAGGTTTCATACAAGATCAGTCTTGGTTTCATGCCCCTCGCATAATGCAAATGTCTTACATTGGTGTGAGTTTTGGGGGTGTATTTTCTGTAAGCAACTCAAGGTTTCTCTTCTGTAGAACCCAACCCTATTTCAATAGAATACTGTTAACATGTATTTTTGTTAGCTGGTTCCTATAGTTTATAATGTGATTGTTTTATATAAAAATGGATCATGTCTGTTTTCAGATTACTTTAACATCAACTTGGAAAGAAGTAAAGAAAGTAATTAAAGAAGACCCTCGGTTCATTAAGTATTCTTCCAGTGACAGGGTGAGACATCTATCTCTCTAGCTACTTTCTCTATATGTATGTAAGTGTGTGTGTGTGTGTGTGTGTGTGTGTGTGTGTGTGTGTGTGTATGTATATATGTGTGTGTGTGTATATATATATATATATATATATATAATGTGTGTCTATATATATATATATATATATATATATATATATATATATAAATAATGTGTGTGTCTATCTATATATATATATATATATATATATATATAGCTAAAAAAAAATAAAGGGAGCACTTAAACAACACAGTGTAACTCCAAGCCAATCACACTTCTGTGAAATCAAACTGTCCACTTAGGAAGCAACACTGATTGACTATCAATTTCACATGCTGTTGTGCAAATGGAATAGACAACAGGTGGAAATTATAGGCAATTAGCAAGAAACCCCCAATAAAGGAGTTGTTCTGCAGGTGGTGGCCACAGACCACTTCTCAGCTCCTATGCTATCTGGCTGATGTTTTGGTCACTTTTGAAAGCTGGTGGTGCTTTCACTCTAGTGGTAGCATGAGACTGAGTCTACAACCCACACAAGTGGCTCAGGTAGTACAGCTCATCCAGGATGGCACATCAATGCGAGCTGTAGCAAGAAGGTTTGCTGTGTCTGTCAGAGTAGTGTCCAGAGCATGGAGTCGCTACCAGGAGACAGGCCAGTACATCAGGAGACGTGGAGGAGGCCGTAGGAGGGCAACAACCCAGCAGCAGGACCGCTACCTCCGCCTTTGTGCAAGGAGGAACAGGAGGAGCACTGCCAGAGCCCTGCAAAATGACCTCCAGCAAGCCACAAATGTGCATGTGTCTACTCAAACAATCAGAAACAGACTCCATGAGGGTGGTATGAGGGCCCGACGTCCACAGGTGGGGGTTGTGCTTACAGCCCAACACCGTGCAGGACGTTTGGCATTTGCCAGAGAACACCAAGATTGGCAAATTCGCCACTGGCGCCCTGTGCTCTAAACAGATGAAAGCAGGTTCTCACTGAGCACATGTGACAGACGTGACAGAGATGCCAAGGAGAACGTTCTGCGGCCTGCAACATCCCCTCCAGCATGACCGGTTTGGCAGTGGGTCAGTAATGGTGTGAGGTGGCATTTCTTTGGGGGGCCGCACAGCCCTCCATGTGCTCGACAGAGGTAGCCTGACTGCCATTAGGTACCGAGATGAGATCCTCAGCCCCCTTGTGAGACCATATGCTGGTGCGGTTGGCCCTGGGTTCCTTCTAATGCAAGACAATGCTAGACCTCATGTGGCTGGAGTGTGTCAGCAGTTCCTGCAAGACGAAGGCATTGATGCTATGGACTGGCCCGCCCGTTCCCCAGACCTGAATCCAATTGAGCACATCTGGGACATCATGTCTCGCTCCATCCACCAACGCCACAGACTGTCCAGGAGTTGGCAGATGCTTTAGTCCAGGTCTGGGAGGAGATCCCTCAGGAGACCACCTCATCAGGAGCATGCCTAGGCATTGTAGGGAGGTCATACAGGCACGTGGAGGCCACATACACTACTGAGCCTCATTTTGACTTGTTTTAAGGACATTACATCAAAGTTGGATCAGCCTATAGTGTGTTTTTCCACTTTCATTTTAAGTGTGACACCAAATCCAGACCTCCATGGGTTAATAAATTTGATTTCCATTGATAATTTTTGTGTGATTTTGTTGTCCGCACATTCAACTATGTAAAGAACAAAGTATTTAATAAGAATATTTCATTCATTCAGATCTAGGCTGTGTTTAAGTGTTCCCTTTATTTTTTTTTGAGCAGTGTATATGTGTGTGTATATGTATGTGTGTGTATATGTATATATATATATGTATATATATATATATATATATATTTCTCTGACGTCCTAAGTGGATGCTGGGACTCCGTAAGGACCATGGGGAATAGCGGCTCCGCAGGAGACTGGGCACAACTATAAAGAAAGCGTTAGACTACTGGTGTGCACTGGCTCCTCCCACTATGACCCTCCTCCAGACTTCTGTTAGAATCTTGTGCCCGGCTGAGCTGGATGCACACTAGGGGCTCTCCTGAGCTCCTAGAAAGAAAGTATATTTAGGTTTTTTATTTTACAGTGAGATCTGCTGGCAACAGACTCACTGCAGCGAGGGACTAAGGGGAGAAGAAGCGAACCTACCTAACTGGTGGTAGTTTGGGCTTCTTAGGCTACTGGACACCATTAGCTCCAGAGGGATCGACCGCAGGACCCGACCTTGGTGTTCGTTCCCGGAGCCGCGCCGCCGGCCCCCTTACAGAGCCAGAAGCAAGAAGTGTTCCGGAAAATTGGCGGCAGAAGACTTCAGTCTTCACCAAGGTAGCGCACAGCACTGCAGCTGTGCGCCATTGCTCCTCATGCACACCTCACACTCCGGTCACTGATGGGTGCAGGGCGCTGGGGGGGGGGGGGCGCCCTGAGGGCAATATAAGACACCTTGGCTGGCAAATCTACACCATATATAGTCAGGAAGGCTATATACGTGTAAAAATACCCCTACCAGAATTCCAGAAAAAGCGGGAGAAGTCTGCCGGAAAAGGGGCGGGGCCATCTCCCTCGGCACACTGGCGCCATTTTTCCCTCACCGCTCCGCTGGAAGGACGCTCCCTGGCTCTCCCCTGCAGTTGTCAAGCTACACAAGGGTAAAAAAGAGAGGGGGGGCACTAAATTTAGGCGCAGTATATAGAAAACAAGTAGCTATAAGGGAAAACACTCATTTATAGTGGGATCCCTGTGTTATATAGCGCTCTGGTGTGTGCTGGCATACTCTCTCTCTGTCTCCCCAAAGGGCTTTGTGGGGTCCTGTCCTCTGTCAGAGCATTCCCTGTGTGTATGCGGTGTGTCGGTACGGCTGTGTCGACATGTTTGATGAGGAGGCTTATGTGGAGGCGGAGCAGATGCCTATAAATGTGATGTCACCCCCTGCGGGGTCGACACCTGAGTGGATGGTTCTGTGGAAGGAATTACGACTCCTTGCATAAAAGGTTTGACGACATACCAAATGTGGGACAGCCGGCTTCTCAGCCTGTGCCTGCCCAGGCGTCTCAAAAGCCATCAGGGGCTCTAAAACGCCCGCTACCTCAGATGGCAGACACAGATGTCGACACGGATACTGACTCCAGTGTCGACGACGATGAGACTAATGTAACTTCCAGTAGGGCCACACGTTACATGATTGAGGCAATGAAAAATGTGTTGCACATTTCTGATGTTACCCCCGGTACCACAAAAAAGGGTATTATGTTTGGAGAGAAAAAACTACCAGTAGCTTTTCCTCCATCTGAGGAGTTAAATGAAGTGTGTGAAGAAGCGTGGGCTTCCCCTGATAAGAAACTGGTAATTTCTAAGAGGTTACTAATGGCGTACCCTTTCCCGCCAGAGGATAGGGCACGTTGGGAAACATCCCCTAGAGTGGATAAAGCGCTCACACGCTTGTCAAAGAAGGTGGCACTACCGTCTCCGGATACGGCCGCCCTGATGGAATCTGCTGATAGAAAGCAGGAGGCTATCCTGAAGTCTATATATACACACACAGGTGTTATACTGAGACCAGCTATTGCTTCAGCATGGATGTGCAGTGCTGCAGCTGCATGGTCAGATTCCCTGTCGGAAAATATTGATACCCTAGACAGGGACACTATATTGCTAACCATATAGCATATTAAAGACGCACTTTTATACATGAGGGATGCACAGAGGGATATTTGCCGGGTGGCATCCAAAATTAGTGCAATGTCCATTTCTGCCAGGAGAGGGTTATGGACTCGGCAGTGGACAGGTAATGCAGATTCTAAAAGGCACATGGAAGTTCTGCCTTATAAGGGTGAGGAGTTGTTCGGGGGTGGTCTCTCGGACCTCGTTTCCACAGCAACAGCTGGGACGTCTACATTTTTACCCCATGTTCCCTCACAGCCAAAGAAAGCACCGTATTATCAGGTACAGTCCTTTCGGCCCAATAGGGGCAAGCGGGTTAAGGGCGCGTCCTTTCTGCCCAGAGGCAGAGGTAGGGTGAAAAAGCTGCAGCATACAGCCAGTTCCCAGGAGCAAAAGTCCTCCCCCCGCTTCCTCCAAGTCCACAGTATGACGCTGGGGCTCCACAGGCGGAGCCAGGTACGGTGGGGGCCCGTCTCAAATATTTCAGCAATCAGTGGGCTCGCTCACGGGTGGATCCCTGGTTCTTTCAAATAGTATCTCAGGGGTACAAGCTGGAATTCGAGACGTCTCCCCCCCGCCGTTTCCTCAAATCTGCCTTACCAACCACTCCCTCAGGCAGGGAGGCAGTGTTACAGGCAATTCACAAGCTGTATTCACAACAGGTGATAGTAAAGGTGCCCCTACTTCAACAAGGATGGGGTTACTATTCCACAATGTTTGTGGTACCGAAACCGGACGGTTCGGTGAGACCCATTTTAAATTTTAAATCCTTGAACACATATATAAAAAAATTCAAGTTCAAGATGGAATCGCTCAGGGCGGTTATTGCAAGCCTGGACGAGGGGGATTACATGGTATCACTGGACATCAAGGATGCTTACCTGCATGTCCCCATTTACCATCCTCACCAGGAGTACCTCAGATTTGTGGTACAGGATTGTCATTACCAATTCCAGACGTTGCCGTTCGGTCTATCCACGGCTCCGAGGGTCTTTACCAAGGTAATGGCCGAAATGATGATACTCCTTCGAAAGAAGGGAGTTTTAATTATCCCGCACTTGGACGATCTCCTGATAAAGGCGAGGTCAAGGGAGCAGTTGTTGGTCGGGGTAGCACTATCTCGGGAGGTGCTACAACAGCACGGCTGGATTCTAAATATTCCAAAGTCACAGCTGGTCCCTACGACACGTCTATTGTTCCTGGGGATGGTTCTGGACACAGAACAGAAAAAAGTGTTTCTCCCGGAGGAGAAGGCCAAGGAGCTGTCATCTCTAGTCAGAGGCCTCCTAAAACCAAAACAGGTGTCGGTGCATCACTGCACGCGGATCCTGGGAAAGATGGTGGCTTCCTACGAAGCAATTCCATTCGGCAGGTTCCATGCAAGAACCTTTCAGTGGGACCTGTTGGACAAGTGGTCCGGATCGCATCTTCAGATGCATCGGCTGATAACCCTGTCTCCAAGGACACGGGTGTCTCTGCTGTGGTGGCTGCAGAGGGCTCATCTTCAAGAGGGCCGCAGATTCGGCATACAGGACTGGGTCCTGGTGACCACGGATGCCAGCCTTCGAGGCTGGGGGGCAGTCACACAGGGAAGAAACTTCCAAGGACTATGGTCAAGTCAGGAGACTTCCCTGCACATAAATATTCTGGAACTAAGGGCCATTTACAATGCCCTAAGTCAGGCAAAACCCCTGCTTCAAAACCAGCCGGTACTGATCCAGTCAGACAACATCACGGCGGTCGCCCATGTAAACCGACAGGGCGGCACGAGAAGCAGGACGGCGATGGCAGAAGCCACAAGGATTCTCCGATGGGCGGAAAATCACGTGTTAGCACTGTCAGCAGTGTTCATTCCGGGAGTGGACAACTGGGAAGCAGACTTCCTCAGCAGGCACGACCTCCACCCGGGAGAGTGGGGACTTCATCCAGAAGTCTTCCAAATGATTGTAAACCGTTGGGAAAGGCCACAGGTGGACATGATGGCGTCCCGCCTCAACAAAAAGCTAGAAAAGTATTGCGCCAGGTCAAGAGACCCGCAGGCGATAGCTGTGGACGCTCTAGTGACACCGTGGGTGTACCGGTCGGTTTATGTGTTCCCTCCTCTTCCTCTCATTCCAAAGGTACTGAGGATAATAAGGAGAAGAGGAGTAAAAACTATACTCATTGTTCCGGATTGGCCAAGAAGAGCTTGGTACCCGGAACTTCAAGAAATGATCTCAGAGGACCCATGGCCTCTGCCGCTCCGACAGGACCTGCTGCAGCAGGGGCCCTGTCTGTTCCAAGACTTACCGCGGCTGCGTTTGACGGCATGGCGGTTGAACACCGGATCCTGAAGGAAAAGGGCATTCCGGAGGAAGTCATTCCTACGCTGATTAAAGCTAGGAAAGAAGTTACCGCAAACCATTATCACCGCATTTGGCGAAAATATGTTGCGTGGTGTAAGGCCAGGAAGGCCCCAACGGAGGAATTTCAGCTAGGTCGATTTCTGCACTTCCTACAGTCAGGGGGTGACTATGGGCCTAAAATTGGGTTCCATTAAGGTCCAGATTTCGGCTCTATCGATTTTCTTCCAGAGAGAACTGGCTTCACTACCTGAAGTTCAGACTTTTGTTAAGGGAGTGCTGCATATTCAGCCCCCTTTTGTGCCTCCAGTGGCACCTTGGGATCTCAACGTGGTGTTGGATTTCCTAAAGTCACATTGGTTTGAGCCACTAAAAACCGTGGATTTGAAATCTCTCACGTGGAAAGTGGTCATGTTGTTGGCCTTAGCTTCGGCCAGGCGTGTATCAGAATTGGCGGCTTTGTCATGTAAAAGCCCTTATCTGATTTTCTATATGGATAGGGCAGAATTGAGGACTCGTCCCCAGTTTCTCCCTAAAGTGGTATCAGCTTTTCATCTGAACCAACCTATCGTGGTGCCTGCGGCTACTAAAGACTTAGAGGCTTCCAAGTTGTTGGACGTAGTCAGGGCCCTGAAAATCTATGTTTCCTGGACAGCTGGAGTCAGAAAGACTGACTCGCTATTTATCCTGTATGCGCCCAACAAGTTGGGTGCACCTGCTTCAAAGCAGACTATTGCTCGCTGGATCTGTAGTACGATTCAGCTTGCACATTCTGCGGCTGGACTGCCGCATCCTAAATCAGTGAAAGCCCATTCCACGAGGAAGGTGGGCTCTTCATGGGCGGCTGCCCGAGGGGTCTCGGCTCTACAACTTTGCCGAGCAGCTACTTGGTCGGGGTCAAACACATTGGCAAAATTCTACAAGTTTGACACCCTGGCTGAGGAGGACCTAGAGTTTGCCCATTCGGTGCTGCAGAGTCATCCGCACTCTCCCGCCCGTTTGGGAGCTTTGGTATAATCCCCATGGTCCTTACGGAGTCCCAGCATCCACTTAGGACGTCAGAGAATATAAGAATTTACTCACCGGTAATTCTATTTCTCGTAGTCCGTAGTGGATGCTGGGCGCCCATCCCAAGTGCGGATTGTCTGCAATACTTGTATATAGTTATTGTTTAACTAAAGGGTTATTGTTGAGCCATCTGTTGAGAGGCTCAGTTGTTATCATACTGTTAACTGGGTATTGTATCCCGAGGTATACGGTGTGATTGGTGTGGCTGGTATGAGTCTTACCCGGGATTCAAAATCCTTTCTTATTGTGTCAGCTCTTCCGGGCACAGTATCCTAACTGAAGTCTGGAGGAGGGTCTTAGTGGGAGGAGCCAGTGCACACCAGTAGTCTAAAGCTTTCTTTATAGTTGTGCCCAGTCTCCTGCGGAGCCGCTATTCCCCATGGTCCTTACGGAGTCCCAACATCCACTACGGACTACGAGAAATAGAATTACCGGTGAGTAAATTCTTATTTTTTTTTTTTTATTTTTTTTTGTTGTGTATGCACGTATTCAAGATTCAAATTTAAATTTCTGTAAGTATATGGTATTTGATTACTGTTTACAGCCCCAGAATGTTAATATTTCAGGTTAAACTCTAGCTTGGAGAACACTGAGCTGGTTTGACTACATGGGTGGAATTCAGTCCTTTTTCTGCAGGCAGCTACTCGATAGCGCCCAAATGGAGCTATTCAATTATAGCTCCTTTCGGATATGATGGCTGCCAGCATCTGCATTGCAACTCACACACTGGGTAGCAAGCTGAAATAAGCTAAAAGTGACCCACTCGGGCGACCAAACAGCACTTTCCGCAATCGTGCCGTCACTTTGGTGGGGTTTAAACCCAATCTCTATTGGTCGCGATCAGCGTGAAAACTACATATACTGTAATTGAATATTGTCCACGCGATTTCCCGTCCCAATGTAGGGGGGCCTACATTGCTCTTGTCCTGTTTAGTATTTAAATGCTTTATGCATTGCTCTTCAATAGATACATAGAATATTCCAAGTGTGACCCACCCCCCTTCCCCTGTTCTTATACCTTTTCATTCTGAACAAGTTCCTGGACTTTTTCATTCAAAGGGAACACTAGGACTGGGTTAAGGCTGCGAGCAGTGGCATCATTTTGGAGGCAGGTCCCTGGGTTGGCCTGGTGGGGGGGAACTTTTCCGTGCTCTCTCCACACGCAGCCTTTGGTTCATGTCCTGGGCTCCCAACCAAAGGATCCTCTCTCCTCCCACTCTCAAACGCCAGCCAGACATTTTACCTAACTAATCTGCCTGCCTGCATGGAGTGAGGACCTCCTGCCTCCCCTATGCCTCACTCATATGGTGCCATGTTGTATTTGGACCCCCTTCCTTACTTATCTGTGCTGGTTACTTGGACTACTGTGCCAGTTATTACTATATTCTTTCTTGAATATATAGATATAAATATATTTATCCGGCAGGGTCCACAGGTTATACACAGGATAACAATGGGATATGATGGAGCGACAGCGGATTGGCACCAATCAGTCAAAGCTTTCCGGCCTCCCAGCATGCAACAGGCCTGTCCATATATCCCCGCCCCCTGGTTCAGGCAAATCAGTTTTTTGTTTGGTGCGGCAGGAGCCAGACCATGGTCAGAGGGTTGCTGGATTGTTAGCAGCCCCAAGCTTTCTTTTATTTTTATAGTCTTACTATTTTTTGAGTGATCTTTCTAAACAGCGTCTTACACGCATATGGGAAAGAGTTGCTCCAACAACAACTCCACCGGGTCTCTTACCCACAAGTACAGTGCTGTTTCGGCGGGCGTCTGTGTCGGATATACTAGCAGGTTCATCAGACGTTACCAGGCTGTGGCTGGAGCACGGGGAGAAGGTAAGGCATCGGTTCCGCGTAGCATGCATGGAATACGAACACAGCCGCACTGTTTTGGGAGGAGACTACCAAACATTAGCTGACGCGCCGCCACCACGGGTGCTCAAGCGCTAGGACTTAGGTATCATAGGCACCAGGAATAGTAGGCCGCGATCCCTAGGGTTGATGTCTGCAATGGGGAGTCGGGCGCTCTTCTGGTCGCCCCTCTCCCCGGTTTATGACCAGTTTCCGCCGAACCTCCCGCCATGAACTGTTTCCTCGCTTCTGTCTCAGACGCTACCAGCTACACTGGGAGACTAGGGGACCCGGTCGCAGCATAGGCGGCTGTGTGGCCGGGGCGTCTGTATTCACTGATTGCTACCATGAGGGGATCCGGTCGCAGCATAGGTGGCTGCGTGACTGGTTCGTGGAGCGGCAGTGTACACTAGTAGCGTCTGGATCCACTCAGCGTTCGCTAACATATTGATCGATCCTGGAAGCGAGTTGAGTCTCCCTGTATCCCACTACTGAGTACGGGCTATACAGCACTAAATCTCTATCTACTGTTTTGAGTACGAATAGTTAGATAAGTGCCTATTGCATGAGAGTCTGTATACCATTACTGTTTGTCGCATTGCGTCTGAATACGTTAGATATGTTAAACATGGTTCAGTAAATGTGTTCTACATACTTAAAATATTATTGTAGTTGATGATGTGCTCATATTGCTTATTATACTAATGTATAACATGTGACTAACTGCTAGTATGATGTTGACTTTACTATATGTTTGTCAGTTTGTTTTGCAGATCCTCAATGCTGGTGCATGAGTAGGATCGGATGGATATTTTAAAGACATACGGTCACAAAATTGTGTAGTACATTGTGTAAGTGCTGATTATTTATCATGTATTAAAGCAGCGATGGTGAGGACACTCATACCATGTTTTGAAGCTGTATTATCCTCTTATGATCTGGTTCAGGAGGGCTTGTATGCATAATGTTTTAGCTCAGCAAGGCAAGGCGGATGCAGGTACAAGTATATCCACCTTGGGGCTATCTTTGCACAAGCTTTATCCAGTAAGTTAAATGGATAATCACCCAAAATCCTGTACCAGGAATAGGGTTTACAAGCCCTTACATACAGCAGCAGCTTCTCAGAACCAATGGTAAGTAAACCTTCACCCCCACAGGCTACACATTGTTTAGATTCATCAGAAGATGAAAGCCCAATTATTCTACTTCATCATAAGAAAAAGAGGTACGTCTCGGCTCTCAAATATAGCTGAGTTAATTGAAAGCAATAAAACCATCTTATCCGTAGAGGATACAGCAAAGCCGGTGTTAAAAACCAAGGCACCTGTGTTTAAACATCCCAATACTTGGGTTCCAAGATCAGCTGATGGAAATCATGGAAGAGGTTTGGGTTACACCCAATAAAAAGTTAGAATTCCTAAGCAATGGAATTCCTATAATCCGCTTCCAGCTGGGGATTATTTAAAAAAAGGGAGATGGCTCCTAAGTCTAAAGCAGTCATGAGGCCAAGCTTTGGCTTTAATGGCAAATGCAGTGGTTGCCTGGGCTGATGCAATGAACGGAGATTTTTCAGTAGCGCAAGAATCTCATATGGATCATATAAAAAGACTGCATGGGGCGTGGCCTGGCTGTGGATGCAGGAGGTTGTGCAGCACACGAGCTCCCGAGACAGTAGCAGTTTTAACTGCTCAATTGCACTCAATTGCACTTTTAATCGGGGAATTATAACCCCCCCATCTATCTACCCGGGCCCCCCAAGCATTGAACAGGGCGGTTGCGGAGCCGGCGGGTGCCCCCTGGACCCGTGCGGGTTGCGGCCTACCCTGCCAGCTGGAGCCGGGACCTCGCGCTCGGAGCAGCCCCGGACCGGAAGTTCGGTGCCCTGCGGCGGAGGGCCGAGACGGAGCTGTCCCCATTACCCCTGGAGCCCCCACACCACTCACCACTCCGCTTCCAGTCTGGGTGAGTCTCTCCCTGGCCGACCCGCTCTGTGCGGCGGTCCCCCGTGTACCCGGCGGTTAGCTCCGTAGTGTGAGTGATCGAGACGCCGGTCACGTAGTGCCGCTCCCGGGGCCGAACGCGGCCGCCGCTACACTCAGCGTGTCCCCTGAGACCCCTCCTGGGCTCCGGAGATCCCAGCCACTGCCACCACTGAATATACCCCGCAGGAGGGGTCTATATGGGGCATATAACAGGCACCTGAAGCTGGTGGCCTGGCGGCGCCATTTTGGATCCTGGCAGACACCTCTAACAACCAGGAATAGAAGCCTGGAAAAGCACCCACAATAAGAGAAGCTGAACGGGGGGGATTTCTAGCCCTGCGGCCAACTAAGGTGTCGGGGAAGGGGGCTGTTGACACAGAACCCCAGCCTAACCCTGACTGCACATTCTTAGCCCGACATAGAGAAGTGAGGCTCCCCCTTGTGGATCCCTATCACATCTCACCTCTCCTACTGTTATACTTGTCTGTATTATAACAAATTACCTTGCCTACGAATATTCACCGCAGTGCGACCAGCATGTCTCCACCCAAAAGAAAATAGATGCCTCCTCCTGCAGCCATGTAGGGCCGTCTCGAGGGATGATGGCTGACGCCTTCTGACAGGTTCTATCACCCAAACGACCACAGATCTGTCTTGCGGACTCTGCAGTCTCTCGCTAGGTCCGACATGATAACGCATCCACCCAGGCATGTCTGTAATTAAGCGACTTACCGAACGCACTCACCACTGCATATGACACTCTCTTCTACAAGGTGGCGACATAGGGATTTGTGAATATCAGCCCCAAACTCTGGGACACGGGACCGGGGGAGTAATCAAGGTGTGACCTGAGGTACTGGGTCGCCCGACACCCCTGCTTCAGTGCTGGCCGTGCAGGTTCCGACGCTCAAATCCCCTTCCTACCACCCATGAGTCGCAGGAAACGTAGGGGAGTGAAAACCTCTACTTGCCATTCTGACGCCACCCCCCGCTCAGATTTAAGGAGGTTTCTCAATCTCCGGAAAGATACAGATATGGCGACTCCATCGACGCCTTCCTCTCCGGCACATGCTGAGAGGTCGGAGACGCAAGGCGAACCCAGGGTGATTACACCAGATAGGAGCTCCGCTGGACAGCAGGACATGCAGAAGGTCCTCGCCCTCCTACAGACCCTGCCCACTAAAGCGGACTTCACATCTTTGGAGAGTAAACTTCGGGATGTGGTCCACTCTGAGGTGTCCTCACTTCGGTCGGAACTGACTCAGCTGGGCTCTCGTATTGAAATATTGGAGACCAGGGGAGATGACTCCAACGCTTTCCAACACGCATTGGTGGATACTATCAGACTTCAAGCAGAGGAGATTCAGAAGTTGCACGACCATCTTGATGATATAGACAACAGGGGATGTAGGAACAATCTGCGGGTGAGGGGCATCCCTGAAGACATACCACAGCAAAGCATCCCAGATGCCCTTAATAAGATCTTTGGTGCAGTCCTGGAAACCGACCCGAACGACCCCATTGTCTTTGACAGGGCACACAGAGCACTGCGCCCCAGAGGCTTGCAGTCCGACCGTCCAAGAGACATTATTTGCCGTCTTCACTACTACAGCCAAAAAGAAGAGATCATCAGGAAACTTCGTAACGCCGGAGACCTAGACTTCAACGGCTCACCTATCCAGGTCTTCCAGGATCTTTCTCGCCACACCCTACAGTCTAGACGTCAATTAAAACCACTAACAGATGCCCTCCGCAAAAACAACATCAAATACAGATGGGGATTTCCTTTCAGCATTACAGCAACCAATGATGGCCGGTCTGCAACGATTAGGACCCCTGAGGATGTTGCCCCCTTCTGCTCCACCCTATCTATTGACCCAGTACAGGTCCCCGAATGGCAATCCGTAGGCTTGAGGATTCGCCCCCCCCAACCTCCCCGGGCTGATATACCTTTCCAAACTGTGGGATCTCCCTCAGCAGCACAGAAACGGAATCGCTCCCTTCCGTCCCCGTTATCTTCATCATCCTACTCGGCTACGAAGACCTAATCACCCCACCTTGGGAGTGGCATCTTTTTCTCACTACCCACGATTGATTGGAATAAAGAGGACTGCTTCAATATGTCGAGTCACTGCAGGAGGGACCACGGCTCCTACAGGAAGACTCCCTCCCTTGAGGCACCTTGAGGTTGAGGGACACGATGCCTCTCGGATCACCGTCTCTATGTTTGATAGTCACATCATGCCCGAGGGACCTAGTCATTTCAGTTTCCCGAATAGAGTGAGATTGAAGCAACTTTGTCACGGTCTCTACTGCATTACCATAGTTCGGTTACAGTACTGCCCTTATTGTTGTGACATGCAATGTTCATATTATTGTGGTCGCTAATTATGTTACACTGATATAGTTCGTGTTGGAGGGCGGTTCCTTCCCTCCCTTGTTACCCCACTTACACCGCAATGTTTGGTCCTGGAACGATCAGCGGGAACACTGTCCCCGTTGTTCGTATCACCAGGAGCGGTGTTATGTCTTCATTTGTTCAAATGTTCTATATTGTTCTGCTTTTCTGTTCTGTTGTTCTTCCTCTGTCCGCTTCTTTCTCCCCTTCTCTTCTTCAGGTTCTCTCCTCCCTTCCAAAACTACCTAGGCACACCAACGCCCAAACCCTACCCTATGCCGATGGGACCTTTGTCAGACCAGACTCACTATTTCTTTTTGGAACAGGTAAATGGCGTTACTAAAAGTGGTTTCTATTAATGCCCGGGGACTCAACATTCCTGAGAAGAGGTCAAGGGCCTTACGAGAATTGAAAGCCGAAAAAGCAGACGTTGCCTTTGTGCAAGAAACCCACTTTAAAGAGGGGGTGGCCCCCTCTCTCGGGAATCGAGACTTCCCTACAGGGTATTTCTCCAATAATGTGGAGGGTAAGACTCTGGGGGTAGCGATTCTATTTGCCAAACATGTCGCCCTTGCAGATGTTGTTTGCCATAAACTTGTCCCTGGCAGGGCTCTGCTTATAAACTGCACTATCGCCAATAGAGCTTTTACTTTTCTTAATGTTTATGCCCCCAACAAGATACAGCCAGGCTTTTTGGAAAGAGTTCTCACACAAGCCCAACCCCACATTAGTGGGGTTTTGCTCTTTGGCGGGGATTTAAACTGGTCCTTGGAACCCCGACTAGACTCCTCCAACCCCTCCCCTAGGTATTCGGACAAATTGCACCGTAGGGTCAGGAGGACTCTACATAACTTTCAACTCATTGATGTCTGGAGGATACAACACCCCTCCACTCGAGATTTTACCTTTTATTCACACCCTCACAACACTTGCACTAGGATTGACTACTTATTTATCCCGCATAGATTTTTGCACCTGGCTGAGGCATCTGCTGTGGGCAACATGTCCTGGACAGACCATGCTCCTGTCTCTTTGGGGATTCGCCTGTCCCCTGCTCGCCCGAATTCCTACACGTGGAGACTAAACAAGATGATCATCCAGGATCCCGGTTGCCAGCAGCAGATCAGAGAGGCTATAGCCAACTATATCGAAGTTAACGACACAGAGGGAATCTCTAAAGTGGTAGTCTGGGAGGCCCATAAATGTGTAATAAGGGGAAAACTTATTCAACTGGGCGCCCATAGGAAAAGACAACATATGGCGGCACGGGAGGCCTTGTTACAAAAAATTCAAGCCTTAGAACTTCTCCATAAATCTACCATGTCTGAGGATAACCTCCAATCATTACTAATGGCTCGGAAGGAATTGGACTCGCTTATGTCCCACAGATTGAAGTTAGAAGCTAGGAAATGCCGTAGTCGTTATTTTCTATGGGGGAACAAGCCTGGGAAGCTGCTGGCGCGGGCTCTCCAGGCCCAGCGCGCGGCATCGTTTATATCTAAAGTAAAATCGCATACGGGAACAACACAACACACCACGACTGAGATAGCAGCAGCCTTCCGACACTATTACACCCAGTTATACAATCTAAGAGGCCCCACGGAGGCAGAATCTGACCTCTCCCGAAAGGCCTCTATTGCTGAGTTTTTACGTGAAATTAATTTCCCCACTCTTACACCTGAAGAAGTCGAGTCACTTGAGAACCCCTACACTCTGGCAGAGCTTGAAGAGGCTGTCAAAGCCACCCCGAATGGCAGGAGTCCGGGCCCTGACGGCTTCTCTTTAGCATATTATAAGACATTTGGGGATGTTTTGCTACCTCTGATGCTTAGAGCCTTTAATCAGGTTTCAGACCAGTCCTCCTTCTCTCCCCAGTCTATGTTAGCACATATCACAGTGATCCATAAGGAGGGCAAAGACCCGTCACACTGTTCCAGCTATAGACCCATTTCCCTGCTAAATGTGGACTTGAAGCTCTTCGCCAAATTAATGGCGAATCGCTTAAAACTCTTCCTCCCAAAACTAATACACTCGGACCAGGTGGGTTTTGTTCCGGGCCGCGAGGCCAGGGACAACACCACGAAGGTGCTGGATTTAATTTATTACGCATCAACTTGTAAATCCCCCTCCATCCTCCTCTCAACAGACGCAGAAAAAGCGTTTGACAGAGTGGACTGGGATTTCCTGTTGGGGGTGTTGGAGCACATGGGCATGGGCATGGTAGGCCTCCAGAGAATTAGGGCCCTGTACTCCGGCCCCGCTGCTCGCGTTCGTATCAATGGTGAACTATCGGACCCGTTCCAGATACGGAATGGCACTCGCCAGGGGTGTCCTCTGTCACCACTTATTTTTGTGCTTTGCATGGAGGCCCTGGCGAGGGCCATCCGCCAGAATGTAGACATCACAGGGCTGCAGGTGGGGACGAAGGAGTACAAGCTTGCCCTGTTTGCAGATGACCTCCTTGCAGTGATTTCTAATCCTTTGACCTCTATACCCAACCTTCTTAAAGAGTTCAAGCGTTTTGGAACTCTCTCCAATTTTAAAATTAATTTGTCAAAATCTACAGCAATGAATTTAACACTAGACCAGACCAGCCTCCAAGTACTACAATCGATCTCGCCCTTTGCATGGCACCCAACACAATTAAAATATTTAGGAGTAATCCTACACAGGGATCTTTCCCAGATTTACCAATTGAATTTCCCCCCATTACTATCAAAACTTCAATCTGACCTCTCCAAATGGGGTGGGAAAAAAATCTCATGGATAGGGAGAATAGCGGTAATCAAAATTAATATTTTACCCAGAATTCTTTACCTACTACAAACTCTGCCGGTCACTATCCCTCGATCATGGTTCCTCTTACTACAACGAAAGATCAGAGACTACATTTGGTGGGGCGTAAACCCCGATTTAAGCATGAGATCCTCTTTAGACGAAAACATCAAGGAGGCCTTCAGCTTCCCCACTTTCTATCCTACTACCATGCAGTACTCCTTACGAGGGTCATGGAGTGGAGTAGCGAACTCCACAGGGAACAATGGGTAGACATTGAACTGGCCTCTCTTCCCTCTCTTAGCCAGAACTCCCCCTGGCTTTCTAAGGTCCCCCAGATATTGCACCCATTAGCTGGCCCCATCTTTTCGTGCTGGCGTCTTTTACGCTCCCTCCCGCATCTTTCAGCACACCCCTCCCCACTCTCACCGTTGTTTGGGAATCCAGAGTTCCCCCCAGGGTGCCACTCCCTGTCGTTTTATTTGTGGCAGGAAAGGGGCATCCTGAGAACTAATCAACTGCTGGACTCATCTGGTATAATACCTTTTCCCGAACTGCAAAATAAATGGAATCTACCCAATAAGGAAATCTGGAGATATCTCCAAATTAAACATTATCTACAGACTTTTTGCTCTTCTGGAAAGGGTATACGAGCACTGACCCTATTTGAACAGATGTGCCTCTCCCACACATACCCTAGACACACTCTCTCCACGTTCTACAAATGGATCTTGAACCATAGATTTTCTTCCCAACCGAAATTTGTCAGGGATTGGGAGTTAGACCTAGGGGGTTTGGTGACCACAGATGATTGGGAGGGTATTTATAAAAATACCTTCTCACTAACTACAAATGTGCTAGTCTTGGAAACTCACTACAAGGTACTTACAAGGTGGTATAGATGCCCAAATATCCTTGCGAAAATTTATCCTGGAGTACCCAACACGTGCTGGAGATGCGGGACTGCATTAGGTACCCCACTACATATATGGTGGGAATGCTCTCTTTTGCAACCATTTTGGCGCAAGGTGGTGGAGACAGCTAGCATTATCCTTGGGGAAGACTTACCCTTTTGCCCGGGTTTTTGGTTATTAAATCACACGCGTACACCTAGATATCATCTCAAGAAATCACTACTTCGCCATATTTTGAGTGCCTCTAAGGCAGTGATCCCAGTTCACTGGAAATCAACAGTGTCCCCCACTATGAGAGAATGGACGGCCCGCTTAGATCACTATATGGCAATGGAAGACCTTATTCTATCTTTGGAAATGAGAAACACTTCCTTCATAGCTACTTGGAGCCCATGGCTGGAATACAAAGCCACAACCCATCACAAATCCTCTCTTTAAGAGAAACCCATCCGCCATGCCTCCAGTAGTTATATGATATAAATCACGGTTAAAGCTCCTTAGGTTAGGATGAGAACCCCCCTCTCCCCAAACCTTGTCTCTCTACGCTATCTTTCCTTTTACTTCTCTACATTGAGAGTAACACTACTTCTAATCCCTTTCTCTTTCTCCCTACTTCTCGCTACCCTTCTTTCCTCTCCTACTTCTACTCTCTCTCTTTCGCTTCAAGAAGTTGTAATCCACGAAATGTATAAGACCATACTCCTTTATGCCTTGTTTATATTTCTTTCTCTGGAGATGTGATGCATATGTGGAGGAGAGATATCCCCCTTCACGGATCTTTCTGTTTTACGTGGTATTGAGTATCTCCAGATGATGTTTCTCTGATGGTACTAGAAGCTATTGTAATGTTTCTGCAACTTCTTGTTTTTGCTCATTTTGAAACTTCAATAAAAAACTATTTGCAAAAAAAAAATAAAAAGACTGCATGTTCCTGGAAGCATTGGATATGGGCAAAATATTTACTCCAGGGCATCAGCCCTAACTAAACCTGCTCATAGAGCAGTTTAGCTGGGTAAGTGGAAGATCTACAGCCACACCACACTGGATATGCCCAATCTCACCAGATCTTGGAAGCTATGCAGTATGGGGCCTGGTGAGAAACATCTGCGAAATCCAGGTGCTGTAGGTGGAATCATTGTCTTGTTCTGAAAATATTCCTTTTTGGTAAGAATTGACAGATATTCTGGAATGCAGACTCCAGGAAAGTCAGGTTCCTTCCACATACAATT
The DNA here is from genome assembly GCF_028390025.1 of Pseudophryne corroboree. Classification (NCBI taxonomy): domain Eukaryota; kingdom Metazoa; phylum Chordata; class Amphibia; order Anura; family Myobatrachidae; genus Pseudophryne; species Pseudophryne corroboree. The sequence continues at coordinate 623,070,551 of NC_086449.1, read as the reverse complement.
CACGTGTTGGTATTACACTATCAATAGAAGCCTGTCAAAGGCTGAATCCCACGTCAGTGTGATTTGAGACTAGGAAATCATTGAGCTACCAGAGTATCTACAGTGTGGGCCTGGTTAGTACTCGGATGGGAGACTATCGGGGAATACCAGGTGGCTGTAGAAAAAATTAAGCCATCAGTTGATGGTGTGGGCTCCGCCTGGGAGACCCCAGGTTGGGGGGCCGACTTCCTCAGGTCACACGGACCTGCCATGGTATCTCTAGTTATGCTTTCGCCTTCAAGACAGCCTATCTCGGCTATAGACGAAGGCCTGGCTTTGCAATAAGCAGGTCAGAAATTTGCTTCGGTCAGGAATAGTCATTCCAGTCCCTCTGGCATACAACGACAAGGGTTTACTTCAACCTGGCTTAGTCGGAAGCCAAATGAGTCATTTCGGCTCATGCTGAATCTGAAAAATGCTGAGCAAATACATTTGGAAACATGGAATCGTTACATTCCTTATGTGTTGCAAGGAGCCAGGGGTTTTTATGGTATCCCTGGATATACAGCAGGCTTACCTTACAGGTTCCCATACCATTGTCCATCAGTGTTATACAAGGTTTTGCTATTCTCCAAAAAAGCATTTTTCAGTTCTAGGTTTTATCCTTTTGGGTTAGCCACAGTCCCCGGAGTATTTACCAGAAATATGGGGGTACCAACACCTTATCTCCGCAACAGTCAAACGGTATCCATTCACGCAGAAATGCGGGGATGGGTTTGGTGGTATCTGCATCAACAGGAGGGGGTATGCACAATTCCACTCTAGGTCTCTGCAGCGTCTGATTCTTAAATAGTAGAATCTACAACCACACCACACTGGAAATACCCAGACTTCATTGGATCATGGAAGATCAGCAGTGTGGGCCTGGTTGGTACCTGGAGGGACCAGCTGGGAATATAAGGTGTGGTAAGTATTAATGGATTGCATCAGATAATAGAGACCGACTATGGTACTTACGATAAAAGTAAGAAGGTCATTAGCCTGGTGGCTACAGACATCCCAGCCGGACAAAGGGAAATCCTTTTGATATCAGATTGGGTAGATTCTAACACTAGGATTAGTGTCAGGGAGATTGTGTTCCCAAAGAGCTGTCTACCAATAAAGGTTGAAACCTCGGGCCATATACAGGGCACCGATGTAGGCATGGGACAGTCTTCATGTAAAAACCAGTCCAGTTCCGCTCGGACATTGCAACGGCAGTAGTGTACCTCAACATCAGGGAGGAACTCTCAGCCGAAAAGGGGATGAAGTAGGTAAATCACATACCTAAGTATTCTCATTCCGGGAATCATAAACAGGGAAATTGACTTTCTCAAGTCGACACACCATTCAGAAGAATGAATAGGCTCTACACCCAGAGATCTTCCGGACTCTAGAAAACAAGAGGTGCTTGCTAGAGATAGATCTCATAATGTCTTGGTTGAACAACAAAGTGCTCACATACGGGTCAAGAACAAAGGATCCCAGGGCGATCATTGTGGATGCCTTATCAGTGAGACAGGACCTTCATCTGGCGGATGGGTTTTCCTCTAATTACCCTATTATCCAGGGTGGTGAGAAAGTTTAAACAGGAAGACCATCAGAGAATGGCAATGGATGCTCTACTTCTGCTCCCTCAACGTTCAGACCTAATAATGTAGGGTCCTGGTTATCACAGACAGGTGGATTGACTGTCTTTGACAGCGTGGCCAGTGAAACCTCTATCCTCAGGTCAAGAGGATTCTTTCAAACAGTGTTCAGAGCAAGGAAACCTAACTTGGCTCACATTTATCACCAAATATGGCAAGCCTATATTTATTGGTGCAGTGAAAGAAAATCTACAGCCACACCATACTGATATGCCCAATCTCACAAGATCTGGGAAGCTATGCAGTGTTGGGCCTGGTGAGTACTTGGATGGGGAACATCTGCAAACACCAGGTGCTGTAGGTGAATGGGACCCTTAATTTTTTCCAGAGTTTCCAGGGTCTTAGCATTCCTTCAGACATGAATAGAGGGCCTCCTTGAGAGAAGCAAGGGTCGGCATCAACTGTAGAGTTCCAAAAGTAAATTACTAACTTACAGGATGTGCGTACCTGTTTTTCCAGGGTATGCTGCGCATTCAGCCTTTGGGTTTTTTTTTCCTGCAGTGCCGTGGGACTTTAGTACTGAAAGTCCTTCAAGGTGCCCCATTGAACCACTTAATAATATGGATTATAAATGGTTGACAGCTAAAGTGTATTTTCTACTAAGGCGTCCGCTAAAAGAATATCGGACTTAGGGATTGTCATATTGTTCCCCATTTCTGATTTTTTTATCCAGATAAAGTAGTTATCAGAACTAGATCTGGGTATCTTCCTAAGGTGGTGACTAAGTTCCACCTTAACAAAGGAAATTTTGTCCCGGCCCTTTAGGGTCTGGACCTTTTCTGTGGGAGATGCATCGCTGGACGTGATCCGTGCATTAAGGATCTACGTGGATTGTACCAGTGTCGTCAGAAAAGCATATTCTCTTTTCATTCTCTATGGTTTTCATTAGAGAGGATGACCTGCTGGTAGACTCACTGGCAAGATGACTTCGAATGACAAAGCATATTTTCAAGCTGATCTCCCTGTTCCGGCTAATGTCTCTGTTCATTCTACTCGTAAGGTAGGTCCTTCATGGTTAGCACAATGTGGTGCTTAAACAGAACAGGTATGTAAGGCAGCCATATGGTCTTCCGTGTACACATTCATTAAGACATTATGCCTGGGATACCTTTGCCTCTCACGATGCTGAATTCGGGCAAAGGATTCTCCTGAGCATCAGGAGCGTCCCCACCACTAAACTGCTTTGGGAAATCCCATTGTTACCCTGTGGATAACCTGCGGACCCTGCCGGAGAAATATACGTTATGGTAAGAAATTACCGTTGATAACGGTATTTCTCCTAAGTCCACAGGTTCCACAGGGATCCCACCCTGATGCACCTGATTTGAGGATCCTTTTTTACTCACTAACCTCTTCCTTCTTGTACAGAAGGGTGTGCATATGTGTTCTTCTCGCCTGATTAGGGTTCTACATAATGCTCCTGCCTTGAGCTTTGTAATACAACTGATTTGCCTGAGCCAGGGGGCGGGGATATATGGACGGCCCGTTGCATGCTGGGAGACCGGAAAGCTTTGACTGGTGCAAATCCGCTGTCATTCCATCATATTCCATTGTTATCCTGTGGATTTAGGAGAAATACAGTTATCAACGGTAAGTTCTTACCATAACGTATATTTCTGCAGCGGGGAACACTGGTATTCCACAGGGAATAACATCGGGGGTGTAGAGTTTTATCTTGATCCGAGGCACCAACAGGCAAACGCTTTGACTGTTCCCAGGATGCACTGCACCGCCTCCTCTATAGCCCCACCTCCAGGCACTGGAGCTTAGTTTGTAAGTTGGTGCCTGCAGTGCAGGCAACTAACAAGTGGGGCTGCGCTAGGCAGCCCTAATAAGAGCTTTTTAAGAAGAAAGAAGACTTCTTCAAGGGCCGCTCCTCCCCCAGCGGCACTGCATACTCCCGCGCCCTGGTTTCCGGGTACTTGCAGCGGAGGTGCTCCGGTCATCAGGCACACATCACAGCTGCTGCTCTCCTGGATCGCGTGGCCGCACTTTAGGGAGGAGGTAAGAGGGTCCCCCAGGTGTGACATGCCGAAATCGCGATCAGGTTGCGGTCCCAGGAGACAGACCGCGCCGCTGGCTTGGACACTGTGGCCGTGCATTGACCCCACTATATCCACCAGGGCAGGGAGCACAGGTCGGATTTACTAAAATCCATTTATTATAGGCTCCATAGTACCCAGTGGTGAAGTCCAGCAGAGGGTATAAGGCGCTGACCTGTAGCCCCTCCCCCAGCTTCAGGCTCCATCTACAGCAGGTGTTCCCGCCCTGGAGCTGCATCTCTCTCTCTCCCTCACTCCTTGTTAGCGTTTGGGCGCCATTTCACAGAGCTGCGCTGATCCTGGGACTGCTGGGCACGGTCTCCTCTGTAAAGCCACCTGTCTCATCAGCGCTGTGCATTTACAGGACAATTAAGTATTCTACGTGTTGTTTAGACAGCGTTAGTTAAGAACAAGTGTACTGCTATATGAATATTTAATACAAGTATTCTGTGTTATACAGCCAGTGTTTACTGTGCATTGTTATATCTGTATACATAAATTTCTATTCATGTAGTATTACCAGTCCAGTGCAGTTTTATTTTATGTAATAATTTCTGCATTGTACCTGTGACTGTGTGTGCCTATAGCTGCTGTGTGGATTCTGTTCTGTATATCACACATATTGCTATCACTATATTCTGTGCCCTGGGGTTCTAAGTGTGTCAGGGTTAGTGATGTGCACCGGAAATTTTTCGGGTTTTGGTTTTGGGGTCGGTTCTGCGGCCGTGTTTTGGATTCGGACGCGTTTTGGCAAAACCTCACCGAAAATTTGTCGGATTCGGGTGTGTTTTGGCAACCCTAAAAAACAGCTTAAATCATAGAATTTGGGGGTCATTTTGATCCCAAAGTATTATTAACCTCAATAACCATAATTTCCACTCATTTTCAGTCTATTCTGAACACCTCACAATATTATTTTTAGTCCTAAAATTTGCACCGAGGTCGCTGGATGGCTAAGCTAAGCGACCCAAGTGGCCGACACAAACACCTGGCCCATCTAGGAGTGGCACTGCAGTGTCAGGCAGGATGGAACTTCAAAAAAATTGTCCCCAAACAGCACATGATGCAAAGAAAAAAAGAGGCGCAATGAGGTAGCTGTGTGACTAAGCTAAGCGACCCAAGTGGCCGACACAAACACCTGGCCCATCTAGGAGTGGCACTGCAGTGTCAGGCAGGATGGCACTTCAAAAAAATAGTCCCCAAACAGCACATGATGCAAAGAAAAAAAGAGGCGCAATGAGGTAGCTGTGTGACTAAGCTAAGCGACCCAAGTGGCCGACACAAACACCTGGCCCATCTAGGAGTGGCACTGCAGTGTCAGACAGGATGGCACTTCAAAAAAATAGTCCCCAAACAGCACATGATGCAAAGAAAAATGAAAGAAAAAAGAGGTGCAAGATGGAATTGTACTTGGGCCCTCCCACCCACCCTTATGTTGTATAAACAGGACATGCACACTTTAACGAACCCATCATTTCAGTGACAAGGGTCTGCCACACGACTGTGACTGAAATGACTGGTTGGTTTGGGCCCCCACCAAAAAAGAAGCAATCAATCTCTCCTTGCACAAACTGGCTCTACAGAGGCAATATGTCCACCTCCTCCTCATCGTCCGATTCATCACCCCTTTCACTGTGTACATCCCCCTCCTCACAGATTATTAATTCGTCCCCACTGGAATCCACCATCTCAGGTCCCCGTGTACTTTCTGGAGGCAATTGCTGCTGGTGAATGTCTCCACGGAGGAATTGATTATAATTCATTTTAATGAACATCATCTTCTCCACATTTTCTGGAAGTAACCTCGTACGCCGATTGCTGACAAGGTGAGCGGCTGCACTAAACACTCTTTCGGAGTACACACTGGAGGGAGGGCAACTTAGGTAGAATAAAGCCAGTTTGTGCAAGGGCCTCCAAATTGCCTCTTTTTCCTGCCAGTATACGTACGGACTGTCTGACGTGCCTACTTGGATGCGGTCACTCATAGAATCCTCCACCATTCTTTCAATGGTGAGAGAATCATATGCAGTGACAGTAGACGACATGTCAGTAATCGTTGGCAGGTCCTTCAGTCCGGACCAGATGTCAGCACTCGCTCCAGACTGCCCTGCATCACCGCCAGCGGGTGGGCTCGGAATTCTTAGCTTTTTCCTCGCAACCCCAGTTGCGGGAGAATGTGAAGGAGGAGCTGTTGACGGGTCACGTTCCGCTTGACTTGACAATTTTCTCACCAGCAGGTCTTTGAAACTCTGCAGACTTGCGTCTGCCGGAAAGAGATACAACGTAGGTTTTAAATCTAGGATCGAGCACGGTGGCCAAAATGTAGTGCTCTGATTTCAACAGATTGACCACCCGTGAATCCTGGTTAAGCGAAGTAAGGGCTCCATCCACAAGTCCCACATGCCTAGCGGAATCGCTCTGTTTTAGCTCCTCCTTCAATGTCTCCAGCTTCTTCTGCAAAAGCCTGATGAGGGGAATGACCTGACTCAGGCTGGCAGTGTCTGAACTGACTTCACGTGTGGCAAGTTCAAAGGGTGGCAGAACCTTGCACAACGTTGAAATCATTCTCCACTGCGCTTGAGTCAGGTGCATTCCACCTCCTTTGCCTATATCGTGGCCAGATGTATAGGCTTGAATGGCCTTTTGCTGCTCCTCCATCCTCTGAAGCATATAGAGGGTTGAATTCCACCTCGTTACCACCTCTTGCTTCAGATGATGGCAGGGCAGGTTCTGGTATGTTTGGTGGTGCTCCAGTCTTCTGTACGCGGTGCCTGAACGCCGAAAGTGGGCCGCAATTCTTCTGGCCACCGACAGCATCTCTTGCACGCCCCTGTCGTTTTTTAAATAATTCTGCACCACCAAATTCAAGGTATGTGCAAAACATGGGACGTGCTGGAATTTGCCCAGATGTAATGCACGCACAATATTGCTGGCGTTGTCCGATGTTACAAATCCCCAGGAGAGTCCAATTGGGGTAAGCCATTCTGCGATGATCTTCCTCAGTTGCCGTAAGAGGTTTTCAGCTGTGTGCCTATTCTGGAAAGCGGTGATACAAAGCGTAGCCTGCCTAGGAACGAGTTGGCGTTTGCGAGATGCTGCTACTGGTGCCGCCGCTGCTGTTCTTGCAGCGGGAGGCAATACATCTACCCAGTGGACTGTCACAGTCATATAGTCCTGAGTCTGCCCTGCTCCACTTGTCCACATGTCCGTGGTTAAGTGGACATTGGGTACAACTGCATTTTTTAGGACACTGGTGACTCTTTTTCTGACATTTGTGTACATTTTCGGTATCGCCTGCCTAGAGAAATGGAACCTAGATGGTATTTGGTACCGGGGACACAGTACCTCAATCAAGTCTATAGTTGGCTCTGAATTAACGATGGATACCGGAACCACGTTTCTCACCGCCCAGGCTGCCAAGGCCTCAGTTATCCGCTTTGCAGCAGGATGACTGCTGTGATATTTCATCTTCCTCGCAAAGGACTGTTGGACAGTCAATTGCTTACTGGAAGTAGTACAAGTGGTCTTCCGACTTCCCCTCTGGGATGCCGATCGACTCCCAGCAGCAACAACAGCAGCGCCAGCAGCAGTAGGCGTTACACTCAAGGATGCATCGGAGGAATCCCAGGCAGGAGAGGACTCGTCAGACTTGCCAGTGACATGGCCTGCAGGATTATTGGCTTTCCTGGGTAAGGAGGAAATTGACACTGAGGGAGTTGGTGGTGTGGTTTGCAGGAGCTTGGTTACAAGAGGAAGGGATTTAGTGGTCAGTGGACTGCTTCCGCTGTCACCCAAAGTTTTTGAACTTGTCACTGACTTATGATGAATGCGCTGCAGGTGACGTATAAGGGAGGATGTTCCGAGGTGGTTAACGTCCTTACACCTACTTATTACAGCTTGACAAAGGCAACACACGGCTTGACACCTGTTGTCTACATTTGTGTTGAAATAATTCCACACCGAAGAGCTGATTTTTTTTGTATTTTGACCAGGCATGTCAATGGCCATATTCGTCCCACGGACAACAGGTGTCTCCCCGGGTGCCTGACTTAAACAAACCACCTCACCATCAGAATCCTCCTTGTCAATTTCCTCCCCAGCGCCAGCAACACCCATATCCTCATCCTGGTGTACTTCAACACTGACATTTTCAATTTGACTATCAGGAACTGGACTGCGGGTGCTCCTTCCAGCACTTGCAGGGGGCGTGCAAATGGTGGAAGGCGCAAGCTCTTCCCGTCCAGTGTTGGGAAGGTCAGGCATCGCAACCGACACAATTGGACTCTCCTTGGGGATTTGTGATTTCGAAGAACGCACAGTTCTTTGCTGTGCTTTTGCCAGCTTAAGTCTTTTCTTTTTTCTAGCGAGAGGATGAGTGCTTCCATTCTCATTTGAAGCTGAACCACTAGCCATGAACATAGGCCAGGGCCTCAGCCGTTCCTTGCCACTCCGTGTCGTAAATGGCATATTGGCAAGTTTACGCTTCTCCTCAGACGCTTTTAATTTTGATTTTTGGGTCATTTTACTGAACTTTTGTGTTTTGGATTTTACATGCTCTCTACTATGACATTGGGCATCGGCCTTGGCAGACGACGTTGATGGCATTTCATCGTCTCGGCCATGACTAGTGGCAGCAGCTTCAGCACGAGGTGGAAGTGGATCTTGATCTTTCCCTATTTTTTTAACCTCCACAATTTTGTTCTCCATATTTTAATGTGTGGAATTATATGCCAGTATCAATAGCATAGGCCTACTACTATATATACTGCGCACAACTAAAATGCACCACAGGTATACACTGTAGATGGATGGATAGTATACTTAATGGATGACGATTGACGACACAGAGGTAGGTACAGCAGTGGCCTACCGTACTGCTATATACAGTATAATGGACCTGGTGGACACTGTCAGCAAACTGCTAAACTAGTCTAAAAAAAAGGCACCACAGGTATACAATGTAGATGGATGGATAGTATACTTAATGGATGACGAGTGACGACACAGAGGTAGGTACAGCAGTGGCCTACCGTACTGCTATATATAGTATACTGGACCTGGTGGACACTGTCAGCAAACTGCTAAGCTAGTCTAAAAAAAAGGCACCACAGGTATACAATGTAGATGGATGGATAGTATACTTAATGGATGACGAGTGACGACACAGAGGTAGGTACAGCAGTGGCCTACCGTACTGCTATATACAGTATACTGGACCTGGTGGACACTGTCAGCAAACTGCTAAACTAGTCTTAAAAAAAAGGCACCACAGGTATACAATGTAGATGGATGGATAGTATACTTAATGGATGACGAGTGACGACACAGAGGTAGGTACAGCAGTGGCCTACCGTACTGCTATATACAGTATACTGGACCTGGTGGACACTGTCAGCAAACTGCTAAACTAGTCTAAAAAAAAGGCACCACAGGTATACAATGTAGATGGATGGATAGTATACTTAATGGATGACGAGTGACGACACAGAGGTAGGTACAGCAGTGGCCTACCGTACTGCTATATATAGTATACTGGACCTGGTGGACACTGTCAGCAAACTGCTAAACTAGTCTAAAAAAAAGGCACCACAGGTATACAATGTAGATGGATGGATAGTATACTTGGACCTGGTGGACACTGTCAGCAAACTGCTAAACTAAAATGCACCACAGGTATAGGAATGTAGATGGATAGTATACTTAATGGATGACGACAGAGGTAGGTACAGCAGTGCACTCTGCACTGTACTCCTCCTATATAATATTAATTATACTGGTGGTCCCCAGTCCCCACAATAAAGCAGCACACTGTGAGCACAGATATGGAGTGTTTTTCAGGCAGACAAACGTATACTGGTGGTCACTCTCAGCAAAACTCTGCACTGTACTCCTGCTATAGCTGCTCCCCAGTCCCCACAATTAAGCAGTGTGAGCACTCAGCACAGATATATCATGCAGCACACTGTGACTGAGCACAGATATGGTATGGAGCGTTTTTTTCAGGCAGAGAACGGATAAAAACTGGTGGTCACTTATCAGCAAAACTCTGCACTGTACTCCTAACAGCTGCTCCCCAAAATTAGTAATAAACAAGCAATCAACTGTCTCTTCTACAATAAATAAACGGAGAGGACGCCAGCCACGTCCTCTCCCTATCATCTCCAATGCACGTGTGAAAATGGCGGCGACGCGCGGCTGCTTATATAGAATCCGAATCTCGCGAGAATCCGACAGCGGGATGATGACGTTCGGGCGCGCTCGGGTTAGCCGAGCAAGGCGGGAAGGTTTGAACCTGCCTCGGACCCGTATAAACAAGGTGAAGTTCGGGGGGGGTTCGGTTTCCGCGAAACCGAACCCGCTCATCACTAGTCAGGGTCTCATATACCACATAGTGTTCCACAGGATATACTGTTTTTTGTATTTTTTCACTGTGTTTCAGTCACCTCATACCACTTAAATCCTCTTTTTGTGCTCTGCAATTGCGATCACATATCTTAGGGTTTTTTTGTCAGGTATTGTTTGTCTGGCTATATTGTACTCATAACCCTAAGGCTACATTCCCAATAATGTCTGCTATACACGGCAGGAAATCCACAGACGCTCCTGCATCATGCAGTGCTGACGCTGCGGATTTACCTGAAGGAAATTATTTCTTCTGAGGGTTCAGGTACTGGGTGTTCTGCACCCCCTAGTCAGCCCGCAGCACCTGTGGCAGATCCACCTTGGGCTGCATTTTCAAATATGCTGACTACGCTTGTAACAAGACTTAGGCCCTCTGTGGGACCTCCTGTTCTATTACAGCCACATATTGTCCCTGTAGTTAATCCACTATGGGCGGATACTCTGTCAACTCAGTTACAGCAATTAAATCAGTCCTTGGTTAAACAAAAACCTGACCCTCGCCCTACTAGGACCAAAGGGTCATCTAAGAGGGCCATTTCTTCCTCACAATCCACTAATATTTCGGATGATTCTTCCCATTCGGATGGGGAATAATACTGATCCATCAGATGCTGATACCACTGTTTCTGATGAAGATTTTACAACGCCGGTTGATGTTCCTGACCTAGTGGAGGCTATCAAGCTGATTCTTCAGATAGATGATGAGATTGACCCTCCTGATACGTCTAAGAAACCTGATAAGTTCAAATGTCAGAAGGTTACTAAATTAGTCTTGCCACATTCTGACCATTTAATTGACATATGTCAGGAGTCCTGGTCTTCTCCAGGAAAGAAATTTTCCTTGTCTAAAAAAATGCTAGCTCGTTATCCTGTCTCTGCGGAGTTGAGTAACAAGTGGGAAACCCCGCCACCAGTGGACTCGCATGTAGCCCGTCTTGTGGTGTCATCTACTCTGCCTGTCGCCTCTTTGAAGGAACTGACGGATAAGCATGTGGAGGGTTGCTTGAAGTCTATTTACACTCTTACAGGTGCTGTACATAGACCCACTATGGCAGCCTCTTGGGCTGCAAAAGGCATTGAAGCATGGGTTCAAGCAATTGAGGAAGAGCTACCTCTGAATTTTTCTGACACTGCCAGATAATATCTGTCCTATATTACCATGGCCTCCCACTATATTCAGGTGGCGGCCTCTGATGCAGGTGTTATGGCGGCCAAGGCATCTACTACGTCTATCCTAGCTTGCCGGATTCTGTGTATACGGTCCTGGTCGGTGGACCTGGGCTTTAAGACGACCTTGGAGGTACTGCGTTTTAAGGGAGATATACTATTTGGCGATGATCTGAACAAGATTGTGACAGACTTGGTGTCGGCCAAGACTGCGTATCTCCTAAGTACTAATCCTTTGGTTCCGAAGGCTAAGAGTACTAGTTTTCGTTCCTTTCGACCTCCAGGTAAAACAAAGGGTCAGGCGTACCCAAGACAGGCTCGCACTTCCAAGTCCTCTAAGCCCAAACCTAAACGTTCTTGAGCTGCCCGTCAGACTGCTTCTAAACCGGACAAGCCTGCAGCATGACGGGGCGGGCCACCCCCTGGGGCACCCCAGGGTGGGAGGCTGACTTCTGCAGTTCGCCCAGGTATGGTTAAAGACCACTTCGGATGCCTGGGTGCAGGAAATGGTCTCTCACGGGTACGCGATCTCTTTCAAGAGACGTCCCCCTCGCCAGTTTTGCTCAACGGTTATCCATTCGGATCTGTTAAAAGCACAAACTCTACATTTGGTTGTCCAATCCCTCCTGGATACAGGAGTGATAGTGTTGGGGCCTATGTCTCAGAGAGGCAGGGGATACTGTTTTGACGCTGTTTCTAGTTCCGAAGCCGAATGGATCCTACCGGCCTGTACTCAACCTCAAATCTTTGAAAAAATTTGTGAGGGTGTCCAAATTACATATGGAAACTCTGTGCTCTATTGTACTGGCCTTGGAACCCCCCGGACTATATGGTATCCCTGGATATACAGGATGCTTACCTACACATGCCTATTGCCATGTCGTGTCAGCAATATCTACGGTTTGCTATGGTCAACCTTCATTATCAGTTCCAAGCCTTGCCTTTCGGACTGACCACGGCACCTCGGATCTTCACCAAGGTCATGGCGGTCATGACAGCCCTTCTCCGCCGTCAGGGTATCTGGATCCTGCCGTATCTGGACGGCTTGTTGATCCTGGCGAACTCCCCAGAGGTTCTCCTCTGTCATCTGGAACTGACGGTCCAATTCCTACAAGCCCACGGGTGGCTCATCAACTGGAAGAAATCCTCACTGGTCCCTGCTCAGAGCATGGTGCACCTGGGGGCATTACTGGACACACACAACCAATGTTTGTTTTTGTCTCCAGAGAATGTCCTGTAATTTCAGGACAGAATCAGATGCTTCCTCTCTTGCCAAAGAGTGTCGTTACACTCGGCGGTGCAAGTACTAGGCCTCATGGTGTCTGCTTTCGACAAGGTAGAGTATGCTCAATTTCAATCCCGCCCTCTGCAGAGGTTAATCCTTTCCAAGTTGGACAGCCGGCCTCACCGGATCAGGTCTCAAATGATCTCCTTGACTCCGGAGGTTCATCTGTCACTGAGTTGGTGCTACAGGACCAACAATTGAGCAGGGGTCATCCCTTCTGGATCTCCAACTGGGTCCTAACGACGGATGCCAGTCTGCGGGGTTGGGGTGCGGTGTTGGTGTTTCCAGGGTCGGTGGACCAGGGAGGAATCTCTTCTCCCAATAAACATTCTGGAATTGCGGGCAGTGTTCAATACATTGACACTGGCCCTGCCTTTCGTACAGAACAGGCCTGTTCAAGTACAGTCAGACAACGCCACCACGATGGCGTACATAAATCATCGAGACGGCACTCGAAGCTGCATGGCAATGATGGAAGTGTCAAAAATTCTTTGATGGGCAGAACGCCATCTGCCAACCATATCGGCAGTGTTCATTCCGGGGGTCCTCAACTGGGAAGCGGACTTCCTCAGTCGTCAGGACGTACACGCCGGGGAGTGGGGTCTTCATCCAGAGGTCTTCCAACTCCATGTGGACAAGAGGGGTCTACCAGATGTAGACCTGATGGCGTCTCGACACAATCACACAGTTCCGGTCTTCAGAGCAAGGACAAGGAATCCTCAAGCAGTGTTCCTGGCAATTCCATGGAACTTTCAGCTGCCATACGTTTTCCCTCCAGTGTCACTCCTGCCCAGGGTACTACAGAAGTTCAAGCAAGGAGGAGGAATTACTACTTCTAGTCGCTCCAGCGTGGCCCAGACAGCATTGTTCCAGACCTGCAGGGTCTCTCGATCGAGCATCCTCTTCTACTTCCTCAACGCCCAGACCTCCTCGTTCAGGGCCCTTGTGTTTACCAGAACCTGGCAAGACTGGCTTTGACGGCGTGTGTCTTGAAGCTTCACTCCTGAGGGCCAAGGGATTTTCTGAGGCGGTTATTCAAACTACATTGAAGGCTCGAAAACCGCATCTGCACGGATATATTACAGGGTCTGGAATTCTTACTTCACCTGGTGTCCTGCTAAGCATTACGATACATTCAAATTCGGAACTTCGAGAATTCTTGCTTTTCTACAACAAGGCCTGGACTTCGGCTTTCGTCTGGCCTCCCTCAAGGTTCATATATCTGCCTTGTCGGTGTGGTTTCAGAGAAAAATTGCGTCTATTCCTGACATTCATACTTTCACTCAGTCTCCCTATGTCCCTCCTGTGGCTCCATGGGGATATGACTGTTGTCCTGAATGCCCTGCAAGAGTCTCCATTTGAACCTCTTGAGTCAGTGGACCTTAAATGGCTCACAGCCAAGGTCCTGTTCCTACTGGCTATTGCCTCTGCTAGGAGGGTGTCAGACCTAGACGCTTTGTCCTGTCCACCCTTCCTGATATTTCACCGTGACCGTGCAGTTCTTACAACTCACCCTGGTTATTTACCTAAGGTGGTGTCATCTTTTCACCTAAACTAAGAGATTGTGGTTCCGACGTTCACATCTCCTTATATACGTGGAGGACTGCCTCTATCTGGAGGTCAGATTCCCCTGTACGGTTTGGCTTTCACAAACGTGGCTGGCCTGCAAATAAGCAATCCCTGGCCAGATGGATTAGAATGGTGAATGCACAAGCTTATGTACAGGATGGACTCCCAGTTCCTGCTGCTATTATTGCCCATTCTACTCGGTCTGTTGGACCTTCTCAAGCCGCCCGCCGTGGTGCGTCCGCTGAACAATTGTGCAAGGCGGCTACGTGGTCCTCAGTGAACACATTCATTAGGTTATATACTTTTGATTTTCCACCTCCCAGGATGCTTCCTTTGGACGCTGGGTTCTCATACCCACTAAGGAACGTCCCCTCCCTTGAGGAACTGCTTTAGGACATCACCCGATGTTTCCCTGTGGATACCAATGTACCCTGCTGCAGAAAAGGAGATTTATGGTAGACTTACCATTGTTAAAAATCTCTTTCTGCAAAGTACATTGGGTTTCACAGGGCGCCCACCCTGACGCACTTAGCTTCTAAGGGTTTGTATGGCATTAGCCTTTGGCCCCTTCTCCTGTCGTGAGAATGTGATTTTATGTGACTAACATCTGCCTTCTCTTTTGCCTGCTCCTACATTGGACTGGTTAACAAAACTGAGCTCTCCGTGCCTGGAGGCCGGGTTATAGAGTAAGCTCGTGGATACTATTAAAGAGTCTGGTGCTTACTTGGGAGAAGTTGCCATTGATTCCGACATCCTCTCTAAGGTCTCTGATTCATCTGTGGCAGCTAGAAGGCACTATGGCTTCACAACGAGTCCAAAAAACCCAATGAGGCTCTATCCTTTTCCGGGGATGTTCTCTTTGGTCCTGAACTGGGTAAGTTCATTTCCATGGTATCAGCATCTAAGATGGCCTTTCTTACATCAGTGGATCCAAGGGCCAAAGGCTTCTCCTTTTTGTTCTTTTCCCCACAGGGAAAGGCAAGAGGTTATCCCTCTTCCAGAGTTCATGGCTCTTCCTCCAAAAGTCCCACGTCCAGAAGATCACAGGCCTGGTCTGTATGAAGCCAAGCTCCTAAGTCAGCTGGCGTGACACAGGTTCCCACCTGGGAACTTCCAGGATGGGCAGCTGTCTCCTGCACTTTGCTGACATATGGCTGGAAACCACATCAGAAGCCTGGGTAATTGTGTCCCGAGAGAACTCTCTAACCTTTCAGCAATTCCCTTCAGTTCAGTTTTTTTCCACCAGGTTATCATTCGATATCCTCTAGGCAAGCAACTCTCCGGACTTACGTCAAGACTTTTAGCCACTGATGTTATAGTCACGATTCCCCTTCCCTAGAAGGGTACAAGTTTTTATTCAAATGTATTCCTTGTTCAAAAACCAGACTGCTTCATCCGTCCCATCCTGAACTTGAAGATGCTCAACCTGTTTCGCAGGGTACCCAGTTTCAAGATGAAGTCACTTCGCCCCATCATGCAGGCCATGGAATCGGGCAATTTTCATGGCCTCCTTGAACATGTACCAATTCGGGAGGTTCATCAGAAGTTCCTCCGCTTTGCGGTACAGAAGCACCACTACCAATTTTTGGTCCTGCCTTCTGGAATTTCTGTGCACCTCTGGTGCTCATGAAGATCATGGCCGTGATGGCGGCAGACTTTTGCCGCCTAGGGAACTGAATCCTACCGTATCTAGCTGACCACCTTCTTTTAGCCCAGTCTCCTGACACAACTTAAGGAGCACCTGTGTCTCACCCTGGAATTGTTGCAGTCACAAGGCTGGCTGGTCAATTGGCGTAAGCCCAGCTCCATCTTGGGAAATGCTCCATCTGGACGCTCTCCTGGATTCTAGATTTCAAGTTTTTCTGCCCACGGACAAGCAGGAAGCCCTTCAGTACCTCACCAAAATGTTCCTCCATCATCGCAGAATCTCTACACCTTTGTATGTGACTTTAGGGAAAATTAGTCTCCACCTTTGACATGGGGAAATTTGCTCAGCTCCATTCACGGCTGCTGCACCTGGAATTTTGGCAGCAGTGCAACTCAAATCCCAGATGATAATTTTGTCCACAGAGGTGTAATGGTGGCTCCAGGCATCCCACCTCAATAAATGTTGCTGCTTCCTCATCCGGGATTAGGTTCTTCTCACTACAAACCCAAGGCTCTGCGTTTGAGGCGTAGTCACCGGAAGTTACACCTTTTCAGGGCATGTGGTCAGTTCAGGAGGTGGGCCTACCGATCAATACTCTGGAGCTCCAAGCGTTCTTCCGTGCACTTTGTCAAGCACTGCGTATCCCCCAGCACAAGACGGTGAAGGTACAGTTGGACAACGCAAACATCGCTTTGCGACATCAACCATCAGGGAGTAACCAAGAGTACCTCAGCCATGAAGGAAGTCCATGCATCCTCTGCTAGGTGGAAAGTTTTCTGCTGGTCATAACAGCTGTCTTCAATCTGGGAGTTCAAAATTGGGAGTCAAACTTTCTCAGCCGGCAGGACATTCACTCGAGTGAGTAGTCTCTGCACCCCAAGTGTTACAGATGCTGGTCCATCGCTGGGGCCATCCAAACATCAGATTTACGGCCTCATTTGACTTTGGTGTTAAGTGCTCCACTGGATCACCTTTGAACTAGTGGACGCAGTTGATCTGCATTGGCTCACATGGACAACTGTTTTTGCTAGCTACCACTTCGGCCCGCAGAGTCTGACTTTGGTGCGTTCTCACTGTGTACCATTCCTTGTTTTCCACCCTGACCGCAGTCTCCTCTGTACCCATCTGGACTATCTCCCTTAGGTGGTCTCCCTTTTCCATATTAATCAGGAAAGAGTGGTTCCTTCCCTTTCTGCTTTAGACACTACTGATTACAAACAATTCTCACACTGGACTTGGTCCAGGCTCTTTGTACTTATGTGGATTGGACCAAATCGGATTCCCTGTTCGGCCTTTAGGACTTCCACAAGTATGGTTAGCCAGCTTCCAAACAAACTTTGGCCTGCTGGTTACAATTTACTATTTGTCACGCCTATCCTTTGGCAAAAGAACTGGTCTCGGCCTCGCTGAGTGTTGATTCCACTAGGTCTGTAGGGGCTTTTTGGGATGGCTCTCCTTGGTGCCTTTGTGGAGCAGCTTTGTAAGGCAGCCATTTGCTCATCTGCCTATACCTTCATCATATTTTAAATCTTTGACCACTTTGCCTTTGCTAATGTGGCTTTTGGGCTACACAGCGCAGCAGCATTCCCTCCCTTAGGCTATGTTCACATTATGACTACATCGCAAACCATGTGATGTCGTCCATGATGGGACCCGACATTGGCAAGTGCATATATGCTTGCTGATGATGAGGGTGGTCATGTTGCATTCAACAGCATGGCCTTCTTCTGCAGGTCCGTTGGATGTCGCAGATGATTTGCAGTAGTGCGCATCATGCAATATATTGTCTCTACAGACTAGAAGATATCGTACTGAACCGGACTAATTGTACGCAATATCGCCTAGTGTGTACGCACCCTTAAATTTACAGTTTTGGGGCATCCCACAGTCCCAGTATCTACCTTGCATGAAAGAAAAAAGGGAATTTTTGTCTTGCATATTCTTTTTTCTGACTCGACCCTCACTCCCTTGGCTTACTGGGGGTTTTTATGGTTCCGACACCCAGTTCTAAGCAGTTTAGTGTGTCAAGCTGTATGTATGTGTGCGCGCAGGTCTTCTCCTCTCCTCCGTTCCTGTGGCTTGTTAGGTTCAACTGGCTTCCTGGGCTTCAGGCACGATATAGAGTAGGAGAAGGCTTGTGCTGCTTCCATAGAAGTTAAAGCTTCAGTGCCCAGGACTCCTGCAGCTTCACTATACCCACAGTCACACTGTCCCCCATGAATTCAGAATAAAGGATTTTACAGGTAAGAACCAAAATCAGCTTTTATATTGTTTGTTCTATAGAAGATATTTAGCATTTTAGAATTGTCAATGGAATACCTTCCATGCCTTAACACAGCAGCATGCATGCAGAGCAGAAGGGTCTTTACTTAACTAGAAATAAAGATGTACTTGAGGGTTTTTTTTTCCGCTAGAATAACTTTGAATATCTAACGTTCTTAGCTTTTTCAGTGTTTTTGGTGTCTCTTTCATTGTTGCTGCTTTGTGATGTTTTTTTATAAATACAATTAATTTTATTGTTTGCATTTGCAGAAGAGACAACGGGAATTTGAAGAGTATATTAGAGATAAACACATCACTGCCAAAGCTGACTTCAGGACTCTCTTGAAGGAGACAAAATTTATCACATACAGGTTTGTGATGGTGCACTTGTGGTTTGTGTTATAGCTGATGCCTTCTGTCTTACAGGTGCTCTATCCAAGATGATGATGTCATTATATACATGTTGCAACAAAGCCCTGTCCGTATAAAAATTTAATGTTTGTTCTTTAGTTGAGATTTTTGCGTTTTCACCCTTTTCTTTTATTTTCTGTAAATTTTTCGTGAACTGACCATCAACCTTCTTTGTTTTTATTAATAGATCTAAAAAATTAGTTCAAGAATCTGACCAATATCTGAAAGACGTTGAAAAAATTCTGCAAAATGACAAACGCTATCTAGTACTTGACTGCATTCCTGAAGAGAGGCGTAAACTTATTGTATCCTATGTAGACGATCTTGACCGGCGTGGCCCTCCACCGCCACCAACGGCCTCAGAGCCTGCACGGAGATCAACAAAATAATCGGATATTGCAGAGACAAGTATATATCCATTCATAACAGTTGCATGAACCACCTGCAAGGTTTATATCAGGTCATTCTACTGAAACCAACTGCTGTCAGCAAAAAAAGAAGAGTTTTCACGAACTCACGGAGGGAATATATGAAGAGCAGAAGCAGCATTTGTGCTACAAAATGGTTATTTGTACAACACTCTAGAAATTTAACCTAGTGTTTATGTATCACAGCTGCCATATTTGCTTGATTAGCATAATGAATTCTGTCATGTCATTTACAAACGTCTGGCTTCTTCAGGTTCTTTCTCCTTAAAACTCTGGTGTGACTCCAGTCACGTAGTATTTTATTGCATTATCATTCTCCAGTAAGACTTTTTCATGTCAAAGGGGGATCAGGCAATACATTGCTGACGTCCCAACAGTGGAGCTATTCGGTTCTAGGTAGGTTTTTGTTTTCTCCAGGAAATGTCACACTTTAGAATTGAGGCCTTCATCTGTTGCTATGAAACAGATCTGGTAGTAAGCTTTGTTGTATAAATGTTCGTTTTTTTTTTTTTTTTTCCCTCAATGTTTTTTTTTTTTTTAATCCATGGTCTGATCTTTATTTTATTTGCAATAGATGGGATAATTACTCATCAAAGTAATTCTTGTAACACCATGTTCCCATTAAACTTTGTGTTTCTAAAGTTTAATTTTGAAATGTTGGATTTGCTCAGTTTAATGTATTTGAAGTACAATAAACCTTTTTTTTTTATATATGTATGAATGTAAATACTTGTATGAATGTATTCTATCCAGATTTGCGAAGGTACTAGTTGATTTTTTAAAATGGTGTAGTTTTATTTAAACCAAATTTGTATATACAGGTTGAGTATCCCATATCCAAATATTCCGAAATACGGAATATTCCGAAATACGGACTTTTTTAAGTGAGTGTGAGATAATGAAACCTTTGTTTTTTGATGGCTCAATGTACACAAACTTTGTTTAATATACAAAGTTATTAAAAATATTGTATTAAATGACCCTCAGGCTGTGTGTATAAGGTGTATATGAAACATAAATTAATTTTGTGTATGTACACACACTTTGTTTAATGCACAAAGTTATAAAAAAATATTGGCTAAAATTACCTTCAGGCTGTGTGTATAAGGTGTATATGTAACATAAATGCATTCTGTGCTTAGATTTAGGTCCCATCACCATGATATCTCATTATGGTATGCAATTATTCCAAAATACGGAAAAATCCCATATCCAAAATACCTCTGGTCCCAAGCATTTTGGATAAGGGATACTCAACCTGTACTTTGTTAGCCTGAGGTCACTTCATTAACTATACCTGCTCTTTAATGCAAATATCTAATTGGCCAATCATTTGGCAGCAAACCTGGCTCATAGGTTCAGACCAAATACCACAATCAGGAACAAATGTGATTTTTGATCAAAGAATCATTGTTGGTGACAGTTGGGGGGTTGAGTTTTTAGGTCAGAGGAGAAATGGCCAGACTATTACTGTTTCACAGTAACTCAAATAATCATGTGTTACAACAGCTGTATGCAGAAGGATATTTATGAACATGCTTTACAGGCAAAGGCTACAATTGAGATAGACTGAACACAGCTGGACAGAAAAAAAACCTGCCTGTGCTGGCAAATTTTAATTCCTTTTGCAAGAAGATGATGAAGTCAAAATATGGTATAAGCATGATCCATGGTTCCATCCTGCCTTGTGTCAGCAGTTCTTAATACCATGTGCCCCAGGATTTAAATGCCATGGTCTTGAGTATTTTTTTTCTTAACATGTGTATCACTTGATTAATTTACCCATCTTCTATAGTTTGCTCCCAGCAGGGTAATACTCCATGTTATATAGCACAGAACTTTGTGGACACAGCTGATATACATTTACATTAGAGCACCTATGGTATATGGTGGAACAGGAATCTTGCAGCATGAATACGATCATATATGCATGTACTAGAATGTCTAAGAAATGTTTCCAGTGCCTTGTTAAATCCATGCCATAAAGAATTCAGCCCATTATACAAAGTACTAGTACAGTGTATCTAATAAAGTGGCCACTAAGTGTGTGTATATGTATGTGTGTGTGTGTGTGTGTATATATATATATATATATATTTCTCTAACGTCCTAGTGGATGCTGGGAACTCCGTAAGGACCATGGGGAATAGCGGGCTCCGAAGGAGGCTGGGCACTCTAGAAAGATTTAGGACTACCTGGTGTGCACTGGCTCCTCCCACTATGACCCTTGACAATGCTAAATTCCTTTGTCGTATAAACAACCCTTATGAAGCTAAGGACACTGTACGCTGCTTACTTAAGAAATACCGTAATGATACGCTATTTGCGTAACGATCGCTCAGCCGTAGGCGAGACGCTCAAGCGTCACGTTCGCTCACGGCCCAGTGATCACAGGACACGTTATTGGTTATGTCTAGGGGAAAGATTCGCTGTAACGTAGCATACGCTAGAGACCACGAGGAGGTCACCAGCGGTGCAGACGCTCACAACACTATACCTTGATATTAAACCTTATACCGATGAAACACACAAAATACCTTAATGTGAGTACAGGGTGTAAATGCAACCTTGTGTAACCTGACTATCTACAAAGCTGTTTGAGCGTCACCGACGCTCAAGTGAACACTTAATACTATAGTAAATACACTGATACTGGTTTAGGGTTCCAAAGCCTATAATCTGTATTATATCTAGTATACTTGTAAAAGAGTAACACAGTACAAATGATACACTACAATATAACAAAGACTTCCTAACCAAACACCTAACTAAGGGATAAACTACAATGCTATCCTGGTCTAACACAATACAATACAATACTATAAAGTTTAGTCTAGGGGAGATATTAGAGAAAAGAGAGAATAGAGAGAGAGAAATAGACACAGAGAGAGAGAGAGAGAGAAATTGGCTCACAGAAAGACAATGATTACGGAGAGAACTTACGCACAAAGGGTATGATCGCCTGCGCCTCGATATCCAGCTCCCGATTATCAGCAGATAACCGTTGATGAGAGAGTGAGAGCTGGATGTGGTCGGTCTGCCTATTTATGCCCCACACACAATGCAATCTCCTAGTCCCTACAATCCTACAGTTTATTGGACACAGGAATTCGGCCCTGTACTGTAACCAAAGGTCATAGGTTGATTCATACAGGTGGGCTGTGCTGATTTCCAACAGCTCAGGTGGGTGGGGAACTGGGTTTCCCGCCGCATACCTGAGTATGTGCAAATCATAGAAATGGACATAAACTTCTTATGTCCATAACTATTCGCACGAGCGATTAATACGCTCCAAACCAACACCGGAATATTGCTAATTAAATACTCTTCCGATGGGTATCAAACACTGCTGTATGACTCCTGTTAGACCCTTCGTGCAATACAAAGAGGGATTCCTCCGCTCAGGGACATTCTATCTAAACCAAACTTACAGAAACTATTGAGGGGAACATGATCTATAAACTACATTAATTGTGAACTTTTGTAACGAATGAGTCGCACGCTACGATCACATAAACTCTACCGTAAATGCGCATACTGCGCGTGCGAGTGCACGCTATTGCGGGTATGCGCTTCCACGGGAGAGCGTACGCATGCGCAGCACGGACCAGTGTGCGGTGCAAATATGGCAGTGTGCACTAAGACATTTTTCTGACTTTGACAGTCCACCCTTTGGCAGTCAATAATAACTGCCACAAAATATTTAAGGAGAAAAATGTAAGTCAGGGGTTAATTGATTTCCATGGTGGGGAAAGGAAGAAGAATGGAGTAGGTGTGAAGAGGGTATGACCTAGTGAGAAAGTAGAAGCATGCGTGTATGAGTCCATGTTTGGAGGGTCATGTATCATCGTGCCGTACGTGTGGTAAATCAAGCTTCGAGGTATTGCGAAGTATACATTTGAATTCCTTCTTATCCTGTGGTACAGGTCTGTGGATGGGCTGTCAAACTCTACCGAGCTCATTTCGGCTGTGGTTGTAACACAATGGGGATGCACATTTTAGTTGATGATACATGAATTGGGGGGGGGTATGTGGTTGCTGCTATCTGTGCCTGTATTCCCTATCGACTATGTGTGTTATTGCCTGAGGGTTGCAGAGATGAAGATAAAGAACACTTACGAAAAATGCAATGATATTCTATGTCAGGGTAATGTACGTTCGTCGATTGAGGTCTTGATTGGTGTCGGTTGATTGGAGTCTTCTTCTTTGTGCTTTTGCTCATAAATCGTGAGTAAAGCATACAACGTCCATGGATTTACAAAAAATGTTGGGCTAGCGTGGTTTTAAAGTTCCTAGGGAAACTGGGGTACCCATGGCATTGTCCATCAAAATCTTGTTTATCAGGTCGTCTGCTCTTCTTCTTTCCATCTTTCCGTTGTCGGCCCCTTGGCTCATCAAATCCTTCGTCTACGTGGGTCTTTGTACCTCGGAGGAAAACATAGAAATGGGTGAAAGGCGGACCGTATACTCATTACATCATTACGTCATGGTTTCTAGCATTGGGTCATAAATCAAATCCAGGTTAATTACAGTTTCCTCACTCCTTAAGCTCATCACTTTCGTACTTTGCTTGCACCTCATCAAAGCCTGCCCGCATCTAAATATCAATCCAATAGATATAACGACACCCAAAATACATAGGAGAAACTTTCCAACATCCATTATGACTCCTTGAGCCCAGTCTCCTAAACCGGAGAACCAATTTCGCGGGTTCAACCATGACACCCAACCAGTCAGCTCATTACCTACAGCAGCAAGGGTGAGATTGTGTTTTCGACGAAATTCCCACTTTAATTGCAGAATATCGTCCATCTTTTGGTCTATGACCTCTACCGGATCCTCGGTGCTATTTGTGATATACGTGCAACACTTTATGCCGTACTGTGTTGCCAATGTAACACAATATCCGCCTGTTACTGCTGTAAGATAATTAAGAATCATCCTATGCTGAACTAGTTCTGTTTTGTAAGCTTGAAGTTCTCTTCCAGTGTATCTAAACGTGTCATCATACATTTCAGTGATATTATCTAACAAATTGGCGAGTGCGGAAATGTATCTATAATTCATCACACCTCGAGCGGTGCGAGTGAAATCTAACGCTACCAGAACCTGAATCCCGGTGGATTCATGGATAAGATCAGAGGCCGGATGCTCTAACCTTTCTGACAGTTGTCTTTTAACAAGGTGCTCGTAGTGAGTGTGAGTATAAGGAGTTTGGGCACCACGGTGTATGTCCTTCATTTTGTCATGTGTAACAGTCATTACTTCAGGCAATACTTTTCCAATATAACACAATCCTTCAGAGTTTGGGGCAAGCCACTTGTACGCCTTTCTCCCGCATATGAAATATGCATCATCGGGGAGAACATAAGGGACGGAGAAGGACATGACCATGTTACAAACCTTCCAGGTGAAATCTCCTGACCCTAATTCTTCCATCTGTCTAATGCACGTATCAGTTTGTACGATATGTGCACAGTATCCTGGTGATACCTCTCCAACTTTAGTAATCCTATTTCCTAAGGTATATCGATACCGGAATGATTTTCCTCTACTGTCTATGTGGCGTACGAGCTCTGTATCTGTAGGCATTCTATCTGCTCTGTGTGAAAAGGTCATGGTAAGGTTGCTCCATGACACTTCCCAATTTCCCGGTTTTCTGGGATTGGAGATGTTAAAACATATGAGGGACCTATCCACATGGTATTGGTGGAGCTTCAAACTAGGAGGGCTGGAGATGTTAAACCTCCGGTCCACCGGTCTCCCACCACTTAGCTCAAGTACCTCCCCTAACGTTAAAGGAAATGGTACTAGCCCTGATTTACTGTGACCCTGAGGTACTTGAGAGCATACCCAACAATCTGTTTGGTTTAACACGTTACCCACTAAGGAGTGATAGTCACTCAATGGATGCCGGTCTATATGGATATTAAAACTAGATTGGCATTTCTTTATGCATCCATCTTCAACCAGATTATCACAGAGCCTACAGATACAATTTTCCTCAGCTAACAATCCATCACAATTTCTTCTATCGGATCGTTTTCTGATACTCGCCTTTGCTTGTTGGCTTGGTTGATCTTGGAAAACTACGCCTCCATCATCATAATCGGAACCCATTCCAGAACCTCTTTCGACCTCTATGGTACTCTCGCCGGAACAGACTGCTCTGGTCAACATCATGGTTAACATCAAAATCCGGACCACAGTCTCTTGGGGCAAGTCCATCTTTGAGGAGGAAATAGAGAAGAATGAGAAGGGGGAAAAAGAAATTTTAAAGGAGAGGGGATGGGAAGTGGAGAAAACAATAAAAGGGAGAGGGGAGTCGACAGCTGCTTTCGGTCTTCAAGGCTCAGGTGCCGCCTCAGTCCTCCTGGAACAGACACTCTAGTGATACAACCTCTACCGTCTGTTCCTTATCACGGGACTTCTCTGGATCAGCAACCTTCTTGCAGTGGGATGAATGGACCCAAGTCTCTCTCTCAGCAACCTTCAATGCTGTGGTGCTAGTCAATAAGACCTGGTATGGTCCTTCCCATCTATCAATAAGACAACCTGAGCGTAGAAAATTTCGTATCATTACATAATCCCCAGGTTCAATGTCATGACAATTACTATCTGGTAAATCAGGAATCACCAACTTCAGATTATCATTTTGATTCCTCAACTGTTTACTCATGTTAATCAAGTACTTTACAGTTACTTCATTGTTACATTTCAAATCATCCTGAGGGTTAATCATGACATGCGGTTGTCGACCAAACAAGATTTCAAAAGGGGACAGATTAAGAGGGGACCTGGGAGTGGTTCTGATGCTATACAAAACAATGGGTAAAGCTTCTGGCCACGTCAATCCTGTCTCTGCCATTACTTTACTCAATTTATTCTTAATAGTGCTGTTCACTCTTTCGACCTTCGCGCTCGCCTGTGGACGGTACGGAGTGTGCAGCTTACTATCAATTCCCATCAACTTACACATTCCTTGAAAGACATCACCTGTAAAATGGGTACCCCTATCACTTTCAATGATTCTAGGGATACCATATCTACATACAAATTCCTGCACAATTTTCTTAGCTGTAAACATAGCGGTATTTGTAGCTGTTGGAAAAGCTTCGACCCAATTCGAGAAAACATCTATACAAACAAGTACATATTTCAAATTTCTACATGGGGGTAATTGAATGAAGTCAATTTGTATTACTTGGAAAGGGCCGCCGGCAGGTGGGATATGGGATGGTTCTGTTGGTATTGCTTTTCCAATATTCTTTCTCAGACAGGTAAGGCATGACATTGCTCTTTTACTAGCATGAGAGGAGAATCCTGGGGCGCACCAGTATGCTCTTACCAACTTGCACATCCCCTCCTTGCCTAGATGAGTCAGCCCGTGAGCTGCTTCAGCCAGACACGGAAGGTATGCCCTGGGGGCCACTGGTTTACCATGTCCATCCGTCCAGAGCCCTGAGGACTCCTGGCCATATCCCTTTGCCTTCCAGACTGCCTTCTCCTGAGTGGAACACAAATTCTGCATTTCACACAACTTTTGTGTGTTGATGGTATTAAATACCATCAGTTGTGTGGTGTCTGTCCGTATGGGGGTAGCAGCTGCAAGCTTTGCAGCTTCGTCTGCTCGGCTGTTACCAAGGGATACTGGGTCTTGACTATATGTATGTGCTTTACATTTGATAACAGCCACTCTGTCGGGTTCCTGTATCGCTGTTAGAAGCCTTTTTATGTGAGCTGCATGCGCTATCGGTGTACCAGCTGCCGTCATGAAATTTCTGAGACGCCATAGCGCTCCGAAATCATGGACTACCCCGAACGCGTATCTAGAATCGGTGTAGATATTGGCAGACTTACCCTTAGCCAATTCACATGCTCTGGTTAGGGCGACCAGTTCAGCAACCTGGGCTGAGTGAGGTGGGCCTAGCGGTTCCGCTTCTATGGTGTCTTGGTCATCTACGACTGCGTATCCAGTACACAAGTCTCCCGAGTCTGACTGTCTGTGACAACTACCGTCCGTGTAGAACGTGAGTTCTGCATCTTCTAGTGGATTGTCACTGATGTCAGGCCTTGCGGTAAAATTTTGGGTCAAATATTCCATACAATCATGTGTATCTTCCTTTGCATTAAATCCTCCTTCCCCATCACTCTCACCTCCCACCCTTTGTGCCTGTCCAGGCACACCTGGGAGAAATGTTGCAGGGTTTAATGCGCTGCATCTCCTTATGGTGATGTTTACTGGGGCCATTAGTGCCAATTCCCATCTCGTAAACCTTGCTGATGAGACATGTCTGGTTTGGGCAGAATTCAATAAGGCCGATACCGCATGTGGTGTATGGATTGTGAGGTTGTGGCCTAGCACGACATCTTCGCTTTTCGTCACTAGCAATGCTATCGCCGCAATGCTACGCAAGCATGTGGGGAGGGATCGCGCTACCGTGTCTAGTTGAGCGCTGTAGTATGCAATTGGCCTGCTGGCATCACCGTGTTTTTGTGTTAGTACACCTGCTGCGCACCCAGCACTTTCTGTTCCGTATAGTTCAAAGGGTTTCCCATAGTCTGGCATACCTAATGCTGGTGCCTGCGTTAGGCACTGTTTGAGTCTCTCAAATGCTGTTTCGGATTCGTCTGTATGCGAAATCCGATCAGGTTTGTTTGAAGAGACCATTTCCTGCAAAGGTAGCGCCAATATGGAAAACCCTGGGATCCAATTACGGCAATACCCACACATTCCTAAAAACGTCCTGATCTGTTGCTGGGTTTGTGGCAGTGTCATGTCTCTAATGGCTTGGATTCTATCAGCGGTCAGGTGTCTCAGTCCTTGTGTTAGACAGTGTCCCAAGTATTTTACCTTAGCTTGGCATAATTGCAACTTGTCTTTGGAGACCTTGTGACCTGTGTCTGAAAGATGAAACAGGAGCTGTTTCGTATCCTTCAGGGATGCCTCCAATGAATCAGAACACAGCAGTAGATCATCCACGTACTGTATCAACACTGATCCACTTTCCGGTTGGAAAGACTGTAAACAATCATGCAAAGCCTGAGAAAATATACTTGGACTATCTATGAAACCTTGGGGTAACCGAGTCCACGTGTATTGGACTCCTCTGTATGTGAATGCAAACAAATATTGGCTGTCAGGGTGCAGAGGTACCGAAAAGAAAGCGGAGCAGAGGTCAATAACAGTGAAAAATTTGGCAGTGGGAGGAATTTGCATTAGGATGACAGCTGGATTAGGCACTACGGGGAACTGACTCTCAACTATTTTGTTAATCCCCCTTAGATCCTGCACTAGCCTGTAACCCCTCCCCCCACTCTTTTTAACAGGGAAGATGGGACTATTTGCTGTGCTGGACGTTCTTACTAGAATGCCCTGTTGTAGCAAGCGCTCTATTACCGGGAAAACTCCTAACTCCACCTCTGGCTTCAGAGGATACTGTGGGATTTTTGGAGCTATCCTACCATCTTTTACTTGTACTACTACTGGAGCTACGTTTGCCATTAATCCAGTGTCCTGTCCATCTTTTGTCCAAAGCGACTCTGGTATCTGAGATGTCATCTCTTCTACTTGGGATGGATTCCTATTTGTCATAATGGAATGTGACATTAATTTTGATGGGGAGTCTAACATGTCTCGTACTTCCTGAGCGTGATTCTCAGGGATGTCCAAGAATACACCTTCAGGAGTACAATAAATGACGCAACCCATTTTACATAGTAAGTCTCTTCCCAGGAGATTGGTCGGTGCCGATGCAGCCAGCAAAAAGGAATGCTTGGTATGCAAAGGCCCTATTGTAATCTCGGCTGGTTTGCTAACAGGGTAGTGCTGGACTACTCCTGTTACTCCTATGGCTGGAACTGTCCTACCAGTGGTTCTCATGCCCACTGTCGAATTGATCACTGACTTGGCCGCCCCTGTGTCTACAAGAAAGTTTAAAGTTTTACCGGCTACATTGATTGCAATCTCTGGTTCGCTTCCAAGACTGGCAATCAATTTAACTGGTTGCAGATTACAGGTATGGCCACACCCCTATTGGGTATGCTGACCTCCCTGAATCCCGCTGGCAGCAACTACTTGTGAGGGAGTTAGCTGGGAACTACCAGAGGCATGCCAATCTCTGTTTGGGGGATATCTTTTTGTTTCCCCTGTATGTGGCTCAAAACTCCGCCTCTGTGGACCCTGCTCCCAATGTCGTGTGTGGTGTTGTTGTCTAGGGGGTTGAAAAGATCTTTGTACATTTCTTACTCTACAGTCTCGTGCAAAATGTCCTGGTTTGTTACAAGAAAAACATGTTATTACACTTGCCTTACCCACAGGATTCGGTGGTACATACGCAGGCTGCCTTGTGGTCAGCGCCTGTATACTTACGGACATCAACTTATCACTTTGCGACTCCCTGTGCCTAGTGATATTTCTGTCGTGATCAATAGCAGCCTCTCTCAAGGTGGACACTGACAGACCTCGCCAACATGGCTGCGTGGTCTGTACCCTAGCTTTTAATGTTTCTTTCAAACCATCCATCAGTACAGATACTGCTACTTCTCGATGGTTTGGGTTGGTCTTTATGTCTTCTATACCAGTGTACTTTGCCATTTCTAATAGTGCCCGGTGAAAATATTCTATTGCCGTTTCGGACTCCTTTTGCTTAATGGAAAATATTTTATTCCATTTAACAACGGCTGGGAAATACTCTTTTAGCTGTAAATTTATCCTTTTTACATTATCCTTATTGTACACGTCTGTAAGCGGTACATCTTTATCCAATGCACAATCAGCTAAAAACTGAGTTGCATCAACATTGGAAGGTAAACAAGCTCTTAGCAGTATCTGCCAATCCTTGTTGTTGGGTTCTACCGTGTTACCTAAATCCCTGATGTATTTTTGGCTAGCAACTAAATCCTTCCTGGGGTCAGGAAATTCGGACACTATTGTTCTTAATTCCATTCTGGAAAATGGAGTGTACATGGCAATGTTCCTTATGGGAGTGGCTCCAGACACATCTGTTTTTCCATTGGGAACTGCTATTACCCTTACAGGAGCAATTCTAACAGCCTCTTCCTGTGTAGATTCTACAGCTTGTTGTGGTACAATTGTTTCAGTGTAGTGCATGGTGCCGTACTTACCCGTTGACACGACCTCACCTATCCCTCCGCTAGGGGCTTTCACTAATCTCGTGGGTGTCGCTGTGCCTACTGTGGTCTCTGCTATGGTGGCTGCAAGAGAGAGAGCTGAAATTGTTGCTGAATCGTCTTCTTGATCACACTCCTGAGGAAGGTTCAAAACAGGGTACATCTTGCACGGGTTAATACTTGCATGAGTTATTTGGTTAACATCATTAACATTTACAGTGTTACTAAGAGTTTGTGTTTTACAACCCTGTGCGTTTCTCTCCGCAATCAACTTCTCTCCTGCAATGTATGGTGGGGGAGGAGCTGTGGCAATCAACTTCCTGACTGCCCCAGATCCCGCCGCCAGAGCCAAACCTCTCTGTATCTCACCTTCCTGGTGCCATAACTGTAAATAATCATGATGCTGAATTCGTCTCTTTGCTGATTTTACGAGACATATCCTCCTCCTTAAATTTTGTAACACCTCTGGACTGAAGCTACCTATTCTTGGGAACTTGTCCCTGTCTTGTACAGTCATTCTCTCCCATTCATCACATAAAGATTCGGTGTGAATTCCATATTTTTCACACATTACATATCGTGCCGACCCAACTGGTCGGTTCACAGAATCAACCTGAACCAGGGTTGATCGCCCCCTACCTGAGCAACTGGCCCCCATAGTCTGTAGGTGTTGCTTAGTCCTCCTTGGATTTTCTGTATCAAGGTTTTCAGCAAGCCTTTACAGACAACCAAATTACTCCACAGTAGGGTGGCGGTTTACCGAGTACCCCACTCACTCGCCCACCTCGACCAATACGACCTGTAAACACCGTTATGATGCCAGCGTACTCGATACAGGGCCCCTATGGAACCTTCAGTTTACTGGAACATATGAGGGTTACCCGCAGGACACTTACTCTTTCCAGTAAAGTTGGGGTTGTTAGATAGTTCCTGAGTGACCAGCGAACTTCCCTTCCAAAAATAAAAAATTACACAAATCACGTCAGAATGTACAAATAGCGTTTGTGACCACTTTACTCTAATGGTATTTAGGTCAGATTACTAACTACTGCACACAATTACGTGTGGTCCAATCGTTCAGTACACGAGCACTACTTGTCATGTACTGAAAGACCAATGGAATCGATGTTTCCGGCCGCGATTCCTTCAGCAAGAGCTTATGGCCTATATGGGTTCTGCACCAACACCCCAGGCGTTGTGCCACTGGACTTTTATAGCGGACCTTTTACCTTACGACCTCCTGGTCTTGTTCCTTATGACCTCCTGGTCTTGTTACCTTATGGTCCGCTATACTCTAATGCTCAAATATTATTTAACCAGGGATGCCTCCCTGGCCACCGTATATGTCACTTACACGTATGTCCCTTGACGAGTACCCGACTTTCCTTTTGGTTCCACCTTAAAGTTATATAAACTTTTGTATACAAAACACACTCACTCAACACATGTACACTTTGTTTCTATATCTATTTCTGCGCAGAAATTGTCTTCAGGCCAAAAGTGTTACCAATTAGGAGCAGGATCTGTTAAACTAAATTTCAGATTTTCCAAAAAATAGATTTGCGTTATTTACCGCGTCACGTTATCTACCGCTGTGCGTTACTTATCGCTTTTGCGCTAATTATCGCTTTGCGCTAATTATCGCTTTTCGTGACTTGGGCTACGTGGGCGTAACCAGACGCTACGTTGCGTAATGAACGCTGCGTGCGTCTGCCTTTTGGATTGCGTACGCTAGTCTTTGTTAGCGACACGTGTACGCAATGCAAAGGATCCACCGTAACACAATATATTTATTTATCAATGTAGATGATCCCTGATCATCTACCGCAATCCACACTGACTGCCTTGTATCTCAGACAAACCGTGTGTTTGTTCTATACTTTAACTATTACCTCTACTTTTAAATAACAGCAAATCTCTTTTTAGCACTTTCTATCAACTATAAAAAAATTGGCAAACAGGAATAGTGATATACGAAATTTGAAAAAGAAATGCAGATAAATGTATGCGTACGCAAGACAAAAGAAAAATAAACAGTTTTAAAAGACACAAGCGTTTTGTTCTTACTTCCGGTTACCGGATTCCTTCAGCACTCTTTACCTAAGCGAAGCAGACGCTTATCCCGCCAGCACTATGAGACAACCTCCCACCCTTTGCTGGAGGGATAATGTCTGCTGATCTACCTAGTGCAGATGTGAAAAGGACCGGACGAGCCCGCAATTGACAATGCTAAATTCCTTTGTCGTATAAACAACCCTTATGAAGCTAAGAACACTGTACGCTGCTTACTTAAGAAATACCGTAATGATACGCTATTTGCGTAACGATCGCTCAGCCGTAGGCGAGACGCTCAAGCGTCACGTTCGCTCACGGCCCAGTGATCACAGGACACGTTATTGGTTATGTCTAGGGGAAAGATTCGCTGTAACGTAGCATACGCTAGAGACCACGAGGAGGTCACCAGCGGTGCAGACGCTCACAACACTATACCTTGATATTAAACCTTATACCGATGAAACACACAAAATACCTTAATGTGAGTACAGGGTGTAAATGCAACCTTGTGTAACCTGACTATCTACAAAGCTGTTTGAGCGTCACCGACGCTCAAGTGAACACTTAATACTATAGTAAATACACTGATACTGGTTTAGGGTTCCAAAGCCTATAATCTGTATTATATCTAGTATACTTGTAAAAGAGTAACACAGTACAAATGATACACTACAATATAACAAAGACTTCCTAACCAAACACCTAACTAAGGGATAAACTACAATGCTATCCTGGTCTAACACAATACAATACAATACTATAAAGTTTAGTCTAGGGGAGATATTAGAGAAAAGAGAGAATAGAGAGAGAGAAATAGACACAGAGAGAGAGAGAGAGAGAAATTGGCTCACAGAAAGACAATGATTACGGAGAGAACTTACGCACAAAGGGTATGATCGCCTGCGCCTCGATATCCAGCTCCCGATTATCAGCAGATAACCGTTGATGAGAGAGTGAGAGCTGGATGTGGTCGGTCTGCCTATTTATGCCCCACACACAATGCAATCTCCTAGTCCCTACAATCCTACAGTTTATTGGACACAGGAATTCGGCCCTGTACTGTAACCAAAGGTCATAGGTTGATTCATACAGGTGGGCTGTGCTGATTTCCAACAGCTCAGGTGGGTGGGGAACTGGGTTTCCCGCCGCATACCTGAGTATGTGCAAATCATAGAAATGGACATAAACTTCTTATGTCCATAACTATTCGCACGAGCGATTAATACGCTCCAAACCAACACCGGAATATTGCTAATTAAATACTCTTCCGATGGGTATCAAACACTGCTGTATGACTCCTGTTAGACCCTTCGTGCAATACAAAGAGGGATTCCTCCGCTCAGGGACATTCTATCTAAACCAAACTTACAGAAACTATTGAGGGGAACATGATCTATAAACTACATTAATTGTGAACTTTTGTAACGAATGAGTCGCACGCTACGATCACATAAACTCTACCGTAAATGCGCATACTGCGCGTGCGAGTGCACGCTATTGCGGGTATGCGCTTCCACGGGAGAGCGTACGCATGCGCAGCACGGACCAGTGTGCGGTGCAAATATGGCAGTGTGCACTAAGACATTTTTCTGACTTTGACACCCTCCTCCAAGCCTCAGTTAGATTTCGTGCCCGGCCGAGGTTGGATGCACACTAGGGGCTCTCCTGAGCCCTTAGAAAGAAAGTATAGTTTTAGGTTTTTTATTTTCAGTGAGACCTGCTGGCAACAGGCTCACTGCAGCGAGGGACTAAGGGGAGAAGAAGCGAACTCGCCTGCTTGCAGCCGGATTGGGCTTCTTAGGCTACTGGACACCATTAGCTCCAGAGGGATCGACCGCAGGCCCAGTCCTTGGTGTTCGGTCCCGGAGCCGCGCCGCCGTCCCCCTTACAGAGCCAGAAGCAAGAAGAGGTCCGGAAAAACGGCGGCAGAAGACATCAGTCTTCACCAAGGTAGCGCACAGCACTGCAGCTGTGCGCCATTGCTCCTCATGCACACTTCACACTCCGGTCACTGAGGGTGCAGGGCGCTTGGGGGGGGGCGCCCTGAGCTGCAATAAAAACACCTTGGCTGGCAAAAATACCACAATATATAGCCCTAGAGGCTATATATGTGGTAAATTCCCCTGCCAGAATCCAGAAAAAAGCGGGAGAATAGGCCGCGGAAAAGGGGCGGAGCTATCTCCCTCAGACACACTGGCGCCATTTCTCCTTCACAGATCCGCTGGAAGGAAGCACCCTGGCTCTCCCCTGCAGTCTACACTTCAGAACAGGGTAAAAACAGAGAGGGGCGGCACTAAATTTGGGCGCAATACATATATAATATAAAAAGCAGCTATAGGGGACATAACTCAGTTAGTTCCTGCATTATATAGCGCTCTGGTGTGTGCTGGCATACTCTCACTCTGTCCCCCCAAAGGGCTTTTGTGGGTCCTGTCCTCATTCGGAGCATTCCTTGTGTGTGTGCGGTGTGTCGGTACGGCTGTGTCGACATGTTTGATGAGGATAATGATGTGGAGGCGGAGCAGATGCCTTTAGAAGGGATGTCACCCCCTGCGGGGCAGACACCTGAGTGGATGGGCTTATGGGAAGTAATGAGTGCACGTATAGACTCCTTATATAAGAAAATCGACGACATGCCAAATGTGGGACAGCCGACTTCTCAGCTCGTGCCTGCCCAGGCGTCGCATGGGTCGTCAGGGGCTCTAAAACGCCCGCTACCTCAAGCAGACCCAGATGTCGACACTGATACTGACACCAGTGTCGACGACGATGAGTCAAACCTGATGCCCACTAAGGCCATTCACTGTATGATTGAGGCAATGAAAGAGGTGTTAAACATTTCTGATATAACTACTGGTACCACTAAAAAGGGTATTATGTTTGGAGAGAAAAAACTACCCGTAGTTTCTCTAACGTCCTAGTGGATGCTGGGGACTCCGTCAGGACCATGGGGATTAGCGGCTCCGCAGGAGACAGGGCACAAAAATAAAGCTTTAGGATCAGGTGGTGTGCACTGGCTCCTCCCCCTATGACCCTCCTCCAAGCCTCAGTTAGGTTTTTGTGCCCGTCCGAGCAGGGTGCAATCTAGGTGGCTCTCCTAAAGAGCTGCTTAGAAAAAGTTTTTAGTTTTTTTATTTTCAGTGAGTCCTGCTGGCAACAGGCTCACTGCATCGAGGGACTTAGGGGAGAGAAGTGAACTCACCTGCGTGCAGGATGGATTGGCTTCTTAGGCTACTGGACACCATTAGCTCCAGAGGGAGTCGGAACACAGGTCTCACCCTGGGGTTCGTCCCGGAGCCGCGCCGCCGACCCCCCTTGCAGATGCCGAAGATGGAAGAGGTCCAGAAGCAGGCGGCAGAAGACTTTTCAGTCTTCCTGAGGTAGCGCACAGCACTGCAGCTGTGCGCCATTGTTGTCAGCACACTTCACACAGCGGTCACGGAGGGTGCAGGGCGCTGGGGGGGCGCCCTGGGCAGCAATGTATAATACCTTTCTCTATCGTCCTAGTGGATGCTGGGGTTCCTGAAAGGACCATGGGGAATAGCGGCTCCGCAGGAGACAGGGCACAAAAAGTAAAGCTTTCCGATCAGGTGGTGTGCACTGGCTCCTCCCCCTATGACCCTCCTCCAAGCCTCAGTTAGATTTTGTGCCCGGCCGAGAAGGGTGCAATCTAGGTGGCTCTCCTAAAGAGCTGCTTAGAGAAAGTTTAGCTTAGGTTTTTTATTTTACAGTGAGTCCTGCTGGCAACAGGATCACTGCAACGAGGGACTTAGGGGAGAAGAAGTGAACTCACCTGCGTGCAGGATGGATTGGCTTCTTGGCTACTGGACATCAGCTCCAGAGGGACGATCACAGGTACAGCCTGGATGGTCACCGGAGCCTCGCCGCCGGCCCCCTTGCAGATGCTGAAACATGAAGAGGTCCAGAATCGGCGGCAGAAGACTCCTCAGTCTTCTAAAGGTAGCGCACAGCACTGCAGCTGTGCGCCATTTTCCTCTCAGCACACTTCACACGGCAGTCACTGAGGGTGCAGGGCGCTGGGAGGGGAGCGCCCTGGGAGGCAAATGAAAACCTATTTGGCTAAAAAATACCTCACATATAGCCTCCGGGGGCTATATGGAGATATTTAACCCCTGCCAGAATACACTAAAGAGCGGGAGACGAGCCCGCCGGAAAAGGGGCGGGGCCTATCTCCTCAGCACACAGCGCCATTTTCCTTACACAGCTCCGCTGGTCAGGACGGCTCCCAGGTCTCTCCCCTGCACTGCACTACAGAAACAGGGTAAAACAAGAGAGGGGGGGCAAAATAGTGGCAAAAATTATATTATAAAAGCAGCTATACAGGGAGCACTTATTATAAGGCTATCCCTGTCATATATAGCGCTTTTGGTGTGTGCTGGCAAACTCTCCCTCTGTCTCCCCAAAGGGCTAGTGGGGTCCTGTCTTCGTTAAGAGCATTCCCTGTGTGTCTGCTGTGTGTCGGTACGTGTGTGTCGACATGTATGAGGACGATATTGGTGTGGAGGCGGAGCAATTGCCAAATATGAGGATGTCACCTAGGGGGTCGACACCAGAATGGATGCCTTTATTTATGGAATTACGGGATAGTGTCAACACGCTAAAGCAGTCGTTTGACGACATGAGACGGCCGGACAATCAGTTAGTGCCTGTCCAGGCGCCTCAAACACCGTCAGGGGCTGTAAAACGCCCTTTGCCTCAGTCGGTCGACACAGACCCAGACACAGGCACTGATTCCAGTGGCGACGGTGACGAATCAACCGTATTTTCCAGTAGGGCCACACGTTATATGATTTTGGCAATGAAGGAGGCGTTACATTTAGCTGATACTACAGGTACCACTAAACAGGGTATTATGTGGGGTGTGAAAAAACTACCTATAGTTTTTCCTGAATCAGAAGAACTAAATGATGTATGTGATGAAGCGTGGGTTGCCCCCGATAAAAAGATGCTAATTTCAAAGAAGTTATTAGCTTTATACCCTTTCCCGTCAGAGGTTAGGGCGCGCTGGGAAACACCTCCTAGGGTGGACAAGGCGCTCACACGCTTATCTAAACAAGTGGCGTTACCCTCTCCTGAGACGGCCGCACTTAAAGATCCAGCAGATAGGAGGATGGAAAATATCCAAAAAAGTATATACACACATACAGGTGTTATACTACGACCAGCTATAGCGACAGCCTGGATGTGCAGTGCTGGAGTAGCTTGGTCAGAGTCCCTGATTGAAAATATTGATACCCTGGATAGGGACAATGTTTTACTGTCTTTAGAGCAAATAAAGGATGCATTTCTTTATATGCGTGATGCACAGAGGGATATCTGCACACTGGCATCACGGGTAAGTGCTATGTCCATTTCGGCCAGAAGAAGTTTATGGACGCGACAGTGGTCAGGCGATGCGGACTCAAAACGGCATATGGAAGTTTTGCCGTATAAAGGGGAGGAGTTATTTGGAGTCGGTCTATCAGATTTGGTGGCCACGGCTACAGCCGGGAAATCCACCTTTTTACCTCAAGCTACTCCCCAACAGAAAAAGACACCGACTTTTCAACCGCAGCCCTTTCGTTCCTTTAAAAACAAGAGAGCAAAGGGATATTCATATCTGCCACGAGGCAGAGGAAGGGGGAAGAGACACCAACAGGCAGCTCCTTCCCAGGAACAGAAGCCCTCCCCCGCTTCTACAAAAGCCTCAGCATGACGCTGGGGCTTCTCAAGCGGACTCGGGGGCGGTGGGCGGTCGTCTCAAGAATTTCAGCGCGCAGTGGGCTCACTCGCAGGTAGATCCCTGGATCCTGCAGATAATATCTCAGGGGTACAGGTTGGAGCTAGAGACAGATCCGCCTCGCCGTTTCCTGAAGTCTGCTTTACCAACGTCCCCCTCAGAAAGGGAGACGGTTTTGGAAGCCATTCACAAGCTGTACTCTCAGCAGGTGATAGTCAAGGTACCTCTTCTACAACAGGGAAAGGGGTATTATTCCACTCTATTTGTGGTACCGAAGCCGGACGGCTCGGTAAGACCTATTCTAAATCTGAAGTCCTTGAACCTGTACATAAAGAAGTTCAAGTTCAAAATGGAGTCACTCAGAGCAGTGATAGCGAACCTGGAAGAAGGGGACTTTATGGTGTCCTTGGACATCAAGGATGCGTACCTCCACGTTCCAATTTACCCCTCACACCAGGGGTACCTCAGGTTCGTTGTACAAAACTGTCACTATCAGTTTCAGACGCTGCCGTTCGGATTGTCCACGGCACCTCGGGTCTTTACAAAGGTAATGGCCGAGATGATGATTCTTCTTCGAAGAAAAGGCGTATTAATTATCCCATACTTGGACGATCTCCTAATAAGGGCAAGGTCCAGAGAACAGCTAGAGAGGGGATTAGCACTGTCTCAAGAAGTGCTAAAACAGCACGGCTGGATTCTGAATATTCCAAAATCCCAGTTAATGCCGACAACTCGTCTGCTGTTCCTAGGGATGATTCTGGACACGGTTCAGAAAAAGGTTTTTCTCCCGGAGGAAAAAGCCAAGGAGTTATCCGAGCTTGTCAGGAACCTCCTAAAACCAGGAAAGGTGTCTGTACATCAATGCAAGAGTCCTGGGAAAAATGGTGGCTTCTTACGAAGCAATTCCATTCGGCAGATTCCATGCACGAATTTTCCAGAGGGATCTGTTGGACAAATGGTCAGGGTCGCATCTTCAGATGCACCAGCGGATAACCCTGTCTCCAAGGACAAGGGTATCTCTTCTGTGGTGGTTGCAGAGTGCTCATCTATTGGAGGGCCGCAGATTCGGCATACAGGATTGGATCCTGGTGACCACGGACGCCAGCCTGAGAGGCTGGGGAGCAGTCACACAAGGAAGAAACTTCCAGGGAGTGTGGACGAGCCTGGAAACGTCTCTTCACATAAACATTCTGGAACTAAGAGCAATCTACAATGCTCTAAGCCAGGCAGAACCTCTGCTTCAAGGAAAACCGGTGTTGATCCAGTCGGACAACATCACGGCAGTCGCCCATGTAAACAGACAGGGCGGCACAAGAAGCAGGAGTGCAATGGCAGAAGCTGCAAGGATTCTTCGCTGGGCAGAGAATCATGTGATAGCACTGTCAGCAGTGTTCATCCCGGGAGTGGACAACTGGGAAGCAGACTTCCTCAGCAGACACGACCTTCACCCGGGAGAGTGGGGACTTCATCCGGAAGTCTTCCACATGCTGGTAACCCGTTGGGAAAGACCAATGGTGGACATGATGGCGTCTCGCCTCAACAAAAAACTGGACAGGTATTGCGCCAGGTCAAGAGATCCGCAGGCAATAGCTGTGGACGCGCTGGTAACGCCTTGGGTGTACCAGTCGGTGTATGTGTTTCCTCCTCTGCCTCTCATACCAAAAGTATTGAGAATTATACGGCAAAGAGGCGTAAGAACGATACTAGTGGTTCCGGATTGGCCAAGAAGGACTTGGTACCCGGAACTTCAAGAGATGATCACGGAAGATCCGTGGCCTCTACCTCTAAGGAGGGACTTGCTTCAGCAGGGTCCCTGTCTGTTTCAAGACTTACCGCGGCTGCGTTTGACGGCATGGCGGTTGAACGCCGGATCCTAAAGGAAAAAGGCATGCCGGAAGAAGTCATTCCTACTTTGATTAAAGCAAGGAAGGAAGTAACCGTGCAACACTATCACCGCATTTGGCGAAGATATGTTGCGTGGTGCGAGGATCGGAGTGCTCCGACGGAGGAATTTCAACTGGGTCGATTCCTACATTTCCTGCAATCAGGATTGTCTATGGGTCTCAAATTGGGATCTATTAAGGTTCAAATTTCGGCCCTGTCGATTTTCTTTCAAAAAGAATTGGCTTCAGTTCCTGAAGTCCAGACTTTTGTTAAGGGAGTGCTGCATATACAGCCTCCTGTGGTGCCTCCAGTGGCACCGTGGGATCTCAATGTGGTTTTGGAATTTCTAAAATCTCATTGGTTTGAACCACTAAAAAAGGTGGATTTAAAATATCTCACATGGAAAGTGACCATGTTACTAGCCCTGGCTTCGGCCAGGAGAGTGTCAGAACTGGCAGCTTTATCTTACAAAAGCCCATATCTGATTTTCCATTCGGACAGGGCAGAACTGCGGACTCGTCCGCATTTTCTCCCTAAGGTGGTGTCAGCATTTCATCTGAACCAGCCTATTGTAGTGCCTGCGGCTACAAGTGACTTGGAGGACTCCAAGTTACTGGACGTTGTCAGAGCATTAAAAATATATATTGCAAGGACAGCTGGAGTCAGAAAATCTGACTCGTTGTTTATATTGTATGCACCCAACAAGATGGGTGCTCCTGCGTCTAAGCAGACGATTGCTCGTTGGATCTGTAGCACAATCCAACT
Source organism: Pseudophryne corroboree (assembly GCF_028390025.1). Classification (NCBI taxonomy): domain Eukaryota; kingdom Metazoa; phylum Chordata; class Amphibia; order Anura; family Myobatrachidae; genus Pseudophryne; species Pseudophryne corroboree. The sequence continues at coordinate 623,030,093 of NC_086449.1, read as the reverse complement.
TGCACATTCTGTGGCAGGCCTGCCACAGCCTAAATCTGTAAAGGCCCACTCCACAAGGAAGGTGGGCTCATCTTGGGCGGCTGCCCGAGGGGTCTCGGCATTACAACTTTGCCGGGCAGCTACGTGGTCAGGGGAGAACACGTTTGTAAAATTTTACAAATTTGATACTCTGGCTAAGGAGGACCTGGAGTTCTCTCATTCGGTGCTACAGAGTCATCCGCACTCTCCCGCCCGTTTGGGAGCTTTGGTATAATCCCCATGGTCCTTTCAGGAACCCCAGCATCCACTAGGACGATAGAGAAAATAAGAATTTACTTACCGATAATTCTATTTCTCGGAGTCCGTAGTGGATGCTGGGCGCCCATCCCAAGTGCGGATTATCTGCAATAATTGTACATAGTTATTGTTAACTAATTCGGGTTATTGTTTAGGAAGCCATCTTTCAGAGGCTCCTCTGTTATCATACTGTTAACTGGGTTTGATCACAAGTTGTACGGTGTGATTGGTGTGGCTGGTATGAGTCTTACCCGGGATTCAAAATTCCTCCCTTATTGTGTACGCTCGTCCGGGCACAGTACCTAACTGAGGCTTGGAGGAGGGTCATAGGGGGAGGAGCCAGTGCACACCACCTGATCGGAAAGCTTTACTTTTTGTGCCCTGTCTCCTGCGGAGCCGCTATTCCCCATGGTCCTTTCAGGAACCCCAGCATCCACTACGGACTCCGAGAAATAGAATTATCGGTAAGTAAATTCTTATTTTTTTATGGCTAAAAATACATCACATATAGCCCCTGGGGGCTATATGGATGTATTTAACCCCTGCCAGGTCTCAGAAAAACGGGAGAAGAAGCCCGCCGAAAAGGGGGCGGGGCCTATTCTCCTCAGCACACAGCGCCATTTTCCCTCACAGAAATGCTGGTGGGAAGGCTCCCAGGCTCTCCCCTGCACTGCACTACAGAAACAGGGTTAAAACAGAGAGGGGGGGCACTGATTTGGCGATATGACTACATATATTAAAATGCTATAAGGGAAAAGCACTTATATAAAGGTTGTCCCTGTATAATTATAGCGTTTTTGGTGTGTGCTGGCAAACTCTCCCTCTGTCTCCCCAAAGGGCTAGTGGGTCCTGTCCTCTATCAGAGCATTCCCTGTGTGTGTGCTGTGTGTCGGTACGTGTGTGTCGACATGTATGAGGACGATGTTGGGAGGCGGAGCAAATTGCCTGTAATGGTGATGTCACTCTCTAGGGAGTCGACACCGGAATAGATGGCTTATTTAAGGAATTACGTGATAATGTCAACACGCTGCAAGTCGGTTGACGACATGAGACGGCCGGCAAACATATTAGTATCTGTCCAGGCGTCTAAAACACCGTCAGGGACGTTATAATGCCCATTTTACCTCAGTCGGTCGACACAGACACGGACACTGACTCCAGTGTCGACGGTGAAGAAACAAACGTATTTTCCTTTAGGGCCACACGTTACTTGTTAAGGGCAACGAAGGAGGTGTTACATATTTCTGATACTACAAGTACCACAAAAAAGGGTATTATGTGGGGTGTGGAAAAACTACCTATAGTTTTTCCTGAATCAGATAAATTAAATGAAGTGTGTGATGAGGCGCGGGGTTCCCCCGATAGAAAATTATTGGCGGTATACCCTTTCCCGCCAGAAGTTAGGGCGCGTTGGGAAACACCCCTTAGGGTGGATAAGGCGCTCACACGCTTATCAAAACAAGTGGCGGTACAGTCTCCAGATACGGCCGCCCTCAAGGAGCCAGCTGATAGGAGGCTGGAAAATATCCTAAAAAGTATATACACACATACTGGTGTTATACTGCGACCAGCGATCGCCTCAGCCTGGATGTGCAGCGCGGGGGTGGCTTGGTCGGATTCCCTGACTGAAAATATTGATACCCTTGACAGGGACAGTATTTTATTTACTATAGAGCATTTAAAAAATGCATTTCTATATATGCGAGATACACAGAGGGATATTTGCACTCTGGCATCAAGAGTAAGTGCGATGTCCATATCTGCCAAAAGATGTTTATGGACACGACAGTGGTCAGGTGATGCAGATTCCAAACGGCACAAAGATGTATTGCCGTATAAAGGGGAGGAGTTATTTGGGGTCGGTCCATCGGACCTGGTGGCCACGGCAACTGCTGGGAAATCCACCGTTTTTACCCTAAGTCACATCTATGCAGAAAAAGACACCGTCTTTTCAGCCTCAGTCCTTTCGTCCCCATAAGCATATCTGCCCAGGGATAGAGGAAAGGGAAGAAGACTGCAGCAGGCAGCCCATTCCCAGGAGCAGAAGCCTTCCACCGCTTCTGCCAAGTTCTCAGCATGACGCTGGAGCCGTACAGGACCCCTGGATCCTACAAGTAGTATCCCAGGGGTACAGATTGGAAAGTCGAGACGTTTCCCCTCGCAGGTTCCTGAAGTCTGCTTTACCAACGTCTCCCTCCGACAGGGAGCCAGTATTGCAAACAATTCACAAGCTGTATTCCCAGCAGGTGATAATCAAAGTACCCCTCCTACAACAAGGAAAGGGGTATTATTCCACACTATATTGTGGTACTGAAACCAGAAGGCTCGGTGAGACCTATTCTAAATCTGAAATATTTGAACACTTACAAAGGTTCAAATCAAGATGGAGTCACTCAGAGCAGTGATAGCGAACCAGGAAGAAGGGGACTATATGGTGTCCCGGGACATCAGGGATGCTTACCTCCATGTCCCAATTTGCCCTTCTCACCAAGGGTATCTCAGGTTCGTGGTACAGACTGTCACTATCAGTTTCAGACGCTGCCGTTTGGATTGTCCACGGCACTCCGGGTCTTTACCAAGGTAATGCCCGAAATGATGATTCTTCTTCGAAGAAAATGGACGACCTCCTGATAAGAGCAAGGTCCAGAGAACAGTTGGAGGTCGGAGTAGCACTATTTCAAGTAGTTCTACGACAGCACGGGTGGATTCTAAATATTCCAAAACCGCAGTTGTTTCCGACGACACGTCTGCTGTTCCTAGGGATGATTCTGGACACAGGCCAGAAAAAGGTGTTTCTCCCGGAGGAGAAAGCCAGGGAGTTTTCTCTGACGTCCTAGTGGATGCTGGGAACTCCGTAAGGACCATGGGGAAAAGCGGCTCCGCAGGAGACTGGGCACATCTAAAGAAAGCTTTAGGATCACCTGGTGTGCACTGGCTCCTCCCCCTATGACCCTCCTCCAAGCCCCAGTTAGATTTCTGTGCCCGACGAGAAGGGTGCACACTAGGGGCTCTCCTGAGCTCTCTGTGAAAGTTTTAGTTTAGGTTTATTATTTTCAGTGAGACCTGCTGGCAACAGGCTCACTGCATCGAGGGACTAAGGGGAGAAGAAGCGAACTCACCTGCGTGCAGAGTGGATTGGGCTTCTTAGGCTACTGGACATTAGCTCCAGAGGGACGATCACAGGTTCAGCCTGGATGGGTCACCGGAGCCGCGCCGCCGTCCCCCTTACAGAGCCAGAAAAGCGAAGAGGTCCGGAAAAATCGGCGGCAGAAGACGATCCTGTCTTCAGATAAGGTAGCGCACAGCACCGCAGCTGTGCGCCATTGCTCTCAGCACACTTCACACTCCGGTCACTGAGGGTGCAGGGCGCTGGGGGGGGCAGCGCCCTGAGACGCAATAAATCGATATAAAAACCTTATATGGCTAAAATAAATGCATCACATATAACTCCTGGGCTATATGGATGCATTTAACCCCTGCCAAAACATACAGAAAAAGGATGATAGGCTCCGCCCCTTTCTCGGCATCCTTATCTCCTCAGCACACTGGCGCCATTTTCCCTCACAGCTCAGTTGGAGGGAAGCTCCCGGGCTCTCCCCTGCAGTCACTACACTACAGAAAGGGGTTAAAAAAAAGAGAGGGGGGCACAAATTAGGCGCAGTATATAACAATACAGCAGCTATAAAGGGAAAAACACTTATATAAGGTTATCCCTGTATATATATAGCGCTCTGGTGTGTGCTGGCAAACTCTCCCTCTGTCTCCCCAAAGGGCTAGTGGGGTCCTGTCCTCTATCAGAGCATTCCCTGTGTGTGTGCTGTGTGTCGGTACGTTGGTGTCGACATGTATGAGGAGAAAAATGATGAGTAGAGTGTCTGAAATAGTGTTGTCACCCCCTAGGGGGTCGACACCTGAGTGGATGTACTGTTGAAATTGCGTGACAGTGTCAGCTTTGTATAAAAGACAGTGGTTGACATGAGACAGCCAGCTACTCAGCTTGTGCATGTCCAGACGTCTCATACAGGGGCCCTAAAGCGCCCGTTACCTCAGATACAGACGCCGACAAGGGTACTGACTCCTGTGTCGACGGTGAAGAGACAACCGTGATTTCCAATAAGGCCACACATTGCATGATTGAGGCAATGGAAAAAGTTTACACTTTTCTGATAATATGAATACCACCAAAAAAAAAAAAAAAAAAGGGGTATTATGTTTGGTGAGGAAAAACTTCCTGTAGTTTTCCTGAATCTGAGAAATAAAATGAGGTGTGTGATGATGCGTGGGTTTCCCCCCGATAACAATTGATAATTTCAAAAAAGTTATGGGCAGTATACCTTTTCCCGCCAGAGGTTAGGGTGCGTTGGGAAACACCCCCTAGGGTGGATAAAGCGCTCACACGCTTGTAAAAACAAGGGCTCTACCCTCTCCTGAGATGGCCGCCCTTAAGGATCCTGCTGATAGAAAGCAGGAGCGTATCCTAAAATGTATTTACACACATACTGGTGTTATACTGCGACCAGCAATCGCCTCAGCCTGGATGTGCAGTGCTGGGTTGGCGTGGTCGGATTCCCTGACTGGAAATATGATATCCTAGATAAGGACAGTATATTATTGCCTATAGAGCAATTAAAAGATGCATTTCTATATATGCATGATGCACAGCGGAATATTTGCCGACTGGCATCAAGTATAAGTGCGTTGTCCAATTATTCCAGTAAAGTGGTCAGGTGATGCGGATTCCAAACGGCATTTGGAAGTATTGCCTTAAAAGAGGGGCTGTACCCCAGGTCGCCTCTCAAAATAAGACGCCGTATTATCAGGCGCAGTCCTGGTTGGCAAGCGGGCAAAAGGGTTCCTCTTTTCTGCTCGTGACAGAGGGAGAGGAAAATGGCTGCAGAGATCAGCCAGTTCCAAGGAACAGAAACCCTTTTCCGCCTATGCCAAGCCCTCAGTATGACGCTAGGGCTTTACAAGTTCAGGCACGGTGGGGTCCCGTTCTCAATGAATTTCAGTGCGCAGTGGGCTCACTCGCAAGTAGACCCCTGGATCCTTCAGATAATATTTCAGGGGTACAAATTGGAATTCGAGACGTATTCCCCTCGCCGTTTCCAAAAGTCTGTTTTACCGACGTCTCCCGCTGACAGGGAGGCAGTTTTGGAAGCCATTCACAAGCTGTATTCCCAGCAGGTGATAATCAAGGTACCCCTCCTGCAACAGGGAACGGGGTATTATTCCACACTATTGTGGTACCGAAGCCAGACGGCTCGGTGAGACCGATTTTAAACTCTAAAATCTTTGAACATACAGAGGTTCAAATTC